>NC_089848.1:73764154-74134709 GCF_035609145.1 Eleutherodactylus coqui | reverse complement strand
GGCCGACTTTTATATTAGGCGAACACCTGATCTCGCCAGCCACTCACAGCAGGGGGGTGGTATAGGGCTTAAACGTTGCAGGGGGAAGTTGTAATGCCTTCCCTGTCTTTCAATTGGCCAGAAAAGCGCGCTAACGTCTCAGGGAAGGAAGTGAAAGTAACCAGAACACCGCATGGTGTTCGTCACGAATAACGAACATCCCGAACACCCTAATATTCGCACGAATATCAAGCTCGGACGAACGCGTTCGCTCATCTCTATTAGAGACATTAATAAAACGTGACTTTTAAAACTTTTTTCATTCTTTGTGCGATCTCACTTCAGCAGCTGGGGGGCGCACACATCGCTAGACATATTAACAGAAATGAATCCACAGGGTGCAACATTTGGTAACTTTGTCACATTTTAAACTGGAGAAGAGGGAAAAAGTCGTCAGAAAAGTGGCATCAGAATAATCCCTTAGAAATTCTTCCCTTTGTGATTCAGTTTCTCACCCTTTGCGCACGGCAGACAAACACGCCACGTTTTAAATGGCTATTCCAGATGTGTGGGGATTTTTTTCATGGAATTGCGCAGCGTATTGCTCATATGTGGGCAAATTGCCTGTGCATTTGCGCACCTCCCTTAGACTTCTATGTGGACCCTCAGTGCACAAAAATAAAGCCGGTCCTAATTTTTTGCACGCACGGAACATTTGCAAGCAAAAAAAGAAAATGGGAATTAACTGATTGAAATCGATGGGTTGTGTCCTCTGCACACAGATTTTGCACTTGCATATAAGCCCATGTGAAGCCGCCAGAAAGAAAAGCTTGCCCTCTCAAATCCAAGCCTGCATATAGAATTATATCTGGGACTCAAATGGACAGGTCAGGAACAGCAACATATACGACCAATTTACTTACTATATATTTAACCTCTTAGTGGCTTTCTTATTTCATACATTAATGACGAGGACATTTTTTTTCGTTTTTTCATTATGACTAGAGATGAGCGAACACCAAAATGTTCGGGTGTTCGTTATTCGTAACGAACTTCCCGTGATGCTCGAGGGTTCGTTTCGAACAACGAACCCCATTGAAGTCAATGGGCGACCAGAACATTTTTGTATTTCGCCGATGCTCGCTAAGGTTTTCATGTGTGAAAATCTGGGCAATTCAGGAAAGTGATGGGAATGACACAGTGACGGATAGGGCAGGCGAGGGGCTACATGTTGGGCTGCATCTCAAGTTCCCAGGTCCCACTATTAAGCCACAATACCGGCAAGAGTGGGCCCCCCCCCTCCCAACAACTTTTACTTCTGAAAAGCCCTCATTAGCATGGCATACCTTTGCTAAGCACCACACTACCTCCAACAAAGCACAATCACTGCCTGCATGACACTCCACTGACACTTCTCCTGGGTTACATGCTGCCCAACCGCCCCCCCTCCCCCCCACAGCGCACACCAAAGTGTCCCTGCGCAGCCTTCAGCTGCCCTCATGCCACACCACGCTCATGTCTATTTAGAATTGCGTCTGCCATGACGAGGGACCGCAGGCACACACTGCAGAGGTTGGCACGGCTAGGCAGCGACCCTCTTTAAAAGTGGCGGAGCGATAGCCCACAATGCTGTACAGAAGCAATGAGAAATAGAATCCTGTGCCACCGCCATCAGGAGCTGCACACGTGGGCATAGCAATGGGGAACCTATGTGCCACACACTATTCATTCTGTCAAGGTGTCTGCATGCCCCAGTCAGACCGGGCTTTTTAATTCATAGACACAGGCAGGTACAACTCCCTATTGTGAAGTCCCTGTCGACCCACAGCATGGGTGGCTCCCTGGAACCCACTGGCGGTACACAGAAATATCCCATTGCATTGCCCAACACAGCTGAGGTAGTAATGTCGTGCTTAATGCAGGTGGGCTTCGGCCCACACTGCATGCCCCAGTCTGACTGGGGTTCTTTATAAGTGTACAGATGTAGTAAAAACTCCGTGTGCACCTACAGCATGGGTGGGTGCCAGGAAGCCACCGGCGGTACATAGAAATATCCCATTGCATTGCCCAACACAGCTGAGGTAGTAATGTTGTGCTTAACCCTTTCCAATCCAATTTGTATATGGTTTTCCTAGGGGGCTTACTCTTTTTCTGCTGTTATACAACGGCGCTATATGCTGGCTAAAGCCAGTACTGCATGAGCTGACACGTAGGATAGGCTCCGACAGCAGAGAGGCTGGCAATATACAGTAAGAGAACCCCGACGGACGTCTACCAACAACGGAGCTGTACAGCCTTAAACCCTAATGTCTTCACAGGTCACACAGTGGACTGGAAAGGGTTAATGCAGGTGGGCTTCGGCCCACACTGCATGCCCCAGTCAGACTGGGGTTCTTTACAAGTGGACACATGTAGGTTTAACTCCCTGTGGACCCACTGCCTGGGTGGGTGCCAGGAAGCCACCGGCGGTACATAGAAATATCCCATTGCATTGCCCAACACAGCTGAGGTAGTAATGTCGTGCGTAATACAGGTGGGCTTCGGCCCACACTGCATGCCCCAGTCAGACGGGTTCTTTAGAAGTGTACAGAAGTATTAAAAACTCAGTGTGCACCTACAGCATGGGTGGCTCCCTGGAACCCACCGGCGGTACACAAAAATATCCCATTGCATTGCCCAACACAGCTGAGGTAGTAATGTCGTGCGTAATGCAGGTGGGCTTCGGCCCACACTGCATGCCCCAGTCAGACTGGGGTTCTTTACAAGTGGACACATGTAGGTTTAACTCCCTGTGGACCCACTGCCTGGGTGGGTGCCAGGAAGCCACCGGCGGTACATAGAAATATCCCATTGCATTGCCCAACACAGCTGAGGTAGTAATGTCGTGCGTAATACAGGTGGGCTTCGGCCCACACTGCATGCCCCAGTCAGACGGGTTCTTTAGAAGTGTACAGAAGTATTAAAAACTCAGTGTGCACCTACAGCATGGGTGGCTCCCTGGAACCCACCGGCGGTACACAAAAATATCCCATTGCATTGCCCAACACAGCTGAGGTAGTAATGTCGTGCGTAATGCAGGTGGGCTTCGGCCCACACTGCATGCCCCAGTCAGACTGGGGTTCTTTACAAGTGGACACATGTAGGTTTAACTCCCTGTGGACCCACTGCCTGGGTGGGTGCCAGGAAGCCACCGGCGGTACATAGAAATATCCCATTGCATTGCCCAACACAGCTGAGGTAGTAATGTCGTGCGTAATACAGGTGGGCTTCGGCCCACACTGCATGCCCCAGTCAGACGGGTTCTTTAGAAGTGTACAGAAGTATTAAAAACTCAGTGTGCACCTACAGCATGGGTGGCTCCCTGGAACCCACCGGCGGTACACAAAAATATCCCATTGCATTGCCCAACACAGCTGAGGTAGTAATGTCGTGCGTAATGCAGGTGGGCTTCGGCCCACACTGCATGCCCCAGTCAGACTGGGGTTCTTTACAAGTGGACACATGTAGGTTTAACTCCCTGTGGACCCACTGCCTGGGTGGGTGCCAGGAAGCCACCGGCGGTACATAGAAATATCCCATTGCATTGCCCAACACAGCTGAGGTAGTAATGTCGTGCGTAATACAGGTGGGCTTCGGCCCACACTGCATGCCCCAGTCAGACGGGTTCTTTAGAAGTGTACAGAAGTATTAAAAACTCAGTGTGCACCTACAGCATGGGTGGCTCCCTGGAACCCACCGGCGGTACACAAAAATATCCCATTGCATTGCCCAACACAGCTGAGGTAGTAATGTCGTGCGTAATGCAGGTGGGCTTCGGCCCACACTGCATGCCCCAGTCAGACTGGGGTTCTTTACAAGTGGACACATGTAGGTTTAACTCCCTGTGGACCCACTGCCTGGGTGGGTGCCAGGAAGCCACCGGCGGTACATAGAAATATCCCATTGCATTGCCCAACACAGCTGAGGTAGTAATGTCGTGCGTAATACAGGTGGGCTTCGGCCCACACTGCATGCCCCAGTCAGACGGGTTCTTTAGAAGTGTACAGAAGTATTAAAAACTCAGTGTGCACCTACAGCATGGGTGGCTCCCTGGAACCCACCGGCGGTACACAAAAATATCCCATTGCATTGCCCAACACAGCTGAGGTAACGTCAGCTGTAATGCAGGTGGGCTAAAAATTAATTTGATTACACTGTAGGCGAGGGCCCACAAAAATTGCTGTATCAACAGTACTAATGTACATCCCAAAAATTGGCCATGGCCAGCCAAGAGGGCAGGTGAAACCCATTAATCGCTTTGGTTAATGTGGCTTAAGTGGTAACTAGGCCTGGAGGCAGCCCAGTGTAACGAAAAATTGGTTCAAGTTAAAGTTCCAATGCTTTTAAGCGCATTGAAACTTATAAAAATTGTTCAGAAAAATTATTTGAGTGAGCCTTGTGGCCCTAAGAAAAATTGCCCGTTCAGCGTGATTACGTGAGGTTTCAGGAGGAGGAGCAGGAGGAGGAGGAGGAGGAATATTAGACACAGATTGATGAAGCAGAAATGTCCCCGTTTTGGATGGTGAGAGAGAACGTAGCTTCCATCCGCGGGTGCAGCCTACGTATTGCTTACGTATCGCTGCTGTCCGCTGGTGGAGAACAGAAGTCTGGCGAAATCCAGCCTTTGTTCATCTTGATGAGTGTTAGCCTGTCGGCACTGTCGGTTGACAAGCGGCTACGCTTATCTGTGATGATTCCCCCAGCCGCACTAAACACCCTCTCCGACAACACGCTAGCCGCAGGACAAGCAAGCACCTCAAGGGCATACAGGGCTAGTTCAGGCCACGTGTCCAGCTTCGACACCCAGTAGTTGTAGGGGGCAGAGGCGTCACCAAGGATGGTCGTGCGATCCGCTACGTACTCCCTCACCATCCTTTTGCAGTGCTCCCGCCGACTCAGCCGTGACTGGGGAGCGGTGACACAGTCTTGGTGGGGAGCCATAAAGCTGGCCAGGCCCTTAAAGACTGTTGCACTGCCTGGGATGTACATGCTGCTCGATCTACGCACATCCCCTGCAACATGGCCCTCGGAACTGCGCCTTCTGCCACTAGCGCTGTCGGCTGGGAATTTTACCATCAGCTTGTCCGCAAGGGTCCTGTGGTATAGCAACACTCTCGAACCCCTTTCCTCTTCGGGAATGAGAGTGGGCAGGTTCTCCTTATACCGTGGATCGAGCAGTGTGTACACCCAGTAATCCGTAGTGGCCAGAATGCGTGCAACGCGAGGGTCACGAGAAAGGCATCCTAACATGAAGTCAGCCATGTGTGCCAGGGTACCTGTACGCAACACATGGCTGTCTTCACTAGGAAGATCACTTTCAGGATCCTCCTCCTCCTCCTCCTCCTCAGGCCATACACGCTGAAAGGATGACAGGCAATCAGCCGGTGTACCGTCAGCAGCGGGCCAAGCTGTCTCTTCCCCCTCCTCCTCATGCTCCTCCTCCTCCTCCTGTACGCGCTGAGAAATAGACAGGAGGGTGCCCTGACTATCCAGCGGCATACTGTCTTCCCCCGCCCCCGTTTCCGAGCGCAAAGCAGCTGCCTTTATGGTTTGCAGGGAATTTCTCAAGATGCATAGCAGAGGAATGGTGACGCTAATGATTGTAGCATCGCCGCTCACCACCTGGGTAGACTCCTCAAAATTACCAAGGACATGGCAGATGTCTGCCAACCAGGCCCACTCTTCTGAAAGGAATTGAGGAGGCTGACTCCCACTGCGCCGCCCATGTTGGAGTTGGTATTCGACTATAGCTCTCCGTTGTTCATAGAGCCTGGCCAACATGTGGAGCGTAGAGTTCCACCGTGTGGGCACGTCGCACAGCAGTCGGTGCACTGGCAGCTTAAAGTGATGTTGCAGGGTGCGCAGGGTGGCAGCGTCCGTGTGGGACTTGCGGAAATGTGCGCAGAGCCGGCGCGCCTTTACGAGCAGGTCTGACAAGCGTGGGTAGCTTTTCAGAAACCGCTGAACCACCAAATTAAAGACGTGGGCCAGGCATGGCACGTGCGTGAGGCTGCCAAGCTGCAGAGCCGCCACCAGGTTACGGCCGTTGTCACACACGACCATGCCCGGTTGGAGGCTCAGCGGCGCAAGCCAGCGGTCGGTCTGCTGTGTCAGACCCTGCAGCAGTTCGTGGGCCGTGTGCCTCTTATCGCCTAAGCTGAGTAGTTTCAGCACGGCCTGCTGACGCTTGCCCACCGCTGTGCTGCCACACCGCGCGACACCGACTGCTGGCGACATGCTGCTGCTAACACATCTTGATTGTGAGACAGAGGAGGAGGAGGAGGAGGAGGGTGCTTTAGTGGAGGAAGCATACACCTCCGCAGATACCAGCACCGAGCTGGGGCCCGCAATTCTGGGGGTGGGTAGGACGTGAGCGGTCCCAGGCTCTGACTCTGTCCCAGCCTCCACTAAATTCACCCAATGTGCCGTCAGGGAGATGTAGTGGCCCTGCCCGCCTGTGCTTGTCCACGTGTCCGTAGTTAAGTGGACCGTGGCAGTAACCGCGTTGGTGAGGGCGCGCACAATGTTGCGGGAGACGTGGTCGTGCAGGGCTGGGACGGCACATCGGGAAAAGTAGTGGCGACTGGGAACTGAGTAGCGCGGGGCCGCCGCCTCCATGATACTTTTGAAGGACTCCGTTTCCACAACCCTATACGGCAGCATCTCAAGGCTGATGAATTTTGCGATGCGGACGGTTAACGTTTGAGCGTGCGGGTGCGTGGCGGCGTACTTGCGCTTGCGCTCGAACACTTGCGCAAGCGACGGCTGAACGGTGCGCTGAACTACACTGCTGGATGGGGCCGAGGACAGCGGAGATGAGGGTGTGGGTGCAGGCCATGAGGCGGTAGTGCCTGTGTCCTGAGAGGGGGGTTGCATCTCAGTGGCAGGTTGGGGCACAGGGGGAGAGGCAGGGGTGCAAACCGGAGACGGTGAACGGCCTTTGTCCCACCTTGCGGGGTGCTTGGCCATCATATGTCTGCGCATGGTGGTGGTGGTGAGGCTGTTGGTGTTGGCTCCCCGGCTGAGCTTTGCGCGACAAAGGTTGCACACCACTGTTCGTCGGTCGTCAGGCGTCTCTGTGAAAAACTGCCAGACCTTAGAGCACCTCGGCCTACGCAGGGTGGCATGGCGCGAGGGGGCGCTTTGGGAAACACTTGGTGGATTATTCGGTCTGGCCCTGCCTCTACCCCTGGCCACCGCACTGCCTCTTGCAACCTGCCCTGCTGATGCCCTTGACTCCCCCTCTGAAGACCTGTCCTCCTGAGTAAGCGTTGCACACCAGGTGGGGTCAGTCACCTCATCGTCCTGCTGCTCTTCCTCCGAATCCTCTGTGCGCTGCTCCCTGGGACTTACTGCCCTTACTACTACCTCACTGCAAGACAACTGTGTCTGATCGTCATCGTCCTCCTCACCCACAGAAAGTTGTTGAGACAGTTGGCGGAAGTCCCCAGCCTCTTCCCCCGGACCCCGGGAACTTTCGAATGGTTGGGCATCAGTGACGATAAACTCCTCTGGTGGGAGAGGAACCGCTGCTGCCCAATCTAAGCAGGGGCCCGAGAACAGTTCCTGGGAGTGTTCCCGCTCCTGAGCAGGTGTCATTGTAGTGGACTGAGGAGGCTGGGAGGAAGGAGGAGCAGCAGACAGAGGATTCGGATTGGCAGCAGTGGACGGCGCAGAACTGCGGGTAGACGATAGGTTGCTCGAAGCACTTTCTGCCATCCAGGACAGGACCTGCTCACACTGCTCATTTTCTAATAACCGTCTCCCGCGTGGACCCATTAATTGGGCGATGAATGTGGGGACGCCAGAAACGTGCCTCTCTCCTAATCGCGCAGCAGACAGCTGCGACACACCTGGATCAGGAGCTTGGCCTGTGCCCACACCCTCACTTGGCCCTCCGCGTCCTCGGCCACGTCCACGTCCACGTCCTCTAGGCTTACCCCTACCCCTCAGCATGCTGTATTACCAGTGATTAGATTTCCCAGGCAGGAAATAAATTGGCGCAAGACTGCAGGCCAAATATAATTTTTGCCCTTTTTGGAAAACGAAAGGCCCCACTGCCTCTAGTGAATGAATTATCTAAGTTTAATAACTGTGCTGTGTCCCTGCTTATGTGTCACAGAACGTGAGGGTAGCAGAGTTATTATAACTCTTGGAGAGCAGGTATTTTTTTCCCCAATTAAGGAAAGCAAATGGCGAACCCAGCAGTAAAGCGTAGCTGGCTGCGTATGATTTAGCAATGTTTTTCACGCAGCTCACACGTCTACACAGGCGTAAGGACGGACACAGGCTGGACAAATAGATTTCTTTTCAGTTTTTTCCCACCAACAGGCAGCACTGCGTATATTCAATGAACCTGCGAAGTTTAATAACTGCGCTGTGTCCCTGCTTATGTGTCACAGAACGTGAGGGTAGCAGAGTTATTATAACTCTTGGAGAGCAGGTATTTTTTTTCCCAATTAAGGAAAGCAAATGGCGAACCCAGCAGTAAAGCGTAGCTGGCTGCGTATGATTTAGCAATGTTTTTCACGCAGCTCACACGTCTCCACAGGCGTAAGGACGGACACAGGCTGGACAAATAGATTTGTTTTCAGTTTTTTCCCACCAACAGGCAGCACTGCGTATATTCAATGAACCTGCGAAGTTTAATAACTGCGCTGTGTCCCTGCTTATGTGTCACAGAACGTGAGGGTAGCAGAGTTATTATAACTCTTGGAGAGCAGGTATTTTTTTCCCCAATTAAGGAAAGCAAATGGCGAACCCAGCAGTAAAGCGTAGCTGGCTGCGTATGATTTAGCAATGTTTTTCACGCAGCTCACACGTCTACACAGGCGTAAGGACGGACACAGGCTGGACAAATAGATTTGTTTTCAGTTTTTTCCCACCAACAGGCAGCACTGCGTATATTCAATGAACCTGCGAAGTTTAATAACTGCGCTGTGTCCCTGCTTATGTGTCACAGAACGTGAGGGTAGCAGAGTTATTATAACTCTTGGAGAGCAGGTATTTTTTTTCCCAATTAAGGAAAGCAAATGGCGAACCCAGCAGTAAAGCGTAGCTGGCTGCGTATGATTTAGCAATGTTTTTCACGCAGCTCACACGTCTACACAGGCGTAAGGACGGACACAGGCTGGACAAATAGATTTCTTTTCAGTTTTTTCCCACCAACAGGCAGCACTGCGTATATTCTATGAATAATAACTGTGTTGTGGCCCTGCCTATACAATTCTTTCCCTGCAGTATCAATGGAGGGTGCAATGCTCTGCAGAGGCGATTTTGAGAAGCCCAAAAAAAATGCAGCACAGCCAACAGCAGCCTGGACAGTACTGCACACGGATAAATATGGCCCTAGAAAGGACCGTTGAGGTTCTTGAAGGCTACACTCACTCCTAACACTCTCCCTGCCTATGCAGCACTTCTGTCCCTAATGCCAGGTGCAACGGTCTGCAGAGGCGATTTTGAGAAAGAAAAAAAAATCCCACTGCTAACAGCAGCCAACACACAGCTATCAGTGGCCCTAATAAGGACCTTTGGGGGGTCTTGAAGCCTACACTAACTACCAATTCTTTCCCTACAGCAGCTCCGGTATAAACAGCACTGTCCCTCATCTAACTCACACCGCATCTGAGGCGAGCCGCGGGAGGGGCCGACTTTTATATTAGGCGAACACCTGATCTCGCCAGCCACTCACAGCAGGGGGGTGGTATAGGGCTTAAACGTTGCAGGGGGAAGTTGTAATGCCTTCCCTGTCTTTCAATTGGCCAGAAAAGCGCGCTAACGTCTCAGGGAAGGAAGTGAAAGTAACCAGAACACCGCATGGTGTTCGTCACGAATAACGAACATCCCGAACACCCTAATATTCGCACGAATATCAAGCTCGGACGAACGCGTTCGCTCATCTCTATTAGAGACATTAATAAAACGTGACTTTTAAAACTTTTTTCATTCTTTGTGCGATCTCACTTCAGCAGCTGGGGGGCGCACACATCGCTAGACATATTAACAGAAATGAATCCACAGGGTGCAACATTTGGTAACTTTGTCACATTTTAAACTGGAGAAGAGGGAAAAAGTCGTCAGAAAAGTGGCATCAGAATAATCCCTTAGAAATTCTTCCCTTTGTGATTCAGTTTCTCACCCTTTGCGCACGGCAGACAAACACGCCACGTTTTAAATGGCTATTCCAGATGTGTGGGGATTTTTTTCATGGAATTGCGCAGCGTATTGCTCATATGTGGGCAAATTGCCTGTGCATTTGCGCACCTCCCTTAGACTTCTATGTGGACCCTCAGTGCACAAAAATAAAGCCGGTCCTAATTTTTTGCACGCACGGAACATTTGCAAGCAAAAAAAGAAAATGGGAATTAACTGATTGAAATCGATGGGTTGTGTCCTCTGCACACAGATTTTGCACTTGCATATAAGCCCATGTGAAGCCGCCAGAAAGAAAAGCTTGCCCTCTCAAATCCAAGCCTGCATATAGAATTATATCTGGGACTCAAATGGACAGGTCAGGAACAGCAACATATACGACCAATTTACTTACTATATATTTAACCTCTTAGTGGCTTTCTTATTTCATACATTAATGACGAGGACATTTTTTTTCGTTTTTTCATTATGACTAGAGATGAGCGAACACCAAAATGTTCGGGTGTTCGTTATTCGTAACGAACTTCCCGTGATGCTCGAGGGTTCGTTTCGAACAACGAACCCCATTGAAGTCAATGGGCGACCAGAACATTTTTGTATTTCGCCGATGCTCGCTAAGGTTTTCATGTGTGAAAATCTGGGCAATTCAGGAAAGTGATGGGAATGACACAGTGACGGATAGGGCAGGCGAGGGGCTACATGTTGGGCTGCATCTCAAGTTCCCAGGTCCCACTATTAAGCCACAATACCGGCAAGAGTGGGCCCCCCCCCTCCCAACAACTTTTACTTCTGAAAAGCCCTCATTAGCATGGCATACCTTTGCTAAGCACCACACTACCTCCAACAAAGCACAATCACTGCCTGCATGACACTCCACTGACACTTCTCCTGGGTTACATGCTGCCCAACCGCCCCCCCTCCCCCCCACAGCGCACACCAAAGTGTCCCTGCGCAGCCTTCAGCTGCCCTCATGCCACACCACGCTCATGTCTATTTAGAATTGCGTCTGCCATGACGAGGGACCGCAGGCACACACTGCAGAGGTTGGCACGGCTAGGCAGCGACCCTCTTTAAAAGTGGCGGAGCGATAGCCCACAATGCTGTACAGAAGCAATGAGAAATAGAATCCTGTGCCACCGCCATCAGGAGCTGCACACGTGGGCATAGCAATGGGGAACCTATGTGCCACACACTATTCATTCTGTCAAGGTGTCTGCATGCCCCAGTCAGACCGGGCTTTTTAATTCATAGACACAGGCAGGTACAACTCCCTATTGTGAAGTCCCTGTCGACCCACAGCATGGGTGGCTCCCTGGAACCCACTGGCGGTACACAGAAATATCCCATTGCATTGCCCAACACAGCTGAGGTAGTAATGTCGTGCTTAATGCAGGTGGGCTTCGGCCCACACTGCATGCCCCAGTCTGACTGGGGTTCTTTATAAGTGTACAGATGTAGTAAAAACTCCGTGTGCACCTACAGCATGGGTGGGTGCCAGGAAGCCACCGGCGGTACATAGAAATATCCCATTGCATTGCCCAACACAGCTGAGGTAGTAATGTTGTGCTTAACCCTTTCCAATCCAATTTGTATATGGTTTTCCTAGGGGGCTTACTCTTTTTCTGCTGTTATACAACGGCGCTATATGCTGGCTAAAGCCAGTACTGCATGAGCTGACACGTAGGATAGGCTCCGACAGCAGAGAGGCTGGCAATATACAGTAAGAGAACCCCGACGGACGTCTACCAACAACGGAGCTGTACAGCCTTAAACCCTAATGTCTTCACAGGTCACACAGTGGACTGGAAAGGGTTAATGCAGGTGGGCTTCGGCCCACACTGCATGCCCCAGTCAGACTGGGGTTCTTTACAAGTGGACACATGTAGGTTTAACTCCCTGTGGACCCACTGCCTGGGTGGGTGCCAGGAAGCCACCGGCGGTACATAGAAATATCCCATTGCATTGCCCAACACAGCTGAGGTAGTAATGTCGTGCGTAATACAGGTGGGCTTCGGCCCACACTGCATGCCCCAGTCAGACGGGTTCTTTAGAAGTGTACAGAAGTATTAAAAACTCAGTGTGCACCTACAGCATGGGTGGCTCCCTGGAACCCACCGGCGGTACACAAAAATATCCCATTGCATTGCCCAACACAGCTGAGGTAGTAATGTCGTGCGTAATGCAGGTGGGCTTCGGCCCACACTGCATGCCCCAGTCAGACTGGGGTTCTTTACAAGTGGACACATGTAGGTTTAACTCCCTGTGGACCCACTGCCTGGGTGGGTGCCAGGAAGCCACCGGCGGTACATAGAAATATCCCATTGCATTGCCCAACACAGCTGAGGTAGTAATGTCGTGCGTAATACAGGTGGGCTTCGGCCCACACTGCATGCCCCAGTCAGACGGGTTCTTTAGAAGTGTACAGAAGTATTAAAAACTCAGTGTGCACCTACAGCATGGGTGGCTCCCTGGAACCCACCGGCGGTACACAAAAATATCCCATTGCATTGCCCAACACAGCTGAGGTAGTAATGTCGTGCGTAATGCAGGTGGGCTTCGGCCCACACTGCATGCCCCAGTCAGACTGGGGTTCTTTACAAGTGGACACATGTAGGTTTAACTCCCTGTGGACCCACTGCCTGGGTGGGTGCCAGGAAGCCACCGGCGGTACATAGAAATATCCCATTGCATTGCCCAACACAGCTGAGGTAGTAATGTCGTGCGTAATACAGGTGGGCTTCGGCCCACACTGCATGCCCCAGTCAGACGGGTTCTTTAGAAGTGTACAGAAGTATTAAAAACTCAGTGTGCACCTACAGCATGGGTGGCTCCCTGGAACCCACCGGCGGTACACAAAAATATCCCATTGCATTGCCCAACACAGCTGAGGTAGTAATGTCGTGCGTAATGCAGGTGGGCTTCGGCCCACACTGCATGCCCCAGTCAGACTGGGGTTCTTTACAAGTGGACACATGTAGGTTTAACTCCCTGTGGACCCACTGCCTGGGTGGGTGCCAGGAAGCCACCGGCGGTACATAGAAATATCCCATTGCATTGCCCAACACAGCTGAGGTAGTAATGTCGTGCGTAATACAGGTGGGCTTCGGCCCACACTGCATGCCCCAGTCAGACGGGTTCTTTAGAAGTGTACAGAAGTATTAAAAACTCAGTGTGCACCTACAGCATGGGTGGCTCCCTGGAACCCACCGGCGGTACACAAAAATATCCCATTGCATTGCCCAACACAGCTGAGGTAGTAATGTCGTGCGTAATGCAGGTGGGCTTCGGCCCACACTGCATGCCCCAGTCAGACTGGGGTTCTTTACAAGTGGACACATGTAGGTTTAACTCCCTGTGGACCCACTGCCTGGGTGGGTGCCAGGAAGCCACCGGCGGTACATAGAAATATCCCATTGCATTGCCCAACACAGCTGAGGTAGTAATGTCGTGCGTAATACAGGTGGGCTTCGGCCCACACTGCATGCCCCAGTCAGACGGGTTCTTTAGAAGTGTACAGAAGTATTAAAAACTCAGTGTGCACCTACAGCATGGGTGGCTCCCTGGAACCCACCGGCGGTACACAAAAATATCCCATTGCATTGCCCAACACAGCTGAGGTAACGTCAGCTGTAATGCAGGTGGGCTAAAAATTAATTTGATTACACTGTAGGCGAGGGCCCACAAAAATTGCTGTATCAACAGTACTAATGTACATCCCAAAAATTGGCCATGGCCAGCCAAGAGGGCAGGTGAAACCCATTAATCGCTTTGGTTAATGTGGCTTAAGTGGTAACTAGGCCTGGAGGCAGCCCAGTGTAACGAAAAATTGGTTCAAGTTAAAGTTCCAATGCTTTTAAGCGCATTGAAACTTATAAAAATTGTTCAGAAAAATTATTTGAGTGAGCCTTGTGGCCCTAAGAAAAATTGCCCGTTCAGCGTGATTACGTGAGGTTTCAGGAGGAGGAGCAGGAGGAGGAGGAGGAGGAATATTAGACACAGATTGATGAAGCAGAAATGTCCCCGTTTTGGATGGTGAGAGAGAACGTAGCTTCCATCCGCGGGTGCAGCCTACGTATTGCTTACGTATCGCTGCTGTCCGCTGGTGGAGAACAGAAGTCTGGCGAAATCCAGCCTTTGTTCATCTTGATGAGTGTTAGCCTGTCGGCACTGTCGGTTGACAAGCGGCTACGCTTATCTGTGATGATTCCCCCAGCCGCACTAAACACCCTCTCCGACAACACGCTAGCCGCAGGACAAGCAAGCACCTCAAGGGCATACAGGGCTAGTTCAGGCCACGTGTCCAGCTTCGACACCCAGTAGTTGTAGGGGGCAGAGGCGTCACCAAGGATGGTCGTGCGATCCGCTACGTACTCCCTCACCATCCTTTTGCAGTGCTCCCGCCGACTCAGCCGTGACTGGGGAGCGGTGACACAGTCTTGGTGGGGAGCCATAAAGCTGGCCAGGCCCTTAAAGACTGTTGCACTGCCTGGGATGTACATGCTGCTCGATCTACGCACATCCCCTGCAACATGGCCCTCGGAACTGCGCCTTCTGCCACTAGCGCTGTCGGCTGGGAATTTTACCATCAGCTTGTCCGCAAGGGTCCTGTGGTATAGCAACACTCTCGAACCCCTTTCCTCTTCGGGAATGAGAGTGGGCAGGTTCTCCTTATACCGTGGATCGAGCAGTGTGTACACCCAGTAATCCGTAGTGGCCAGAATGCGTGCAACGCGAGGGTCACGAGAAAGGCATCCTAACATGAAGTCAGCCATGTGTGCCAGGGTACCTGTACGCAACACATGGCTGTCTTCACTAGGAAGATCACTTTCAGGATCCTCCTCCTCCTCCTCCTCCTCAGGCCATACACGCTGAAAGGATGACAGGCAATCAGCCGGTGTACCGTCAGCAGCGGGCCAAGCTGTCTCTTCCCCCTCCTCCTCATGCTCCTCCTCCTCCTCCTGTACGCGCTGAGAAA
The DNA here is from genome assembly GCF_035609145.1 of Eleutherodactylus coqui. NCBI lineage: Eukaryota > Metazoa > Chordata > Amphibia > Anura > Eleutherodactylidae > Eleutherodactylus > Eleutherodactylus coqui. Next base: position 74,119,564 of record NC_089848.1, on the reverse strand, counting down.
TAGACAGGAGGGTGCCCTGACTATCCAGCGGCATACTGTCTTCCCCCGCCCCCGTTTCCGAGCGCAAAGCAGCTGCCTTTATGGTTTGCAGGGAATTTCTCAAGATGCATAGCAGAGGAATGGTGACGCTAATGATTGTAGCATCGCCGCTCACCACCTGGGTAGACTCCTCAAAATTACCAAGGACATGGCAGATGTCTGCCAACCAGGCCCACTCTTCTGAAAGGAATTGAGGAGGCTGACTCCCACTGCGCCGCCCATGTTGGAGTTGGTATTCGACTATAGCTCTCCGTTGTTCATAGAGCCTGGCCAACATGTGGAGCGTAGAGTTCCACCGTGTGGGCACGTCGCACAGCAGTCGGTGCACTGGCAGCTTAAAGTGATGTTGCAGGGTGCGCAGGGTGGCAGCGTCCGTGTGGGACTTGCGGAAATGTGCGCAGAGCCGGCGCGCCTTTACGAGCAGGTCTGACAAGCGTGGGTAGCTTTTCAGAAACCGCTGAACCACCAAATTAAAGACGTGGGCCAGGCATGGCACGTGCGTGAGGCTGCCAAGCTGCAGAGCCGCCACCAGGTTACGGCCGTTGTCACACACGACCATGCCCGGTTGGAGGCTCAGCGGCGCAAGCCAGCGGTCGGTCTGCTGTGTCAGACCCTGCAGCAGTTCGTGGGCCGTGTGCCTCTTATCGCCTAAGCTGAGTAGTTTCAGCACGGCCTGCTGACGCTTGCCCACCGCTGTGCTGCCACACCGCGCGACACCGACTGCTGGCGACATGCTGCTGCTAACACATCTTGATTGTGAGACAGAGGAGGAGGAGGAGGAGGAGGGTGCTTTAGTGGAGGAAGCATACACCTCCGCAGATACCAGCACCGAGCTGGGGCCCGCAATTCTGGGGGTGGGTAGGACGTGAGCGGTCCCAGGCTCTGACTCTGTCCCAGCCTCCACTAAATTCACCCAATGTGCCGTCAGGGAGATGTAGTGGCCCTGCCCGCCTGTGCTTGTCCACGTGTCCGTAGTTAAGTGGACCGTGGCAGTAACCGCGTTGGTGAGGGCGCGCACAATGTTGCGGGAGACGTGGTCGTGCAGGGCTGGGACGGCACATCGGGAAAAGTAGTGGCGACTGGGAACTGAGTAGCGCGGGGCCGCCGCCTCCATGATACTTTTGAAGGACTCCGTTTCCACAACCCTATACGGCAGCATCTCAAGGCTGATGAATTTTGCGATGCGGACGGTTAACGTTTGAGCGTGCGGGTGCGTGGCGGCGTACTTGCGCTTGCGCTCGAACACTTGCGCAAGCGACGGCTGAACGGTGCGCTGAACTACACTGCTGGATGGGGCCGAGGACAGCGGAGATGAGGGTGTGGGTGCAGGCCATGAGGCGGTAGTGCCTGTGTCCTGAGAGGGGGGTTGCATCTCAGTGGCAGGTTGGGGCACAGGGGGAGAGGCAGGGGTGCAAACCGGAGACGGTGAACGGCCTTTGTCCCACCTTGCGGGGTGCTTGGCCATCATATGTCTGCGCATGGTGGTGGTGGTGAGGCTGTTGGTGTTGGCTCCCCGGCTGAGCTTTGCGCGACAAAGGTTGCACACCACTGTTCGTCGGTCGTCAGGCGTCTCTGTGAAAAACTGCCAGACCTTAGAGCACCTCGGCCTACGCAGGGTGGCATGGCGCGAGGGGGCGCTTTGGGAAACACTTGGTGGATTATTCGGTCTGGCCCTGCCTCTACCCCTGGCCACCGCACTGCCTCTTGCAACCTGCCCTGCTGATGCCCTTGACTCCCCCTCTGAAGACCTGTCCTCCTGAGTAAGCGTTGCACACCAGGTGGGGTCAGTCACCTCATCGTCCTGCTGCTCTTCCTCCGAATCCTCTGTGCGCTGCTCCCTGGGACTTACTGCCCTTACTACTACCTCACTGCAAGACAACTGTGTCTGATCGTCATCGTCCTCCTCACCCACAGAAAGTTGTTGAGACAGTTGGCGGAAGTCCCCAGCCTCTTCCCCCGGACCCCGGGAACTTTCGAATGGTTGGGCATCAGTGACGATAAACTCCTCTGGTGGGAGAGGAACCGCTGCTGCCCAATCTAAGCAGGGGCCCGAGAACAGTTCCTGGGAGTGTTCCCGCTCCTGAGCAGGTGTCATTGTAGTGGACTGAGGAGGCTGGGAGGAAGGAGGAGCAGCAGACAGAGGATTCGGATTGGCAGCAGTGGACGGCGCAGAACTGCGGGTAGACGATAGGTTGCTCGAAGCACTTTCTGCCATCCAGGACAGGACCTGCTCACACTGCTCATTTTCTAATAACCGTCTCCCGCGTGGACCCATTAATTGGGCGATGAATGTGGGGACGCCAGAAACGTGCCTCTCTCCTAATCGCGCAGCAGACAGCTGCGACACACCTGGATCAGGAGCTTGGCCTGTGCCCACACCCTCACTTGGCCCTCCGCGTCCTCGGCCACGTCCACGTCCACGTCCTCTAGGCTTACCCCTACCCCTCAGCATGCTGTATTACCAGTGATTAGATTTCCCAGGCAGGAAATAAATTGGCGCAAGACTGCAGGCCAAATATAATTTTTGCCCTTTTTGGAAAACGAAAGGCCCCACTGCCTCTAGTGAATGAATTATCTAAGTTTAATAACTGTGCTGTGTCCCTGCTTATGTGTCACAGAACGTGAGGGTAGCAGAGTTATTATAACTCTTGGAGAGCAGGTATTTTTTTTTCCCAATTAAGGAAAGCAAATGGCGAACCCAGCAGTAAAGCGTAGCTGGCTGCGTATGATTTAGCAATGTTTTTCACGCAGCTCACACGTCTACACAGGCGTAAGGACGGACACAGGCTGGACAAATAGATTTCTTTTCAGTTTTTTCCCACCAACAGGCAGCACTGCGTATATTCAATGAACCTGCGAAGTTTAATAACTGCGCTGTGTCCCTGCTTATGTGTCACAGAACGTGAGGGTAGCAGAGTTATTATAACTCTTGGAGAGCAGGTATTTTTTTTCCCAATTAAGGAAAGCAAATGGCGAACCCAGCAGTAAAGCGTAGCTGGCTGCGTATGATTTAGCAATGTTTTTCACGCAGCTCACACGTCTACACAGGCGTAAGGACGGACACAGGCTGGACAAATAGATTTGTTTTCAGTTTTTTCCCACCAACAGGCAGCACTGCGTATATTCAATGAACCTGCGAAGTTTAATAACTGCGCTGTGTCCCTGCTTATGTGTCACAGAACGTGAGGGTAGCAGAGTTATTATAACTCTTGGAGAGCAGGTATTTTTTTCCCCAATTAAGGAAAGCAAATGGCGAACCCAGCAGTAAAGCGTAGCTGGCTGCGTATGATTTAGCAATGTTTTTCACGCAGCTCACACGTCTACACAGGCGTAAGGACGGACACAGGCTGGACAAATAGATTTCTTTTCAGTTTTTTCCCACCAACAGGCAGCACTGCGTATATTCAATGAACCTGCGAAGTTTAATAACTGCGCTGTGTCCCTGCTTATGTGTCACAGAACGTGAGGGTAGCAGAGTTATTATAACTCTTGGAGAGCAGGTATTTTTTTTCCCAATTAAGGAAAGCAAATGGCGAACCCAGCAGTAAAGCGTAGCTGGCTGCGTATGATTTAGCAATGTTTTTCACGCAGCTCACACGTCTACACAGGCGTAAGGACGGACACAGGCTGGACAAATAGATTTCTTTTCAGTTTTTTCCCACCAACAGGCAGCACTGCGTATATTCAATGAACCTGCGAAGTTTAATAACTGCGCTGTGTCCCTGCTTATGTGTCACAGAACGTGAGGGTAGCAGAGTTATTATAACTCTTGGAGAGCAGGTATTTTTTTCCCCAATTAAGGAAAGCAAATGGCGAACCCAGCAGTAAAGCGTAGCTGGCTGCGTATGATTTAGCAATGTTTTTCACGCAGCTCACACGTCTCCACAGGCGTAAGGACGGACACAGGCTGGACAAATAGATTTGTTTTCAGTTTTTTCCCACCAACAGGCAGCACTGCGTATATTCAATGAACCTGCGAAGTTTAATAACTGCGCTGTGTCCCTGCTTATGTGTCACAGAACGTGAGGGTAGCAGAGTTATTATAACTCTTGGAGAGCAGGTATTTTTTTCCCCAATTAAGGAAAGCAAATGGCGAACCCAGCAGTAAAGCGTAGCTGGCTGCGTATGATTTAGCAATGTTTTTCACGCAGCTCACACGTCTACACAGGCGTAAGGACGGACACAGGCTGGACAAATAGATTTCTTTTCAGTTTTTTCCCACCAACAGGCAGCACTGCGTATATTCAATGAACCTGCGAAGTTTAATAACTGCGCTGTGTCCCTGCTTATGTGTCACAGAACGTGAGGGTAGCAGAGTTATTATAACTCTTGGAGAGCAGGTATTTTTTTTCCCAATTAAGGAAAGCAAATGGCGAACCCAGCAGTAAAGCGTAGCTGGCTGCGTATGATTTAGCAATGTTTTTCACGCAGCTCACACGTCTACACAGGCGTAAGGACGGACACAGGCTGGACAAATAGATTTGTTTTCAGTTTTTTCCCACCAACAGGCAGCACTGCGTATATTCAATGAACCTGCGAAGTTTAATAACTGCGCTGTGTCCCTGCTTATGTGTCACAGAACGTGAGGGTAGCAGAGTTATTATAACTCTTGGAGAGCAGGTATTTTTTTTCCCAATTAAGGAAAGCAAATGGCGAACCCAGCAGTAAAGCGTAGCTGGCTGCGTATGATTTAGCAATGTTTTTCACGCAGCTCACACGTCTACACAGGCGTAAGGACGGACACAGGCTGGACAAATAGATTTCTTTTCAGTTTTTTCCCACCAACAGGCAGCACTGCGTATATTCAATGAACCTGCGAAGTTTAATAACTGCGCTGTGTCCCTGCTTATGTGTCACAGAACGTGAGGGTAGCAGAGTTATTATAACTCTTGGAGAGCAGGTATTTTTTTCCCCAATTAAGGAAAGCAAATGGCGAACCCAGCAGTAAAGCGTAGCTGGCTGCGTATGATTTAGCAATGTTTTTCACGCAGCTCACACGTCTCCACAGGCGTAAGGACGGACACAGGCTGGACAAATAGATTTGTTTTCAGTTTTTTCCCACCAACAGGCAGCACTGCGTATATTCAATGAACCTGCGAAGTTTAATAACTGCGCTGTGTCCCTGCTTATGTGTCACAGAACGTGAGGGTAGCAGAGTTATTATAACTCTTGGAGAGCAGGTATTTTTTTCCCCAATTAAGGAAAGCAAATGGCGAACCCAGCAGTAAAGCGTAGCTGGCTGCGTATGATTTAGCAATGTTTTTCACGCAGCTCACACGTCTCCACAGGCGTAAGGACGGACACAGGCTGGACAAATAGATTTCTTTTCAGTTTTTTCCCACCAACAGGCAGCACTGCGTATATTCTATGAATAATAACTGTGTTGTGGCCCTGCCTATACAATTCTTTCCCTGCAGTATCAATGGAGGGTGCAATGCTCTGCAGAGGCGATTTTGAGAAGCCCAAAAAAAATGCAGCACAGCCAACAGCAGCCTGGACAGTACTGCACACGGATAAATATGGCCCTAGAAAGGACCGTTGAGGTTCTTGAAGGCTACACTCACTCCTAACACTCTCCCTGCCTATGCAGCACTTCTGTCCCTAATGCCAGGTGCAACGGTCTGCAGAGGCGATTTTGAGAAAGAAAAAAAAATCCCACTGCTAACAGCAGCCAACACACAGCTATCAGTGGCCCTAATAAGGACCTTTGGGGGGTCTTGAAGCCTACACTAACTACCAATTCTTTCCCTACAGCAGCTCCGGTATAAACAGCACTGTCCCTCATCTAACTCACACCGCATCTGAGGCGAGCCGCGGGAGGGGCCGACTTTTATATTAGGCGAACACCTGATCTCGCCAGCCACTCACAGCAGGGGGGTGGTATAGGGCTTAAACGTTGCAGGGGGAAGTTGTAATGCCTTCCCTGTCTTTCAATTGGCCAGAAAAGCGCGCTAACGTCTCAGGGAAGGAAGTGAAAGTAACCAGAACACCGCATGGTGTTCGTCACGAATAACGAACATCCCGAACACCCTAATATTCGCACGAATATCAAGCTCGGACGAACGCGTTCGCTCATCTCTAATTATGACCCAAGAGCCGTAACATTTTTATTTTTTCGGCAACGTAGCCATGTGAGGCCTAGTATTTTCCAGGACGAGTTGCATCTTCCAATAGTATCACTATTGTTTAACTTTTAATAATTTGCTTTGAGGGGCGTGGCCTGGCCATGGCAGAAAGCTGCAGCTAGTCCTGAAAGCTTCTACTACCGGAGACGCGGACAGCCTGCAAGGCAGCTATACTCACCCCCACAAGACAAAGATGGGCAGCAAGAAGAGCCGTGGCCAGCGGCGCACCGGAGTTCATTTACTGACCCCCATAGGCAGAGGGCTGGACACATTCCTCCTCAGTGGGCAGCGACCATGATCCGGATGCAGATGATCGGAAGATGGCGCAGGTGGCAGGAGGGAGGAGGAGCCGCAGGGACCCAGCACCTCTCCGGAACATCATGAGGTGAGTGGCGGCTCTCTCCGCAGCTCCACCATGGCACCCACAGGAGACAGCAGCGGTGAAGGGAGAGCAGCACAGGAGCGAGACACCGGTGGTAGTCCCTCCAGCTCTGAGGCAACAGGCCCCACATGGCAGGGGGTGGCCATCACGGGAGGAAAAGCAGCACAAACTTCTGGAGGCATGAAGTGTGGGAGCGGAGATATGGTGGAGCGGACAGAGCGGAGACCACAGTTGCTCTTACAAAATATGATCCCCAGTACCAGGCAACCTAATGACTGCCCCCAACCCACACATCAGGGGTGCAGTCCACCATTTTCCTGAAAGGACTGTCCACCCCAGCGACCACTGCCACGCAAGATGGAGCTACAGGCTCATTGCCGGCCCCCACTCTGGCCTTTCCTGCCCAGGCCACAAATCTGGGTCCAGATCCTCAATGCGCCCAATCTACCCCAGCCAGAGGGGATGAGAATTCCGTGAGGGGGGCTCAGGCACCAGCCACTTCTATTTCCCCTTCAAACGCTATCACACAGACCAGCAGCAGCACAGGGTTGCTGCAGAGAGGGGAATTGGCAACGGACAGCCCACAGATCCTTACTACTCCCCACCCCAGCAAGTGGGGCATGATCTTACACTGTCCGAGTTCCACGAATTAAGAACACAGTTGCAATTTATTCCTACTAGGAAGGACATGGAGGCATATGTCTCACTCCTAGAGTAAGCATATAAAGCCGAGATTTGCTCCATCCGTCAGGACATCCATCACCTAGGAGAGAGGGTCTCCAGGACTGAAGTGGATGTTGCGTCCCTTGCTGATAGAGTGGAGTACCATGAGTCTGCCCTGGCCACCTTGTCCCATCAGTAACACTTCTTAATGGACTCTCTGGATGACGTGGAGATCAGGGATCGCAGAAATAATATACGTATTAGAGGTCTTCCTGAGGATATAGAGCCCCCTCAGTTAGAGGCAACAGTGCAAAACATCTTCAATGATGTAGGAAAGGCTCTGCCAGAAGCTCCATTCGAGTTGGACAGATGTCATAGGGCCCTTGGCCCCTGCTCTAGGGATCCAGACCGACCATGTGACATAGTCTGCAAAGTCCATAAATTGCAACTGAAGGAAGCCATAATGAGAGGAGCCCGTGAGCGGCGAGAAATAATGCATAAAGGGGTACAGCTTCAAATACTGCCTAACTTATCTAGACTCACGCTGGCTAAATGAAGGGCTCTTCACCCTCTGCTTGAGGAACTCTATCCCCGGGATATGGCCCACAGCTGGGGGTTCCCTTTTCGTCTTCAGGTCCGCCACAGAGGGACTGTAAGGGAGTTGAGAAACCCAGAGGATGCTCCAGCCTTTTGTGAGATGCTTAGCCTCCCCGTGCCTGATATAATAGGTAGGCCAACCCTGCCTTCACTACCTACGAATGACCTTTTTCAGCAGCCGTATGGGGGCCCCAGAAAAAAGACGTCGGGAGGGACGGAGCGAGGCATGTTCACCACATGGCTCCCCACATGCCTGATCAACATAGGTTGAACTTTGTTCATTAATTGCGCTGCAAATTTTATAGACTGCTAGCATTATATTTCAGATGCTAATCAGAAAATGGTTTCACATTAGTTTACATAATGGCCATTGTTGCCGCGTGTGGGCTGGAGGTGCCTTCTGGGGCAGACACTCCACTAGTGGAAAGCACGTTCCAGACCAGGGGGCTCAGGGCTGACCTTGGGTTGACCAATGGGCAGTTTATAGTTCTTTTCTACCTCGCCCACTTTTTTGCTTTTCGGACGCAGGCGTCTTCTTCATTTGCGGTGGGAGTCAAGTGCTCCCTGACCATCCATTGGCTTCTGTCCTATTAAGGGGTCTGCTGAAATTTCTATTTCAGTTTTTGGAGTGAACCCCATTTCAGTGTTTGTTTCTTGTGTTTACTGTTACTTGTTGTTCCCCCTCCCCCCACCCTTTTTCCCCCCTAAAATAACACTATCTGCTCCTGCTCCTCTCCCTCTCTCCTTTCTGGCATGGGGTGAGCTCCAGCCGACTGTTAACTCTTGGTAGTGGCCTCTGCTCCTCGACCCTGGGTGTCAGATTTTACTTTTGTCTGTCTCTCTGGCTCCCCCCCACCCTTCCCTCTCTTTCTGTGGCCCTTGCCTGACATCATAGGTGGTCTCCGCCGTGCTGCTGTCTCTAACAATGGATAAATTAACAATGGCTAAATACTGTATCAAATGCATAAACTGAAATCTCATGTGTTATTCTTGCAGGGAACATTCCGGTTTTGAGAGACCACCATTTCGTGGCATGGTACCACAGCGCGAATCTAGCAAACAAGTCGAGAGGAAAGCCAATAGCGATACACAGAGCAGTACCACACGAGGTTTTGGACGCAGATGATTGATCCGGAGGGGTGGTTTGTCTCCTTGAAAGTCTGAATGTGGGGTAAGCTCCTCACTTTTGCGGCATGGTACCTTCCCAATCAGAGTCCTGCACAAGCGGGTAGAGCCATGTTGGGTAGGTTGGTGGACTTTGCGGATGTGGTGGTAGTGCTAGGGGGCGACTTTAATTTCCTGTTAGATTCTGAGCAGGATTGCTCATCGGGGCGGGCGTCAGTCTCAGCCTCACAGCTCCTCCTGTTCCATAGGGCCCTTAGACAGCTCTAATTGGTGGACATATAGAGAGTGACCCACCCCTCAGAGCGGGACTACTCCTATTTCTCCCTGGCACGCCAATCACACAGCCGTATTGACCTTATAGTCACTAGCTATCATGCTCTAACATGGAATCCAGAGGCATCCATTGGGTCAGCACTCTGGTCAGACCATGCCCCAATCCTTTTCACTTTGACGGTCCCGGGCGCCCCAAAGCGGCCATGGTCATGAAGGTTGAACGACAATCTTTTGAAAAATCCATGGTACTGTGCGGACTTATGTAGCACCATTAAAAATTTCCTTACTGACCACTCTGCTGACACAACATCTAAGCCGGTCCAGTGGGAAACACTTAAATGTGTCCTGAGGGGGGCCATTATCAAGTATGGGATGCGCCTAAAATGGGAGAAAGCAGAGAAAATCATTTCTCTACTAGCCAAATTAGCAGAAACTGGAGAAACTGTTCCGACAGTCAGGAACCCCACAGACGCAGAATGAGCTGCTGAATACAAGAGAGGAATTAAGACACCTCCTTGACAGGGTTTTTTAAACAATTTTGGGAAATCCTCACTCCAATCCTAAAGAAGATGTTTAACCAAATATCACCCTCCCCCACCCCTCAGTCACTTATGGTCCATATTACAGTGCTCCTCAAACCAGGCAAGGATCCAGGGGTATGCTCCAGTTATCGTCTTATGTGCTAGTGGACAGATTAGCTCCCATTCTGCCGGCCATTATTCACAATGATCAAGTGGGATTTATAAAAGTATGGGAGGCTAGGAATAATACCAACAAGACCCTCCTGCTGATTAGTCAGGCCCAATGGTTGCCACAGCCATTCTGCCTCCTTTCAGTGGACGCAGAGAAGGCCTTCAATCGTGTTGGCTGAGACTTTCTAAGTGCCTCGCTGACACACCTGGGTTTCTGAATTGGATCCTGGAGCTATATGGGAATCTATCGGTGCAGATTCGGCTGAACAGCCTTCTGTCTGACCCGGTACCTATTAGGAATGGAACAAGACAGGGCTGTCCCCTCTCCTATACACCATCGTTATGGAGCATTTGGCTGTGGCACCGAGGAACAATCTGGATTTGTGGAGCCTGCAGATTGGGACCCAGTTCTGTAAGACGGCCCTATATGCAGATGATCTTCTCCTCTTCATTTCCCAGCCACGTGTCTCATTCCCTGCGATTTTGTGGGAATTCGCTAATTTTGGTCATCTGAGTTAATTTGAACAAATCAGAGGCCATGAATATCTCTCTCCCACCCAGTGAGATAGCCCACCTAGCAGATCAATTCAATTTTAAATGGCTTTCAATCTCCATCCAATACCTTGGGGTGCATATAGCGGCGGATGTTTCATGCTTATACCACCTTAATTATGTTCCTCTACTGGAAAGTGTGACAAAAGAACTGAACGGGTATGCTGCTAAACAGTGGAGCTGGTTCGGGCGAATAAACATGTTGAAAATGGATGTGACCCCAAAATTTCTATACGTTTTCCAGACCCTGCCAATTAAGTTACCAGAACATTACTTTAAACAGATTCAAGAAGTGTTTTGCAGACTTCTGTGGGGAGGGAGGAATAGCTGCATAAGTTACCGGACCATGTCACGCTTAAAGCCAAGGGAGGAGTCGGTCTCCCAGACCTCTAAATATACTACTCGGCCGCAGTCCTCACCAGAATGCAGCCTCAAAGCAGTGGGTGGGTCTGGAGGCAGCTCTGATCTAGCCCCACCTACAATTACTGCCATGGATCCAGGGGGGAGGATAGACCTACAGCCTTACCTCATACTCCATTGACTCTAAACTGTTTGGACGTGTGGGACAGATTGACTATCAGAAGAGACGTAGTGTTCTGCAGGGGAGCCCTGACCCTATATTCCACAACCGTGCATTCCACCCTGGGCAGGAAAGATGAAGCTTCGTAGGCTGGCGAGAGGAAGAGGATATATGGTGCTGCCAGATTGTGGGCTCTGGAGGTCTCCCATCATTTTACGAGCTACAGGCGTCTCATCCGGAACAGAGACTGCTGTGGATGGAAATCTTCAATTGCCCTCATTCTGGAGGACCCGTTTGGGGTCGTGCCCCTTTGGGAACCCCCCTGAGCCCATCGAGGAATTGATTCTTTGAGCTGATCGCCCGGTTCGGGTCCGCTCTCGGATCTATAGAATTATTCTGGACGGGGTCACTCAGGGCCCCCACTTTATGTTGGGGGATGGGAAAGGGATCTGGCTGTGAAGTTGCAGGGCTCTGATTGGGAGAGGGTCTTCACGTTCGCATATAAATTACCTTTGGCCTGCGCTGTGCAGGAGAAAAACTTTAAGCTTCTCTCTAGGTGGTACAGATTCAGTTCCAGAGGATTACTGGAGATGCGGGTCTGAACGTGGTATCATGCTGCACATCTGGTGGGACTGCCCACTCATCCAGCCTTTCTGGAAAAAGGTATTTGAGTTGTATGAGGGGGCATCGCGTAGCACGGTGGAGGCCACCCCACAGTTGGCACTGCTGTCAATCATTCCTGGCCTGTTTGCCACTATCAAAAGGGTCTCTTGCAACATTTCCTAAGCACAACCAGAGCAGTGATCCTGCGCCACTGGTGAAGCCACACCACTCCATCGCCCCTGGAATTTGTTCAGGAGCTAAACCTGCTAATGTACATGAAGGAGCTGGGTGATGAAGGTTCTGAGGGATTATGTTGAGTGGGCGTGCTTGGGTGCTGTGGAACACATGTACTCACCTGAGTTTCAGGTTGCCATGGGATGGTAGGGGGTGGGTGCCAAGAGGTTCCGAGAGGAGGTGTCGGGATGGAGCCGTGACACAGATGTGGCGGAGCAGAAAGCAGGGCAGCTACAATCAGAATGTGCTATCTACCTTGAGTAATTTTCTCTCCCCTTGTGGTCTTCTTTTTTCCTTTTTTTCCCCCATTTTTCCTAGATACCCTTTTGTTTCTCTTTGTCTACTCTGATGTTGGTCTCTAGTTTCTGTTTCTATAGTTTAAGCCAATTTGAAAATTGAATCTTTATAGCAAGCATGTGGAAGTGCCGGATCCGAGGGCTCGGTGTCATGCTATAATATTCTCTATATACAGCCGCTAAAGAGGCTTCGGAGGGACTCTTAGCAGATGTTTTTGTTGTTTTGATTGCTGTGACGCCTGCCTTTTCCAAATTCTTTAGCCAGTATTACGGTCCTGCCGACCTGCTATAAACCGGACGCTTTTTTTTGATTGTGTGTTTAAATGTGTGTAAAAATTTCAATAAAAATATATATTAGACATAATAATTTGTTTTGAGAGGATGGGAAAAAAATGAAATTCCGCCATTGATTTTCTTTTACGGGATTCACTGTACAGTATAAATAAAATGTTACTTTTATTCTGCAGTTCAAACAATTACCGTAATACCAAATTTATGTAGCTTTTTATGTGTTTCTATTTTTCTTCAATGAAAACACTTTAAAAATTCATTGCATTTCCATCACCGCATTCCAAGATCCATAACAGTTTTCGTTCTCCACCAATGGAGCCATGGGATAAATTGATTTTTGTGATAGTTTTTTTAAACAATTTTTTTTTGCAAAACAGGTAAACGAGAATTGGTCATTTTTGCAGTGTTATTTTTTCTTTATTGCACTTACCGTGCAGTATAAATAATATGCTACATTTGGGTCAATACAATTATGAAAATATCATATTTATATATTTTTTAACGTTTTTTTGTTACTTTTTCTTAAAAATAAAAGGTAATTGTATTTGCATTGCTACTTTCCATGGGGACGTGCAATGACCGGTGCTAGGGGATAGCGGGGAGGAGATAAAAGGAAGGGAAAGCAGGCACGGATCTGGGACAGGGAAAAAGATGAAACAGGCCGTGTTTGATAAAAAATACAATACAAGAACACTAAAAGAAAGTGTGTAATGAATAGAGATATGTAAGAGTGGAATACGTTTGCAAGTGACTAATGTAATGGATTGCATATGTAAATGTGTGTGGAATGAATACCATGAATAGAGATATGAATGTGTGGAAGGAATATTTAACTAAAGCCCTGGACTGGATTATCCCCTAGTTCTGTTCATCGCACGGCCTCACATGGTGCACCGAAACACAATGCAGCGGCGCATGCTCCCCGGCATCCCCGCTTCCTATTGTGCATGCTCCACTGCTATCCTCTTCCGCTTCTCCTGAAGTCACAGCACTGGTCCTCTCCGCTCCTGGTAAGTTCCACGACATCTATCTTTTAGTTTCATTACTCATGTTCCTCATCAGGGTCCCACATAGCCCTTGCCTCTGCAGCCTGTTTAATTGTGTCTTTTTCCCCTTTTTCTCCCTAGGTATCACCCGCACTTTGGGTCCATACCTTGGCACTCCCCAAAATGATTGTAAGCCCGTCTCCTTATCCCTACTAGCCCTCATTTTCTCCTCGATTTTGCTTAGCCGTCCATCCACACACAAGCTACTATACCCATTCGCCCAACCCTAAGCTAGTAGTTAGAATGTATTTATATGGCATCATCCACTTATTCTTCCCATTTGGACAGGTGAGGTCACTTACTTTTATAATAATACACCATACGCTCTAAGTTTTAGGCTTAATTTGTATTTGTCTATACATGTTCACTAGAGATGAGCGAGCGTACTCGTTAAGGCAAAATACTCAAGCGAGTATTGCCATTTTCAAGTACATGCCCGCTCGTGAGAAAAGATTCGGGGCCGGCAGGGGTGAGCGGTGAATTGTGCGAGTGAGCATGGCGGAGCAGGGGTGAGAGAGAGATCTCCCCCCGTTCCTCCTTGCTCTCCCCCGCCGCCCCCGAATCTTTTGGCACGAGCAGACATGTACTCGAAAATGGCAATACTCGCTTGAGTATTTAGCCTTAACGAGTACACTCGCTCATCTCTATTGTTCATGTATATAGGTATTTGTATGTGTATGTGTATGCATATGTTATGTGGTTTACAATACGTTTTTTGTATATCATTTTTTGTATACATTTATGTAATTTTACATGCATACATTATACATGCATACACTGAGGAGAATCTACCTCCCTTTTATGTGTATATACTGAGGAGAATCTACCTCACCTCTATGTGTATATACTGAGGAGAATCTACCTCACCTCTATGTGTATATACTGAGGAGAATCTACCTCACCTCTATGTGTATATACTGAGGAGAATCTACCTCACCTTTTATGTGTATATACTGAGGAGAATCTACCTCACCTCTATGTGTATATACTGAGGAGAATCTACCTCACCTCTATGTGTATATACTGAGGAGAATCTACCTCACCTCTATGTGTATAGACTGAGGAGAATCTACCTCACCTTTATGTGTATATACCGTGGAGAATCTATATCATTTCTCTGTGTATATACTGAGTATCTACCTCACCTCTATGTGTATACACTGAGGAGTATCTATGCCACCTCTGTGTGTATATACTGAGTAAAATCTACCTCACCTCTATGTGCATATACTGAGGAGAATATAACTGACCTCTCTGTTTATATACTAAGGAGAATCTAACTGACCTCTGTGTGTATATACTGAGGAGAATCTACCTCACCTCTATGTGTATATACTGAGGAGAATCTAACTGACCTCTGTGTTTATATACTGAGGAGAATCTTTCTTACCTCAATGTGTATATTCTGAGGAGTATCTACCTCACCTCTATGTGTATATACTGAGGAGAATCTACCTAACCTCTATATGTATATGCTGAGGAGAATATAACTGACCTCTGTCTGTATATACTGAAAGACTGTAAAGTACATAAGGGAGCAGCCTTGGACTGCAGGGATGGACCATGCCTTTAAGGCTAAGAAGGGGCTGCAGCCTCCAGTCTGGGGGTAAAATTGAATAAAAAGGGTCGTTATCGCTAAAGGTAAAAAGTGAAGAGAATGGGAGGGGCTGCACATTCTGCAGAGGTACATGCAGTCTGAGTAGAATCTAACGCTCCTCTATGTGTATACATATTTTATTCCTCGGTTCCTCTGAAGTAACCACGACTTTATAAAGTTTTCTGGATGAACAACAGGTAAACACTTGTCTTAAATAAATTCAGGTGAAGCCGGGTATATCAGCTAGTCTATATATATTATTGCTCGTATATTTTTTGTTGCTTATTGTATACTGTAGCAGATCACTCATCACTGTTTTCGCTATGCTAATTTAATTTAATATTTCACTTTGTAACATTTTTAATGCATTTTATATATAATTATGTGATGTAACACGGCTATTTACTGTTTGTTTTATATAATTATTTTTGCTTTTTTGTAGTTTACCCTCCTTTTTTCTTTTCCACTATATCAATATACACTCTGTATGTTGTTATTATTTTACCTATGCTTTTGTACACTAGCATTTTGCAGCTTGACTGATGAAGAGATTCACCCCAAAATGCTTATCTTTTGCTGGCTTTTAATTCTGTAAATAAAAAGAGAAGTTTGATATTTCATCCTATTGTCTCATGACTTCCATTGAAGAGTTGAGCCAAGATTCAATTTTTTTTCTTTTCGCATATTTTGGATATCTGTTAGAGCCTCCTGCGGTGCAGCAAGAGTCAGGACTCCAGCAGAGGAAAGCACAGCTGCGACTGTGCAAGTTACAACTCCAGGCGGGTGGTCCCGAACATCTATTGGGGCCTGGCCTGGGGGGCATCTGTCTCCATGTCCCCCACCCCACCCTGCCTTATATATACCTCAAAACTGCCATAAAAAAATACAACTGATCATGCAAAACAAAAACAAGCCGTCATATGGCCACATTGCCAGAAAAATACAAGAGTTATGGCTTTCGAGAAAGCAAAGAAGGAAAAAACAGAATTTCTACTTCCTTAATGGGTTAACCCCTTAAGAATACAGCCAATTTTCATTTGTTAATTTTTCAATCCTCCTAAGGGCCATAACTTTTTTATTTTTCTGTCATTATAGCCATATTAAGTGCTTGTGTTTTCCGGGACAAGTTATATTTTTTAATGGTTTCAGTTAATGTGTCATATAATGTATTGAGAAACATATAAAAAATAATGTGTAGGGCAGGATGGAAATAAACCCTGCAATTTTGATATTAATTGTTGGGTTTTGCTTATACAGAGTTCACTGTGTGGTAACATTTTATTCTGCAGGTCAGAAAGATTGCAGATATATCAAATATATAGAGATTGTATTATATTTTACTACTTATAAAAAATTTAAAAAAAAGCTTTGTGTTGGCAAATTCTCACATCCACAACTGTTTTATTTTCCCACCAACTGAGTTTTGTGAGGTCTTGTTTTTTACAGGGGGATCTGCAGTTTTTACTGGTATCATTATAGGGTAAATATTATTTTTGTATTACTTTTTGGTGGGATGGCAAGGTGATCAGAAACAGCAATTATGGCAGTTTTTTTTTGTAATTATAGTATTCACTGCACTTGCTAAATGAGGTGATATTTTAATAGTTAGGAGTAGGACATTCATGGATAAAGTGATGCCAATTAAGTTTGTTTTTATATTCGTATGTAATAAATAAAAAAACGGAATGTTTTGAATTTGTATTACGCTCTTTATACATTTTTAAAATGTTTTTGCTTTTTTTATTAGTTTCACAAGGGGAGAGGAACATGTGATCACTTGTACAATACACTGCAATACTTATACATTGCGGTGTATTATTTTTCATTACACACTGCCAATGGGTTAATATATAAGGGGGAAAGTGCTGCCATCCTTACACAGTGCAGAGAAAATGTCCTTGAACTTACCTACCCACAGCAAGATCCTGCAATTTACTGGGGGCCAAATAGAGACTGCAGTGTGTACTGTGGTGCTGTGTGGCTCTGAAGGATGCAAAGTGTAAAATTCTGTAGAAGTCACAGAGGCAGGAGCAGGAGCTGCTCAGCATTGCGTGAGGACTGGGAGAATGCTTAAAGCTACAGTAGTGCCTCTCAACTCTGGAGGAGTCACCAGCCCAAGATAGATGAGCTGCAGGAGAGAGAAAGAACATCCTAGAGGAGCCAAAATCTGCAGTAGGACATTCAGATTGATCTATGGAGTTCCAGGACTCTTGGTTGCAGAACATTTTGTAAGTGAGGCCAGTCTCAGTAAACACCATTGTGCACACCAGCAAGCTTGAGCTAGCTTACCAGCAGGCCTGCTGTGTACTAAAGAGAGCTTAAATATTAAATTCACACACATGAGGCATCAAAGTTCTATCAGATAAAGGCCCATTTAAATGCAACAATTATTGCTCAAAATTCGATCAAAAGCCATAGTTTGAGTGATAATCGTTGTGTGTAAATGCTCCTATCTTTCACTCTTTAGCTGAGCAATGATTTATAGGTGAGCATAAAATTCATTATTCTGAGAAGATAACACAGACCGTATGCTGCGTTTGCTGTCCATAGTGCTGTATTCTCCACGGGAGCTGCTGATTACATTGTATTCAGCAGAAAGCCCATGGCAGAACAAAGGAGCTGAACGCAGAGAGCAGGGCACCTGCTGTTCTCTGCATACATTGGCAGGAGGCTAATTTACATGCAAATGAAGATGATAAGCTGCTAATGGGCTTTAGTTTATTAACAGTTTATGCAAAACAATTGCTCAAAATCTTTTGTATGATAATCTTTGCATGTAAATGGGCCTTTAGACAGATCTGTGATTGAAGCCAGGTTTGAGCCTGGACACAAAAGTGCATGTGAAACTTACTGTAAGTGTTTTCAGATACTGCAACACATGGAGGAGTGTTCTGATGTCAGGGCCTGTCTGCAGAAATGTGCAGTTTTGTTATCTATGGAATAGTATTCAGACCCAAGTTACTGCATTCATATTGTGAGTCACTAGTTAACATATAAGTATTGTGCATTGTTACATTGTGAATTATATCATATTTGTACTGTTATTCTCCAGGACTATAGAAGAGCGATCATCGTTCTTAGGGATAAAAAGGTACTGTCAGGGCTGGTTTAGGAATGAGTGACTGGAAGTCCCTAACCACCTACCTTCTCCCCTGTCCCTACCTACTTGCCCCCCTGGGCTAAGCCCCAGGGCGACAACTGGGCGGCAGTCCCTACTCTGCACTGAAGGGACCCCGGGGACAGGGACAAAAAGACCAATTAACCAGAAGACAGAATATAACAAATCCAAGTCAGAACAAAGAGCGTCAAATAACCACCAAAGAACTAACAAGGAATCCAGAGTAAGACAGATAGGCCAGAGCAAACCGGGTCAGAAGACTGTAGCGAGCAACCTGAGCGGGTGTTAGCTGGAGAACAACTAGCAAACACTGGCAGAGACTGACAGTCTCTGAGGAACTATATACCCAATACCCCGCCCAGGTCGGGGCGGGGCCTGATGATGCGCTGGCCGGTAATGCATGAAGTCCGGCCCTCCTCCAGCCCCTTGGGGGAACTTCAAGCCCGCCGCCGAGGCCCCACCCAGCAGCGCAGCGGACCCCATGCTGCAAGCCGATACGAATGCCAAGAGGCACAGAGGGAAGCTGAGCAGCGCCACCGCGGTAACTGCCGCACCCGGCAGAACCGCCTGGCGCACACCGCCACGAGTGAGTCTCCTCCTGATAGGTACTATTTTTGTAATTCTGTTGTCCATGTCGTATCCTGTGACCTGTGTCAAATATACATGAGGACACACCAGCTGACAGTATTCTTAGCGTACTGTGGCTTTCTTTAATTCATGGGTACACTTTGCCTATCGCAGGGACACTCTGTTTTGCACTACTAGTGATGTCACTCTGGATGGTACTATTTATGAGTATACTTTGGATAACGATATTTATGGGGGCACTCTGACTGGTATTACATATGAGGTCATTTTGATTTCACCACTGATGCTATTTCTCGAGCTCAGACCTGCACAGCTGGGCAGTATCTATGAGCAAAAATTAAAATCATCAAACCTCTTGTGCATGCAAATAGGTTTTTACCGGTTTACTTACAAAGTAAGCCACTAAAAACCTGTCTATTCTATAGATTAATGATTAAACTATTTTGCAAACTGATTTGATAAGCAGTACAAGTTTTTAAATATATTTTGCGTGTAGCTAATGGGACTTATTACACTTCTTCTCAACAATCAGTTTATCATAAATTATATCACATATACAGCATTGGCTCCTCAGGATGATCTGTCTGCTAGTGAATAGATATGAGCATGGACCTCAGTTCGTTCATGCTGCTATGTAGACACAGAATGTGTATGTAAGGTTTTTAGATAAACTATTAGGCCTTAGTCACACGGGCGTTTTTTCACGCGATTTAGGGTCGCATGACGGATGCGCATCCGCAAATCGCGTGACCAGTGCGCGCAAGTCGCCCGCAAATTGCCCGAAAATCTGCTCCTAGCCGCGTTTCATTAGAAACGGGCCGGAGCTGTCCAGCGCATTGCATTCAATGGAGACGGCAATAGAGCCGGCTCCATTTAAAACAATGCGCTGTGGGCGAGCCCGGGATAAATTGTCGGGAAGGGCTTAAATATATAAGCCCTTCCCTGCAATTCATCCTAAAATGTGTAAAAATAAAAAATATATATATACTCACCTTCTCCCAGCAGCCGGAGCTCCGCGCGGCCGTCCTGCAGTGGGTGTGAAGGGGGTGTGAGTCAGACCTGCCCCCTGATTGGCTCAGCGCTGAGCCAATCAGAGGCATGCCTCACTCACACCCATTCATGAATTCATGAATGGATGTGAGTCAGACCTGCCCCTGATTGGCTCAGCGCTGAGAGGCAGCAGTCACTCACCCATTCATGAATTCATGAATGGGTGTGTGAGTGAAACCTGCCTCTGATTGGTCAGGGCTGTGACCAATCAGAGGCAGATCATTCAGCAGGCGGGGATTTTAAAGCCCCGCCGACTGATTAGTGCCGAGAAGCAGTTCAGGAGAACTGACAGCGGCCGCGGCTGGACTCCGGCTGCAGCGGAAAGGTGAGTATACAATTTTTTTTTATTTTAACACATTTTAGGATGAATTGCAGGGAAGGGCTTATATATTTAAGCCCTTCCCGACAATTCACCCCGCGCACGCCGGCAGCCCATTGCTTTCAATGGAGCGGCTGTATTGCCGGCTCCATTGAATTCAATGGGCAAACATCGTTCTTCTCTGTCACAGTTGTTACAGCTGTGGCAGAGAAGAATGATTTGTCTTCTATATGTTCTCAATGGGGTTGGCGCTGCTGCCGCCGGCCCCATTGAGCGCATATAGAGAAGAGAACAGGAATCGCAGATCGCAGATAGGTGCGATCTGCGATTTCTGTTCTATAATTTATCGGACGAGCGCATAAAAAGCGCTCATGTGTCCGATACCATTGCAAAGCAATGGTTTTATAAAATCGCCGGACGCGGCTAAAAACGCCCGTCTGACTAAGGCCTTATTGTGCACATGGCAGCACTATATATATCTAGGAAGCTAAGAAAAAGCCCAAAAAGAAAGGCATATAACTTTTTTCACAATGCACTTACTACAGGTTGAAAGATTCTGCCATACCACCGATGTCGGGGCCTACAGGATCTTCCCTGACTTGAATGACCACTATTTGACTGGCTGCACATGGTGCAGCATGGTCAGTCACATGAATGTCACTCACTGAAGTTTCCAAAGATAACAGATTTGGGATGTTTGGCCAAAGGTTCTATTGGTGCGGAATCACAGGAAGCAAAACGGCACAGTCATATACTGTAGCGCACCTTCGAAGGCCTGACACCTGGTCCCTATGATGCCCTGGTTCTAAAATATTTTCCCAAAACACACTTTTCCTCGCACTCTCTGAAGTCATTCAAGGAGGAGTGGGGGTAAAGGAGTAGGTACCTGTGAAAAAAACATGATTCCCCATTTCATCCATATATCTACAGGAGATTCTTCGATCGGGAGAATATGCCTAGCATATCTCCGGTCATGGTTTTATCTATTCAGTGACACCAAACATGACCCAGAAATTATACCCAGGTATACAGATACACTCTTTGGGGGTGTTCTGGGGCCTGCACCTCAATGCGTGTAGATGCGTTTTCATCAGCTGGCCCACCTAATTCCAAAAATATATTGGACTAGGACCTTTGCACGTCCAATAATCCTTATTAAGAGATTTTTTTCTGATTTAAATCTTGGAGCCACCGTGTCTTTGAGAAATATCAGAGGTGTCAAACCTCGCTAGCAAGGGGGCAATTAACATCCCCCTGTCACTGGCTGACTTTATTGACAATCATGATCAAAGACTTCCTGAAGCCAAATTCATATCAGAGACATCGGCCGATATGAGGGAGGAAGGGGGCGTTAAAAAAATATTGAGTTGTTCCACCCAACTTCCCATAGCCCAGAACGGCGAGTTGATATGGACAGTTGGGTGACACTTTACCAATATCATTATACCACAGGAGCTACTATGAAAAAAGGCTGTCTCTGGTAGTTATGTTACAGAAGGTGGGTTGGCCCTGTGAATCATTATATATTGTAGCCCCTCAATCTGACACTGGATATAAATATATTGCCCCCCCCCCCCCCCCCCTCTATTCTTCACCCAACTCTTCCTAGCCTGAACATTCAACCTTCCAGTAAACGATGTGAACTCTAGAGAATGTGAGTTCTGAAGGCTGATGATAATCAGTAGGAGCCGCCGTCGTGCTCACGCACATTCTCACTTTGTTCCATCTATTTGTTGAACTACAGAACTTGTAGACACCGACCTTGTAAAATATTCACAGCACAGGATTTACGCATTTCTTCATTTTTATGGCTGTACTAAAAGGAAAGGAACAGATTACCTGGCAGCACTGGTTCTGTGATCCTCAGCCACGGAGCGACTCATATATTATAATAATAATCCTGTCTCTTTTATTGAGCGAATTAATGAATCAATGCCTGGAAAAAGAGTGAAAAGGTGAAAGAAGCGAAGAGTCAACAAATCTGATGATATTTTTCCCATAGAAGGTAAATAGAGATATATTGACCGAACAAATTAAGTTGTTCCAACAATTGTACTGAAGGGACCATCAAACCCAATCTACGAAGATTTATACTAATCACTAAAAGTGAAAGTTAATATCAAGCAAATTAAAAATAAATTAACTAAATGGCTTAACGTAAATAATCAAAATAAATTACATAACAGACAAGAAAAGAACAAGAGTACATAATCACTAAAGAAATCATCATTGGATAAAAAAGAGGGAAAACATATAAACCCAGATTGCTATAATAATGGCAACAATACAACTATCATACTGCAGCTAATGTACAATAATGTGGTACCTGCTATAATGTTTTCTTTGATGTACAAGAATATAACTACCATAATACTGCCCCCTATGTATAAAAATATAACTACTATAATACTACCTCCTATGTATAGGACTATAACTGCTATAATACTGCCCCCTATGTACAAGAATATAACTACTATAATACTGCTCCTTATATGCAAGAATATAACCACTATAATACTGTCCCTTATGTACAAGCATATAACTACTATAATACTGCTCCTATGTACAAGAATATAACTGCTATAATACTGCCTCCTATGTACAAAAATATAACTACTATAATACTGCCCCCTATGTACAAGAATATAACTACTATAATACTGTCCCCTATGTACAAGAATATAACTACTATAATACTGCCCACTATGTACAAGAATATAACTACTATAATAATGCCCCCTATGTACAAGAACAGAACTACTATAATACTGCCTCCTATGTACAAGAATATAACTACTATAATACTGCCCCCTATGTACAAGAATATAACTACTATAATACTGCCTCCTATGTACAAGAATATATCAACTATAATACTGCCCCTATGTACAAGAATATAACTACTATAATACTGCCCCCTATGTACAAGAATATAACTACTATAATACTGCCCCCATGTACAAGAATATAACTACTATAATACTGACCCCTATGTACAAGAATATAACTACTATAATACTGTCCCTTATGTACAAGAATATATCAACTATAATATTGCCCCTATGTACAAGAATATAACTACTATAATACCGCTCCCTATGTATAAAAATATAACTACTATAATACTGCTCCCTTTGTACAAAAATATAACTGCTATAATACTGCCTCCTATATACAAGAATATAACTACTATAATACTGTCCCTATGTACAAGAATATAACTACTATAATACTGCCCCCTATGTACAAAAATATAACTGCTATAATACTGCTCTCTATGTACAAGAATATAAGTACTATAATACTGTCCCCTATATACAAGAATATATCAACTATAATACTGTCTCCTATGTACAAAAATATAACTACTATAATACTGCCTACTATGTACAAGAATATAACTACTATAATACTGCCTCCTATGTACAAGAATATAAGTACTCTAATACTGCCCCTATGTACAAGAATATAACTACTATAATACTGCCTCCTATGTACAAGAATATAACTACTATAATACTGCCCCTATGTGCAAGAATATAACTACTATAATTCTGCCTCCCTATGTACAAGAATATAACTACTATAATACTGCCCCCTATGTACAAGAATATAACTACTATAATACTGCACCCTATGTACAAGAATATAACTACTATAATATTGCCCCTATGTACAAGAATATAACTACTATAATTCTGCCTCCCTATGTACAAGAATATAACTACTATAATACTGCCCCCTATGTACAAGAATATAACTACTATAATACTGCCCCCTAGGTACAAGAATATAACTACTATAATACTGCCCTTATGTACAAGAATATAACTACTATAATACTGCTACTTATGTACAAGAATACAACTACTATAATACTGCCCCTATGTACAAAAATAGAACTCCTATAATACTTCCCTTATTTACAAGAATATAATTACTATAATACTGCCCCTATGTACAAGAATATAACTCCTATAATACTTCCCTTATGTACAAGAATATAACTACTATAATACTGCCCCTATGTACAAGAATATAACTACTATAATACTGCCCTCTATGTACAAGAATATAACTAGTATAATACTGCGCCTATGTACAAGAATATAACTACTATAATACTGCCCCCTATGTACAAGAATATAACTACTATAATACTGCCCCCTATGTACAAGAATATAACTGCTATAATACTGCCCCTATGTACAAGAATATAACTACTATAATACTACCCCTATGTACAAGAATATAAGTACTATAATACGGCCTCCTATGTACAAGAATATAACTACTATAATAATAATAATCATATTCTACAGCACTTTACAAATTAGGGAAAACCTACACAAAATAAGTCATAACATACACTAATAAATAGACTCTTGACGCGACTGATGCTGCCAACTACCTACCCATCTCAAACCTCCCCTTCATCTTCAAACTACTAGAATGGCTGGTTTACTCCCGCCTTGTAAGCTATCTATCAGAGAACTCTCTCCTAGACCCCCTACAGTCTGGCTTCCGACCCCAACACTTGACAGAAACTGCCCTTACAAGGATATCAAACGACCTACTGACAGCCAAATTGAGGGGCGATTACTCCCTACTGATCCTCCGCGACCTCTCCGCAGCATTTGACACTGTCGATCACAAACTCCTCCTCAGTATGCTACGCTCCATCGGCCTAAAGGACACCGCTCTCTCCTGGTTCTCCTCCTACCTATCTGACCGCTCTTTCAGTATCTCCTTTGCTGGCTCCACCTCTCCTTCTCTTCCCCTTGCTGTTGGGGTCCCCCAAGGCTCAGTCTTCAGCCCCTCCTTTTCTCTATGTACACAGCCCCTATTGGACAAACCATCAGAAGATTTGGCCTCCAATACCACCTGTATGCTGATGACACCCAGCTATACACCTTTTTCCGTGACATCTCTGCACCTTTCTTCCAAAACATCACCAACTGTCTGTCCGCTGTCTCTAACACCATGTCCTCTCTATACCTAAAACTAAACCTCACTAAAACCGACTTACTGGTATTTCCACCCTCCACTAACCAACCTCATCCTGACATCTCCATCTCAGTGTGTGGCGCCACCATAACTCCCAGACAGCATGCCCGCTGCCTTTACGTCATATTCAACTCTGATCTATCATTTACCCCCTACATCCAATCTCTTGCCCGAACATGTCAGCTGCACCTCAAGAACATCACAAGAATCCGCTGCTTTCTCACCATAGACACGCTAAAAACGCTTATTGTTGCCCTCATCCACTCTTGGCTCAATTAGTGCAACTCGCTGCTGATCGGCCTCCCCTGCACCAGACTCTATCCCCTCCAATCCATCCTGAATGTGGCAGCCAGGCTCATCTTCCTGTCCAGCCGTTACTCGGACGCCTCTGCCCTGTGCCAGTCACTGCACTGGCTGCCCGTTAAATACAGAATTCAATTTAAACTCGCTACCTTCATCCACAAAGCCCTCCACAATGCAGGGCCCCCCTATATTGCCTCCCTCATCTCAAACCATCACCCAGCCTGGGCTCTCCACTCTGCTAACGAAACTAGACTGCGCGCCCCTCTAATTCGAACTTCTCATTCCCGCCTCCAAGACTTCTCCAGAGCAGCACTGGTCCTTTGGAACGCACTACCAAAGGATACCCAGGCAATCCAGGACTCGAAAAATGTCAGGTGTGCTCTAAAAATGCACCTCTTCAGGGAGGCATACCGCATTCCCTAAACAAACCCCTCTGTACTCCGCCTGATAACATGCTCCCTGACCTACTGACTGCAATCCCTGCTAACCATCATTAACCGCTCCTACAGTCATACTGATTCTGCCGTCACACGGCTAAATGTCTGACCATTGTCTATGTGTATAGCATCCCTCACACTCCACCCCTCTCACCATACCAGGCACATCTCCAGCCCCTTTACCTTCTGTATCACCCCATTACTTGTAGTATGTAAGCTTGTTGGAGCAGGACCCTCACCCCTATTGTTTCCATCAACTGATTACTATGTAACCGTGGTTCTGTAATTTTTGTACTTTTGTCTTTCTGTATTCCCCCTATCTATGTAAGCGCTGCGGAATATGTTGGCGCTATACAAATAAAGATTATTATTATTAATAAAACAATGTGCATCATAAATAAATAAAAGACAGGTCATCAATAAATGATCGGTGGTGGTCTGATGCTTGGGATGTCCATTAATCAGCTGATTCCCAGTGGTGCCATCACTAATGACGGTGGAAGAATCAGATTGTGCATAGCAACCTAGGCCGGGATTGCAGGCGCAGTTCATATTGCGACCTGGGCCGCTGTGCTGCAGTCAGCCAATCTGCTTCCTGCGCTGTCTGCGTGGCTGATCAGTGTGGATCCCAAGCAGCTGACCACCACGGATCAACCTGAGGACAGTTCATTAATAGAAAAAATACAAAAATCCCAGACAACCTCTTTAAGGTTTTCCAATGTGCCCGTAAAAAATGTTGACTGTCTGTGATTTTTGGATACATTGTGCAGGAAAGATGAAAAATGCTACATCAGTCAGCTAAGATGCCTTTTTGACCATAAGGACTGTGTAGAAATCTGCCTGTGCTCAACTGGGATATGTAGCATTGGATCCTTCTACATTGTGGTCTTGCATCTAATATTTCAGTATAATCGACTATTGAGGTGAAATCCATTATAAATCACCATGATGTGGCTATTCCTGGGTAAGACTAAAGATACACCGAGGCCTCTCTGCAAGAAATCTGTCTGCTGTTTGTCTCTTTCTTCAGTTTCAAAAAGAAAACCATAAAAATAGAAGTAATTTTTACATATAAAAGTACAAACTGCTCTGTGAGTTGAGGCAACAGTCAGGCATAAACCTTTTATGTCTATGGTACAAAGCTAAAGCAGCTGCCTGGAAGATAAATTGTGGGCCATTTATATACAATCTATGGATCACTTCAAACAGCTGACAATGATGTGAATTATTATATAAAAAGGAAGCCTGCGTGTAGGAAAAGTCTGCGGTAGAAATCTAGCATTTAGGGCTCTGATGGACGGGCGTTTTTATGGGCGTCACTCTGAAAAAAACACACTTGGCTGCGTTTATGCTCACATAAAGTGCACTGCCCGCTATCCCCTGTTGCGGCTGTGACAGCCGCAGCAGGGAATTCTTTGGATGTGAAACCCCTGGATGCTGTCACATCCAGGGGTTTCACCTGTGATCAATGGGGTCTGCAGCAGCTGCGGTGGCCCCATTGACATACAGAGAACATTGTGATCCTCTACTACAACTGTGACAGCTGTGGCAGAGGATTTCTTCATCTCCATGGGGAGTCCCCTTGTCACTGAACACTATGACAGCATTGTTCAGAGGCAGCTCTCAGCTGTCATTCAAAAACTGAGAGTTGCCTCTGATTGGTAACAGTGCTCAGCCAATTAGAGGCAGCCCTTCTAGCAGGCAGGGATTTTTAATCCCCGCCTGCTAAAAGCACTTCAGAGCAGTGCAGGGAGAAGACCCGGCTGGATGTGCCTGAGCTCCGGCAGCTGCAGAGAGGTGAATATATATATATTTATTTTTTTTTACACATTTTAGGGACGATTTTCAGGGAAGGACTTATATTTAAAGTCCCTTCCCGAAAATCACTGCAGGGCTTGCTAGCAGCCCATTGCTTTCAATGGAGCTGGCTATAGCACTGGCTCTATTGAATTCAATGGGAGAACATCACGCTCCTTTGCCACAGCTGTCACAGCTGTGCCAGAGGATCGCGATCTTCACTGTATGTTCTTAATGGGTTCGGCGATGCTGCCACCGGCCCCATTGAGCATAAAGTGAAACGCCTGGATGTGACAGATTCCAGGGGTTTCACATTCAAAATAGATGGATGCCGCAGTTACCTGAGTTTTTTAATTCGCTGCCTCATATTTACCCCTGTGCATTTTTGAGCACAGGTAAATATCAGGCATATGACCACTGCCATTGAAAAACATTGGTTCTATCTAGATGAGGATTGCAAACGCAAGTAACATGCGCAGATAAGAACGCCCATCTGACTGAGCCCTTACTAAGACAGAAATGTACTGGTCACACTAGACTGACAGAGATGGTAGAGACTTCTCTTGTGCTGCATCGATTCTGCATACTTTGTCTTGGCCCACCAGACTCATAGCAAACATCTACAATTTTAGGATTGACTTGAAGACTCTTTTATTGAAGGTACCCTGATTTTGTTGCAGCTCCAATCACAAGCCAGGGAATTTCTGTATCGAAAAAAAAGTCCTGTGTGAACCTCAATACCAAAACCAATATAGTTCCCAAAACCAACAACCCTGCGTGGATCCCGCTAAAAGTAAACTTTTTTGATCACATATAAAATTTCACCTCAAAGAAATATAAAAAAGACAGATCTGCTGTAGCAGCCAGAAAAATGATTAAACAGACTCAAAGCGTCTGAACATATAGACTACCTGCCTCACTACATACATTAGGGGTATGTATTAGAGATGAGCGAGTATACTCGCTAAGGCACATTACTCGAGCGAGTAGTGCCTTAGCTGAGTATCTCCCCACTCGTCTCTAAAGATTCGGGGGCCGGCGGGGGTGACAGGTGAGTTGCAGCGGGGAGCAGGGGGGAGAGAGGGAGAGAGGGATTCCCCCCCCCCCCCCGCTCCACCCCGCTCTCCCCCGCCGCTCCCCCCCACCCCCCCCCCGAATCTTTAGAGCCGAGCGGGGAGATACTCGGCTAAGGCACTACTCGCTCGAGTAATGTGCCTTAGCGAGTATAGTCGCTCATCTCTAGTATATATACTTTACTAGTTTGTTACCCGGGACTTCGTCTGCGTGGAATTTGTATTTTTTATGTAATCTGTGTTTTGCTCTATACTGAAACGTAAAAGGTTAAAATAATGTAAGGAATGTAACAGCAATCTGCTGTCAGCACAGTTCGGTACTCTACATTTTTGGCCTTGTCATCGTGCGGCATCATTAAAGGCTCCCACGTGATTCGTACAAACACGAGTCTCCTTTCTGACTGTTGGTCAGCAAATAAAACCCGCCATCTTTGTGAGTCTTCAAGCGTCTCTGCAGCTGTTAGAGGGGCGAGACGATCAGCAGGTAAAATCTGATGGGCCCGAGTTTGCTCTAGGGTCTGGCAGCTCTAAGGGATGCGTGATGCTCAGCATCAAAGGTTTATTGGGCCTCCGATTGCTCCAATATCTGTGTAGCTCTGAAACACGCGTGATGGTCAGCATCTAAAGTTTTGCGGACCTACATTGCTCCAATGTATGTCTAGCTCTAAGAGACGCGTAACGGTGAGCATCTAACATTTTGTGGACCTGAGATTGCTCCAATGTATCTCTAGCTCTGAGGGATGCGTGACGCTCAGCATCTAAGGTCCGTTGGCCCTGACATTGCGCCAATGTCTCTGTAGATCTAAGAGAAGCGTGACGGTCAGCATCTAGGGTTCGTCGGACCTGAGGTGTTAGACCACTAATGCGCTATTCATGCTTTCTGATTGGCTAGGACTGCTCACATGACCAGTACTGGCCAACCAGAGAGCAGTGCACAGTATGCATTAGGTAGATAAAAAATTGTGGTGGCTTTCTTGGATGGCTGAAAACCAGAACTGGAATTACAGATCAGAGGGCCGTCAGAGAACAGCAACTGCAGGGATTTTGTCCCGAAACCAGAGGATCACTTTAATTCTGTTCCTCAGTCCACCATGTTGCAGGACTACTTGCAAGTCCTCCAAACATTGGCCATTTTTGTGGGCAGCTTCTCTGTGATCTCCTTTTTAGTCATACGTGAGATTCCCCTCAGGTATACTCTAATGTGATGAGTTTCTATCAGTGTCTGTAAAAGCTTCACTTTGGGGTGCAATTCAACAGGAATGTGGTATAAACGCTCATAAGAAACTGAGTCCAGGATGAAGCTGCTGCACCACAAAAGGGGTGTAGCATTAGGGGTTGTAGTGATACCCAGCCCCAATGCTAGTCTGGCAGAAGGGGCTCAAATGCTATGTACTGGGCATATACAAAATGTTATACTATACATGCACTGTGTGCTTATATGAGACAAGTACTGGCCATATGCCAGGCATTATACTGTATACATACATTATACAGTACATACTGAACATCCAATTCCCTTCTCTTCCACCTCTGATGTTATAATAACATTAGAATCCATCATTTTTAAATTGAATGTTACAAAAAAAAATCCATAATCTTTGATGACGTGAAGCCAAGCGGTGATAGTAGCAGCTGAAGTGCTCTACCTGCACCCAGATCTCAGTGCTCTCTACCAGGAGACATGACATAATCTGTTGGATATGTGACAGATAACAACCTCATAATCCAATAGAATACATAAGAAGAATATCCAAAGTCTTCTCTGCTCAGAACCCTCCTGACAGATCCTGAGTATGCTTACTGGTGATCATTGATAATTTCAGATGAGAAGACAATCAGAATCATTCCACAGAAAAAAAGAAAACTCCCGTGTTCAGTATAAAGGACAATGACAGAATTTTGTCCATCTGTAGGCACCACTAGGGGGAGCTCTTAGCATAGAGTTTTATACAGCCCACACTGAGTACAAAGAGTAAGGGCTTAATTGCCCAGTTGTCGAGATGATTCTCTACTTGCATATATGAAATCTAAAATATTGTATTCACAATCACAGAAAAATGGCCGTTACTTACTGACTGAGGAGTGCATATAGATGCATCCTCTCACCATGCAGGTAGCTGACTACCAAATGGAGGAGCCATTAACACCTGTGCAAGACACCGATATAACAACCACTCACACTGCCTCCTGATAATGAGGGGGGTGGCTGCTTGGCGTACACTCCCACACATAGTGGATACAGGGTGCCAGACCATTCTCATATATGTAGTTCACCATGCAGACCAGCAACCTATTAATAACGCCATGATAATTCAGCGGGTTGCCCTGCATATCCATGAGTGAACCACATTGGTACTGCCACCCTGGGCTCCCCCTGGAGTCTTAATGCCACACTGCATGTGAATGATAGATAATAAATGCAAGGCATTGGTTGGATGTTGGCCAAGATACATGAGCCCACTAACCACTTCATGGTTCCTTGCGTTGTAGTGGGTCCCTACACTAATATAAATGCATCACAGAAGGGGGAAATTAAAAATTAAAAACAATCACAGAAAAATGGCTGTTACTTACTTTATTATCTATTATTCACATGCAGTGTGGCATTGAGACTCCAGAAGAGCCCAGGGTGGCAGTACCAATGTGGTTCACTCATGGATATGCAGGGCAACCCACCGAATTATCATGGCGTCATTAATAGGTTGCTGGTCTGCATGGTGAACTACATATATCAGAATGGTCTGGCACCCTGTATCCACTATGTGTGGGAGTGTACACCAAGCATCCACCCCCCTCATTATCAGGAGGCAGTGTGAGTGGGTGTCTCATCGGTGTCCTGTACAGGTGTTATTGGCTCCTCCATTTGGTAGTCAGCTACCTGCATGGTGAGAGGATGCATCTATATGCACTCCTCACTCAGTAAGTAACAGACATTTTCTGTGATTGTTTTTAATTCTTGATTTCCCCTTCTGTGATGCATAAAATATTGTATTCAGGCATCTGTCAGATAACGCTGTTTCTGGGAACGTTAGGTGCCCACTCATGTCGCTGCCATTATAGCTCCTGCAATCATTGTCATCAAGCTTTCCTAGGCTCTGGGATGTTATGTAAAACAAGCACATAAAAATCTGGGTTAAGAAGAGTTACCCTTTAGACTATTCTGTCCTTCTCCACACTCCTCTGTTCTCCTCCAGAACTGTCTGTCCCCTCCAAACTTATCTGTCCTCCTCCAGGCTCCGCTATCACCATCTAGACTCCTCTGTCCTCCAGAACACTATGTTCTTTCCAGACTCCTCTGTCACCCTCTAGAACTTTCTGTCCCCTCCAGAACACTTCATCCACCTCCAAACTTCCCTGTCCTCCAGACCTCTCTCCCCCTCCAGATTCCTTGTTCTTTTCCAGACGCCTTTGTCCCCTTCAGGCCTTTCTGACTTTCTCCAAACTCTGCTGTCCCCTCCAAACTCCTCTTTCTCCCAACTCTGTTCTATCCAGACTCCTATTTCCCCAAACTCCTCTGTTCTCTCTAGACCCCCCTGTTCTTTCCAGATGCTTCTGTCCCCTTCAGACTTTTCTGTCTTCTTGTAGACTTTCCTGTCCCCTGTAACCTCTAGACTCCTCTCTAGTGACAAGCAATCTTTGAAAAGTTTGGTTCAGCTGCTTTGCCAGATTTTGGCAAAAAGTTTGGTTTAGTCTGAATTAGTTTGAACTAAACTTGAACTTTACTGGTCTATAACAGAAGAAGAAAAAAAAGAAACACTATTTTAGGGGGTTTGACCAAGACAAATTGTCCAAGATTTGGGTTCACACCGAACCAAACTTTTAGCAAGGTTTGACCTGGAACAGGGTTCAACTGTTTCGGTTTGCTCTACACTACCTCTCTCCCTCTCCGGTACCCAGGATTTGACGTAAACAAGAATGTTCCCCTGTCACTGACATCAAGGAGAGATATTCAAATTGTGAGCTGTATCTATGTAACTGCTGGTGTGTGATTGATACAGTTCCTATTATTAGTGGCCCCTATGCCACATAAGAAGAAGCCAGAAGAATAAATGGCACATGCTATGTTTGGACCGGTAACAGATTTTACACTGGAGGCCCGGGAACATTAGATTTCATCTGTGGCTTCCTGATTCACAGCACAAACCCCACTGGACGTGTCCGAGTCCCTGACACCTCGGCAGCATTTCATTACAATTACAGAGGAAAGCAAATCACGCTGCTTAATCACACATTAAAATGAAGCAGCTCTGTAAGAGACAGTTATGGCTGAGAAAGGTAATTGGGAATGTCAAATGGCTCTAAGTAATGGATCGAGGCAGTAGGCGCACACTTGATTCTGCTGTGTCATTCTCACAGCGGCTGACATGAAATGTGATTTTTTTTATGTTCAGCTTTTCACTTTATTAACATTGTACAACAAACTTAAGATGCTGCAGTCTAGATTTAGAGGAAACCGATAAATTAAACAGATGGTGACAACCGGTGAACAGCAAAAATGTGGTCACAAGCCTAAACTTCAACAACTCCCATTCCCAAAAAGTTGGGATATTGTGCAAAATGTAAAACAATGTAAAGAAGAAAGAATGTAATGATCTGGAAATCTCATCTAACCGTATTTTATTCCCCACAGAACATATCAGAAGGGAAAGGGAGACATTTTTCCATTTCATTTAATAAATTAACTCATTTAGAAATTAATGGCAGCAACACATCTCACAAAAGATGGGCCAGGTCCATGCCTACCATTGTGTCGCCTCCCCTCTTCTTCTTACAACAGTCTGTAAATGTCTGGGAAGTGAGGAACTGCACCAAGATCTGCCACATGTGAGTGTGGACTGAGCGCTTATTCACACTGACGCATTTGCGCATGCATTACTATGTTTTTTGGAGCGTGCCAAAAGTACAGTAAAAAATGCACCTGCATGCGCGAATACGCATACGCTCAAAAAATACAGATTGCATATGGTAGCATAAAATAAAGACTATATTTACCTAATGAGCATCTTTCTGGTCCCCACTGCTCTGGTCTTGGAAGCTCCTGCAGCGGTCAAGTGCCTTTCATCTTTCACATGTCCACTAAAGCCAATAACTGGCTTCAACAATAATGTGCTATTCAGTGATCGGCTGCAATGATCACATGTGACTGCTACAGGAACTTCCAGGGATGAAGCGACATTGGACCAGAGGAACATATAAAAGGGGAAAACCCCCTTTAATAACATTTATGGGGTTGCCAAAATTGTCAGAAAAAAAGGAATTGCTTATAATATTGCAAAATAACAAAATCCGCTATATTAATCCAGTTGATCCCTGGTCCTCCACGATGGACATTGTTTACTTGGCTTCCGCAGTGACTTTCTGCATGCACACTACTCCTGCAGCCAATCCCTGTGCTCAGCAATGTACAGCACAAGAGCATCAAGGCTCGTCATTGGCTGCATCAGTCTTGTTGTGCGTATACGGAGAATCACATGTGCACTACAACATGGAAACAAGGGGCAGCAGGGACCTCCAGTATGGGAACACCGGAGCGCCGAGGAATCAACCCGGTTGATATTATTATTTTATAACATCCCAAGCTGTTAAAATGATTTTCAGAACTCCAACAACCATTTAAACCCGGTGTAACTGGACTTTTTAGTTTTTGCATGGGGAAGGAAGGCCAAGCCCGGGGCTTATGGTCTACGTAATCAACCACTTTAGGGTGTACAGGAGGACATTGCCTGCATTGCTGCCCAGGAGTAAAGAGAAGAGCAGAAACAGGGAGGGGTGAGGATCCTGTCTGGGATCTGCATTAGTTTAGGGGGTCTGCTATGGGGTCTGAGTTTGTCTAGAGATCTTTGGTCTGGGATTTGCACTCTATAGACATACAGATAGACGAATATAGATTGTGAGCTCTAATGGGGACAAAACCCAACATCAAATGGTGCAAAGTGCTGCGTTATACACGTGTTATATGAATAAAGATGATTATTACTGTACTTATTTAGGGGGCTTGGTATTTTTATTTAGGGGTCTGTTATGGGTATTTCTGTTTCTGGGATCTGCTTCAGTTAAAGGGATCTGGTCCAGAGTCTGTATTAGGATACTTTTTGACTGGCCAACTAATGGGCAAAAAAATCTTTGAAACATGCCATTTCAAGCAATAGTTGTCCCATTTAAATGTGGGACGCAACAGTGTATTGAGCTAAAAATCGGTCAGCGACTTCTTGTTCAGTCTAAACCGGCAGTCGTTCATGTGTGTTCACAGTGGATGGAGGCTGGGAGCCAATGAGACATAGTAATAAATTAAACACAATAAAAAAGCAGGTAACCAAAAAGCTTTTAACCTCCATTCATATACATAACACAATCCTTATTATAACCAAGAATCACACTCATAAGACCTCCATAGACAAGGGTTCATCTCAGTAAGATTGGCCAAGCCCAATGGTCACCGACTACAGTATATGGGAAAATTTAAAGTACTATATAAACTGAGAATGCTTGGTCTGGGCGAGACTGTGGGTAAGTAGTTGGTCAGTGATAGAAAGCAGGGGGCGGTTATAAATGGTACATACTCTGATTGGGTTACTGTTACAAGTGGGGTACCACAGGGGGCAGTACTGGGCCCTACTCTTTTTAGTATATAAACAACAAGAGGGATTGTAAATTAAAATGTCAATATTTTTTTCTAAACTTAAATGGGAAACCACTGATAGGGGAAAGGACTTGGGGATTTTAGTTAACTGTAAGCTTAACTGGAGCAACCAGTGTCAGGCAGCTGCTGCCAAGGCAAATAGGATCATGGGGTGCATCAAAAGAGGTCTAGGAGGACATGACGAGAACATTGTTCTTCCTTTTTTCAAGTCACTGGTCAGACCACACATGGAATATTGTGCACAGTTTTGGGCACCGGTACTCAAGAAGGACATATCAGAGCTTGAGCGGGTACAAAGGCGGGCAACTAAAGTAATAAATAGAATGGGCAGGCTACAATACCCAGAGAGGTTATCAAAATTGGGGTTATTAATTTTAGAAAAAAGATGTCAGGGGACAATACAGAGAACTCTCTTATCATTTATTTATTCCCAGGACTGTAACAAGGGGGCGCCCTCTACGTCTAGAGGAAAGAAGGTTTATACACCAACATAGAAGGGGGTTCTTTACTGTAAGAGCGGTGAGACTATGGAACTCTTTACCTGAGGATGTGGTGATGGCGAGCTCACTAAGAAAGTACAAGAGGGGCCTGGACGCTTTTTTAAGTGTAACAATATTGCATGTTACATTGTTGCAGGCACTAATTTACTTCAGAAGGGTCGGTGATCCGGGGATTATTCTAACTATCAGATTGGTGTCAGGAAGAAATTTTTTTCCCTAAAACGAGCAAAATTGTCTTCTTCCTCATTTTTTTTAACCTTCCTCTGGATCAACATTGGGGGTGGGGTAAAAGGCTGAACTCGATGGACATATGTCTTTTTTCAGCCTTGCATACTATGTTACTATAACTTTTTGCTGATTGATCAGGTCTTAATTACAGACTCGGCAGTGGAAATTGTCCATTGAGGACTTGATATCCTAATTGAACATTCGCTGGATGATTGCTGATGAGTTTGTGTATAAGAAATGTCTTGTGAGTATATACTTCAGTCTTGAAGACATCAGATAAATATGATTTTCCTTCTGGCGCATGAGGAGCCGCGGGATGAATGGCAATTATTGACCATTTTCTGTTGTTTGATTTGGCATAGTTGTCGGATATATTTCTTATGTGTTATGAAGGATGCAATTAAAGCCATGATGATAATTATGACGCTGGAGCCGCATTCTCTGCTGTCAGCGGTGAGCCACGGAAAACTGTGCTGGGGAAGGGGGTCAGCAATTATAAACATTCTGTCATTTATTAATATTCTGCTCTTCGTCAGTGAGAAAAACTCCAATTCATCAGAAACAAACAGAATGTTCCAGAACATTTTTATGGTTACGCTGTGCAATACATAGAGAAACAGCAGGACTGAGTTTTCCCATAGGACTGCAGGAATGCAGATAGCATTGCATTATCTAAGCCCCGAGTTAAAGTGACCCTCCGGACCTGGAGAAACAAAGATGGCCACATCGTTACTGCTTCTCTGACTGTCCGACACTGCTCATGTGGACATCAGTTGTTAACCAAAGGAGCTGTAGTGTCTAAGACCGACTTCACACTACTGTATGCGCATTTGCGCGCTCCTCAGAGCAACTTTTTTGTGCACTGACCGAGGCATGGATTTTTGCATACATATTGGCATATCCTATTGTATATTTTGTGCCCACGAGGCATGCTCATTTGCAACAAAGATGCACCAATTAAAATGGCTTATTAGTCTAATGAGTTTGAGATGTGTTTTGCAATGGAATTACGCATTTGCGCATCCCTACTGACTTCTATGGGGAACTCTGGTGTGCAAATGTGCAGGAAGATAGAGCATGCTGCTTTTTTTTTTGCACAACCGAAATGCATAGGGAAATACGGGAACGTGCCCGTTGAAGTCAATGGGTTCTACTCTCTGCATAATGTGTGTACAAATAAGCCCATGGGAAGGGGGCCTTAGAGTAAGGGCTTCTTCACGCGCGTGTATGCACAACTATGCTCGACACTACGGAGCATAGTAGCGCATGAACAGGGTTTTCTGAGTATTGAAAAAGTTAAAAAAAAAAGTTAGAAGAGGGGTCCTGCCCTATCTTTGTCGCATACAGTATTAACGGGTGAGAATACCGCTACTGAAAAGGAAATAATTGAAATCAACCTTTTTGTTTCATTCCATTATGTTTTTCCTGACCTGGAGGGTCACTCTAAGGGGTTATTCATACGAGCGCAGACGCGGCACGTTTTTACGGCCGACCAATATACGTGACCATCTGAGGCATTGGTTTCCAATGCATCAGTTCACATGGGTGAATATACGGCGGGTAAAACTTTGCATCACAAAAAATGGACCATACGTAACTGAAATATGGCGGTGAATATACAGTGGGTGAAAAAGATAGTTCCAGAACTATTGATTGATATACGGCGGCAGCTCCCATAGACTCCTATGGGAGTTGGAAAAAGAAAGAGAGGGGGAGGCATCTAATAGCGTCCAATGCTGCGAAAAGAGTACAGTTGCCTCTATTTAGGCATTTGAGGGCATCCTGAGGATTTATGCCGAGCGAGGGTTTTCCTGGGTGCAACGTATTTTTTCGCCAAAAATGACACTCACGGTCGTGTGAATGGACAAGAAAATGCAGCGCAAAAAAAATGGCCGCTCATGCAATTTTACACACGGCTGATAAAACGTAGAAATGCATAAGGCCGTATGAAAGAGCCCTTATTCTGCTTTCTGTCAGTGAATGAGAACAATCTTGTTTACATACGGAGGCAGTATTGCTGTATGGAGCAAAGTTTTACTTGCAATGTAACATAGGCCCCCTGCACTTGGGTGGAAATTCCGCGGCAGGATTTTCCGCAGAATTTCTGCCCGTGCCCGCTTGCATAGGATTGCATTAGATATCGCAAAACAAATCACGACATGTTCTATTTCTGTGCAGGTCTTGCAAAGGCCCGCACAGAAATGCCAGTGGTGACGGGTCGGCTCCGCTCTGCGCATATGCCGGCACACAGCGCAGAGAGCAGACGCCGGGAGCAGGTAAGCCGCAGGGCTGTGCAGGGGCACGGGTCCGCATCCTGCTGTGAGAATTCTCGCAGCTGGATCCGACCCGGCCGTCTGCAAGCGGCCTTAAGAAATAAACTGTTGAACAGAAACCTAACTTGCCTTTTCAATAACGTTTCACCAGTTTTGTGGTGTTGAGAAGAGATAACTTGTTGCAGCAAGTTATCAATGTTGAGATACATTTTGCTACATCTGTAACCAGTTCTGCTCTTAGATGAGGTTTTGTTCCAATTATTTGCAGGCTAGACAATGCTATGAGCGAAATACACCAGCAGATGCACAAATGTCTCTGCTAGTTTGTTACAATGTATCAGTTTGGAGTCCAAGATGTTTATATCACAAAGTAACTGAGACACAAGTGGGGTAAATCGGCCGATTTACTTTACACAAATATATTGCATGCCATTATTAGGGCTCTTTCACACGGGCGTCAGCATTTTTATGTTCGCCCACCGGCAACGTAAAAAAGCGTGAATGGGCGCACAAATCTAACGTTTGTGCACCCATTCAGATGGCCCAAACCTGGCGCATATATACCGAGCCCGCAATGCCATCGGGTGGGGGGAGACAGTCTCCCCCTTCCCTTCCCCTCACCGGCTATCTACAAGGGGGGAAGATCCAGAATGGGGCAGAGCTAGTTGCTAAGCTCCCGCCCCCTCTCTGACCCTTGTCGGCAGCCAGCAATGGGAGGGGGTGGGAGCTTAGCAACTAGCTCTGCCCCTGCCATTGCAAACAGACAGCAAGGGGCAGAGAGAAGGACAGAAGGGGGAGGGAGTTTAGCCGTCACTTTCAATGGGACTGCCAAGATACCAGAGCAGCACCCGCTTGGGTATTTCCATCAGCCCCATTCAAATGAATGGGGCACTGACCGCGCATGTGTGGCCAGCGCTCTGTTCAGAGTGACATCACTGCGGGGCTAGAAGCGACCACCGCAGTGACCGGAGAGCGGGACACATGAGTCTCTTTCTCAAGATCAGTGGGGGTTTCAGCGAAGAGACCTCCATTAGAGATTAGCGAACGTACTCGGTAAGGCCAATTTCGCAATCGAGCACCGCGATTTTCGAGTACTTCACTACTCGGGTGAAAAGATTCAGGGGTCGCCGGGGGGCGGGGCGTGGCGTGGTGGAGCGGGGGGTAGCAGCGTGGAACAGGTGGGAGCTCTCTCTCCCTCTTGCAGTTGACAATCTTTATGTAGCACGAAGGTCTCTTGTAGGTTTCCGGCCACCGCAGTGATGACTGATGGAGCTGCTTGTTTACCCCCATCCCCAAAACAGAGAAATACAAAACTCAGAAGTTTTTGCCCCCCGCTCGGTGGCTGCAGCCGGGGTCTGTGTAGCGTCAGTGTAATCTGTCCCGGACGCTGCAGATAACGCAGTGTTTTTCTCCATTGATTTGCTTCCTCTCTTCGCCATGTATCAGCAGGCGCAGCTTCGCTCCTCCATCTTTGTTATTACTTGATACTATTAGTTCCTCGCTTCCTTCCTGCCCGCAGAGATTTCCACTCAGTGCTGGCAAACATCAGGATAAAGGCTTCCGCAGCTTTCATCTGACGAAGAACGGCTTTTAGTGTTTACAGAAAGACAAATAAAACAAGATATCGGAGTCATTCTAATCTGCCAACACGCTTCTCAGCTGCTTCTCTTCTGATTAGTTAATTGCTTTCAGCCATAAAGTGAAAGAACATGAAAAAATCCAAAACTCGTTACGGGAAGTGACAAAAGGGTGAAAATATCTGAAAAGCAAGAAGAAACCTCTGACGGCTCTAATATCAATGTGTAGATCAAGTGGAAACACAGGAAGGGGAGGTTATATGTGTCTATAGTAGTCACTGTAAGGCCTTAGTCAGACGGGCGTTTTTGCGCGCAATTTGCGGATCGCATGACGGATGCGCATCCGCAAATCGCGTGACCGGTGCGCGCAAGTCGCCCGAAAATCTGCTCCTAGCCGCGTTTCATTAGAAACGGGCCGGAGCTGTCCAGCGCATTGCATTCAATGGAGACGGCAATACAGCCGCCTCCATTTAAAGCAATGCGCTGCGGGCGAGCCCGGGATGAATTGTCGGGAAGGGCTTAAATATAAAAGCCCTTCCCTGCAATGCATCCTAAAATGTGTTAAAATAAAAAAAAATTGTATACTCACCTTCTCCCGGCAGCCGGAGCTCCGTGCGGCCGTCCTGCAGTGGGTGTGAAGGGGGTGTGAGTCAGACCTGCCCCCTGATTGGCTCAGCGCTGAGCCAATCAGAGGCATGCCTCACTCACACCCATTCATGAATTCATGAATGGATGTGAGTCAGACCTGCCCCTGATTGGCTCAGCGCTGAGAGGCAGCAGTCACTCACCCATTCATGAATTCATGAATGGGTGTGTGAGTGAAACCGGCCTCTGATTGGTCAGGCTGTGACCAATCAGAGGCAGATCATTCAGCAGGCGGGGATTTTAAAGCCCCGCCGGCTGAATAGTGCCGAGAAGCAGTTCAGGAGAACTGACAGCGGCCGCGGCTGGACTCCGGCTGCAGCGGAAAGGTGAGTATACAATTTTTTTTTATTTTAACACATTTTAGGATGAATTGCAGGGAAGGGCTTATATATTTAACCCCTTCCCGACAATTCACCCCGCGCACGCCGGCAGCCCATTGCTTTCAATGGAGCGGCTGTATTGCCGCTCCATTGAATTCAATGGGCAAACATCGTTCTTCTCTGTCACAGCTGTTACAGCTGTGGCAGAGAAGAATGATTTGTCTTCTATATGTTCTCAATGTGGGCGGCGCCGCTGCCGCCGGCCCCATTGAGCGCATATAGAGAAGAGAACAGGAATCGCAGATCGCAGATAGGTGCGATCTGCGATTTTTTGTTCTATAATTTATCGGACGAGCGCATAAAAAGCGCTCATGTGTCCGATACCATTGCAAAGCAATGGTTTTATAAAATCGCCGGACGCATGCGCATGCGCAAATCGCAGCTAAAAACGCCCGTCTGACTAAGACCTTATGGGGGTTCTGGAGCTGTTAGGAGCATATGAGCACTGTGCCTGTTATGGGGTATTCTGACAGCTATTGTTACTTTTTGATATTTTGGTTAGCTCTGCTATGGGGATATTGTGCCTGTCACTGCTTTGGGGGGCACTGCAAATGACAATGTTGTGGAGACTTTGGCTGATCCAGTCATGGGGATATAGTGACTGCAGCGTTTTACTGGATAATGTGGTTGCACTCTTGAGTCTCATTCACACAAGCGTTTTAACACGGCTATTTAGCCACAATGAAACATTTTCCGAAAATTGCAACCATGTGAAGCATTGGACCCCAATGCATTCATTCACATTGGTGATTTTCAGGCGCATTAACAAATTGCACCATCAAAATGTGAAACCAACGACGGCGTTCGGTCGTCGTTTTTTCATGCTGCGTCAAAAGATAGGTCTTGACCTATCTTTTGATGAAAAACTCTGGAAACTCCCATGGACTCCTATAGGAGCTGGAAAAAAAGGGAAATTACCTGCAGAAAAGAAAACAGCTGGCTCTATTTAAGCATTAGAAGTCATTCCGAGGATTTCTGCTGATCGAAGGAATTCCCCGCTGCTGCGTATTTTTCACATGATACGTCTGTGTGAATGGATACGAAAATGCTAATTAATCTCGGAACTCAGTCGCAGCTATTCACATACCCTCGTCTATGTTGTTGCCTTCTTCTGAATATAGCT
The DNA here is from genome assembly GCF_035609145.1 of Eleutherodactylus coqui. Taxonomy (NCBI): domain Eukaryota; kingdom Metazoa; phylum Chordata; class Amphibia; order Anura; family Eleutherodactylidae; genus Eleutherodactylus; species Eleutherodactylus coqui. Next base: position 74,077,471 of record NC_089848.1, on the reverse strand, counting down.
TAAAAATATACAGCGCTGAGTGTTACCAGTTTTATGTGCAGAGTATATGCAGGCGGAGCAGGAAGTCTGTGAGCTATGGCTTTAGCCAATAGCTGCAGAGCAGGAACTGATGTCAGACAAGAGGGCGTGGTTGTGACTTCTGCACAGTAACATGCAGCAGTATATGTTATTGCCACTATCAGTAGTATTCCTCGTGGCACGTATATAATATTAATAGTATTAGTGATATTAATATTTTGAGGTTAAAGCAGTAGTTATGTATTATATTAATATTATATATGTAGGACATGTAAGTGCTGACATTTTCTGTTTATTGTTGTGTCCTTTGGGACTCAGTAGAGAATTGGGATATAGTGGAAGACAAATCAGATACTTTTCTAGGTTGCTGCTGAAGAGACAATGATAAATCAGCTCAGGAATGCAAAAATGGAAGGTTATAGAAGGTATAAAACAAGATTTACATCACAACATAAATCCCAAACCGAATTCTCCATTCTACCAATATGATGCAACAGATCAGCAATGGTGAAACCTAGAGAAGGAAATATACTGTATCGGACTTTGTATATCGCTTATTATCATACATCATCAATACTGTTAATAGTGATACTAATAGTAGTAACAGCAGCACTGCCTACAATGATTCTCCGATCCTGGGACAATCTGTATCCATTTGTCCAGGGACCTGGGGAAGGGGGTTGTTTTATATTACCTGGTATCATCCTTTCTCCTTGTTTTGCCCCCTATTTATGTCTTCCTGGGCCTCATCTTACCGCCTCTAATTAGCTTCAGCGATACTGAGTGCTGGTAATACATTGGTAGTCTAAAACATCACACTCTCTTCTGATTGGCCAATGCTGCTCATGCAAGCAGTGCTAGCCAATCTGAAAGATGCATGCAGAGTCTGACTACCAATTCAGCACTGGCGTAACTATAGAGGATGCAGGGGATGCAGTTGCACCCGGGCCCAGGGGCATTAGGGGGCTCATAAGGCCTCTCTTATCCATATAGGGAGCCCAGTACTATGAATAAAGCATTATAGTTGGGGGCCCTGTTACAGGCTTTGCATTGGGGTCCAGGAGCTTCAAGTTATGCCTCTGTGTTAAGAGGTTAAGAGAAGTTGGGGGGCCCCAAGATAAACTTTTGCTCTCAGGCCCATGAGCCTTTAGCTACACCCCTGCAATTCAGTATGCATCAAGTAGTGAAAAGAGGGCCATGGCTGTCTTGGAAGAAGGAAGAGGACCCCTAGGAACAGGCAGATTGGCAGCAGAATGAGGAGAAGGGATGGCACCAGGTGATATAATTCCCCTCCCTCCTGTCTCTGGACAATCTGTATCCCTGGGACTGAAAGGTCACTTTAATATTACTAAAAGTAGTGGTATCAATTATATTTCTTTTACTAGTAGTAACATTCATATCAACATTTGTTACCAGTAGGAGTAGGAAGACGTTTCAGTTGTAGCAGTAACATTACTTTTTATCATTATTAGAAGTAATAGCAGCACTAGTAATAGTATCACTTAGATTATTATTAGTAGTGAAGGTCACACTTAAAATAATTTTGTTATTTGTATAGCACCAACTTATCCTGCAGCGCTTACAGGTCATTTTTTTATTAACCCCCACCAAGCTAGGTGCTCATTTTACCGACCTCGGATGGATGGAAGGCTGAGTCAACCTTGAGCCGGCTACCTGAGACATGCGGGGATTGAACGACCTTCAGGTCATAAGCGAGAGCTTAGGACTGCATACTGCTGCCTTAACCCTTTCCAATCCACTGTCTGACGTCTTCCAACATTCTGATTGAAGCCTGTACAGCTTCGATGTTGGAAGACGTCCGCAGGGTATTCTTACTGTATATTACTGGCCGCTCTGTTGTCGAGGGCCTCTCCAGCATGTCTCATACCGCAGTACTGGCTCTAGCCAGCAGATGGCACCATTGAAAAATGGCAGAAAGAGAATACCCACTAGGAAACCCTGAATTCAAAATCGGATTGGAAAGGGTTAACACTCTACGCCACTTATATGTATTAACAATAATATATCTTTATACACACAAAGTTTTAATACTGCATTAAAAAGTTAGTAAATCTGAAAGTCTGCAAATGTCAGAATGACTTTTTATCCGTTTTAGTACTGTAATTATGATTCACACAAAAAGTTTTAATGTTGCAGCAACAAAAAAGTTAGTAATCAGAGTGGTTCTATAATTATTTAGATTTATTCCTTCATTTGCTCCCATAATGAAGACGTGCTGTGACTTTGTGCTGTTCGGTATATTACACCCGGCCCCCAGGAGCGGCAGCGGCAGACGGCTAGTACCGGCTACTAATAACACATCACTGTTTTGCTCATATTTGTTTTTCATTTTGTCCTCTTTGCAGTTTTATTGATTCTGGAGAACTTTACCATTTTGTCCTTTCAATTTTAATCACTTAATAGAATTTGTTGGGTTTTGTGTTTGGAAAGTGATTTAGGTGATGAATATTTATGTGGTTTCCTAAAACCAAGTACACCAGAAATAAGACTAATCCAGAATACAATTATGTAAATGGTAAGAAATGCCACAACCAGCAGCACAAGGTAAAGTGACCAGAACATACAGCAGGTAGCATTCACCAGTACGCAGAATGTACTACAGCTGGCAGAGGTGTGAGTTGAAGCTCCTGGACCCCAATGTAAAAACTGTAATAGGGCCCCCAACTATAATGCTTTACTCATAGTACTGGGCTCCCTATATGGAGAAGAGAGGCCTTATGGGCCCCCTAAGGCTCCTGGGTTTGGGTGCAACTGCACACCCTGCATCCCCTATAGTTACGCCCCTGACACAGAAAGTATAGCAACCCACATATAGAATTAATAATTAGAGATGAGCGAACCTACTCGGCCACACCCCTTTTTCGCCCGAGCACCCCGATTTTCGAGTACTTCCGTACTCGGGCGGAAAGATTCGGGGGGCGCCGTGGGTGAGTGGGGGGTTGCAGCGGGGAGTGGGGGGGAGAGGGAGAGAGAGAGGGCTCCCCCCCTGTTCCCTGCTGCTACCCCCCGCTCCGTCACGCCTCCCCCCGCCCCCCGGCGACCCCCGAATCTTTTCACCTGAGTACGGAAGTACTCGAAAATCGCGGTGCTCGATCGAGTAATTACTCGAAATGACTAGGTTCGCTCATCTCTATTAATAATGCTCTGCATATACAACATATGACATTAACAAATACCTATATTCTATACCATATAACATTATCCTGTATTCGGAATATATAGCATGCAGTGCTAACTAGTACCCAGAATATACAGCATATAGCATTAAAGTGGAACTCTGCTTTCCATAAACTTTTGAGATATTTTAGGGACATCCTGGTGCTGATATCCCCACTGATTGGTACAAGAAAGCAGTAGAAGCGCTTATCTGAGTGTTGTTACTGTTTGCTAGCTAAAGACAGGCTCAATGGAAAGTCTATGGGTCCCTCTTCAGCTAGCGAGTAATGACAACATTTGTATGCAGCTTCACTCTAATGAGCAGTAGGAGTCTCTGCACCTGGACCCCACTGATCCAAACGTTTTACCTGTCCCTATGACATGTCAAATGTTTTTGGAAAGTAGTTACACTTTAGCTCGTAGCCAAAATGTACAGTATAATATATAGTATTAACAATATGCAGAATGTATGCCATGTTTTACTACTCCGCACCCCTAAGCCACAGCATGCATGATTAACTAGTACGCAGAAGGTATACAATGCAGTAGTAATTACTACCTAGAATATATAGCATGTAGTATTAATCAGTATATCCACAATCTATAGCATGTTATAGTAAACAACACAAATCATTTCCAGCTTACAGTATTAGTTGCTGCCCTGAATATATAGCATTAGGCCGCCTGAAGACGGCCGGGTCCGATCCGGCTGCGAGAATTCTCGCAGCGGGTCCCGACTCGAGCGTCTGCAGAGAGCAGCGCATCACTCACCTGCTCCCACGGCCCCGGATCTTTCATGTGCCGCATGCGCAGACCGGAGCCGGCGGCTGGTGAGTGACGTTTCTGTTCGGGGCTCTGCGAACCCCGCACAGAAATAGAGCATGCCGCGATTTATTTGCCGCGCAAGATTTCGCGCGGCCAAACCGCAACCGTCTGCATAGGATTGCGTTTGTTAATGTAATCCTATGGCAGCTTTCAGGGGCGGAAATTCCGCAGGAAATCCCGCCGCGGAATTTCCGCTCGTGTCCAGGCGCCCTTAAGCATTAACTACCCAGATTGAATACCATAGGGCATTACTAGTTCCCAGGATATATAAAATGTAGCAGTAATTAGTACTCTAAATGTACAGCCTGGAGCATTAAAGGGATTCTCTAGGGCACATGTGTCAAACACAAGGCCCGCTGCCTCATGTTATGTGGCCCGCGGCGTGCCGACGCCGCTCACCACTGAAGCGATTACCAGCTGGGGTGCCGCGGCTCCCCGCTGGTAATTGCGCTGTTGCCACTGATCCCGGCGCACACTGACGTCAGTGTGCTGCCAGGATCCTCCTCCCCGAGTCCCCTGCTCATTAGTTCCGCAGGAAAGGACTCGGGGAAGAAGCGTGCCGGGCTACACACTGACTACAGTGTGCGCCGGGCTCAGGGCAAGCAGAGAGGGAGCGACGCTGACAGCAGGGAGGAGGTAAGTATATGTGTTGGGGAGCTGCTTATTACTGGGAAGGGTGCTTATTACTAGGGGGAGCTGCCTATTACTGGGTGGGGGGGTGCTTATTACTGGTAGGGGGGCGGCTGGTTATTACTGTGGAGGGGGCTGCTTATTACTGAGGGGGGGGCTGCCTATTACTGGGGTGGGGGGGCTGCCTATTACTGGGGGGGAACTGCCTATTACTGGGGTGGGGACTGCTTATTACTGGGGGGGAGGGCTGCTTATTACTGGGGGGGCTGCTTATTATTATTACTGAGGTGGGGGCTTATTATTACTGAGGGGGCTTATTATTACTGAGGGGGCTTATTATTACTGAGGGGGGGGCTTATAATTATAACGTTGCTATGGGGGTTAATATTACTAATTGGGCCACTGTAGGGTCGTTATTTTTACTGGGGCCACTATCAGGGTCACTATTAAGGCTCGTTCACACGGGTGTAATTGTATTTTGGTCGCACAAATACGCTGCGTATTTGCGCAATCGAAAATCGCTTATGCCTGTATATTTGCGTACGTAAAAAAGAACACAGATGGGCCCATTGAAATAGTGCGCAAATATACAGTGAACACATAGGTTTCCTGCGCATTCACCACATATTTGCGCGGCACATTCACTGCAATGGCCTATTGGGGTGCGTAGTACATAACAAAATAGGTCATGCTGTGTGAAAATATGCATCATGTGAATGAACTCACTGAAATCAATGGCCTCTATTCACTGCATATTATGTACGCAAATACGCTTGTGTGAACGGGCCCTTACTGTACTGTCTTAGGCCCCCTGCACACAGGCAGAAATTCTGCGGCGGTTTTCCCGCAGAATTTCCGCTCGTGGAAGCAGCCATAGGATTGCGTTAGGAAATTGCGGGGCAGCCGGCACATCACAGAGCCGGAGCCGCGGGAGAGGTGAGTGCCGCGCTGGTCCCTGCAGCGGCTCAGGTTGGGATCCAACCGAGCCATCTGCAGGCGGCCTTGCAATCGGCCCTTTGAAGGTCACCATAAGCCTGATGTGGCCATCGGTGAAAATGAGTTTGACACCCCTGCTCTAGGGCTTTTATTGCTGTGTGCTGTGTTGTTGACAGCAGGTGTCTGATCAGTTATAGGTCAGCAATAGTTGATTGGCTAGGGTCCACTGCTTAGGACATCGGCCAATCAGTTGATTGGGTGTCCATTGTCAGCACCACAACGCACTGGGTCACGGGGTGGAAGGAGACCACTCTAACCCCTGTGTATTGGCTGGCACTGGTAGATACAGGGGAGGTCCAATAAAATCAGTGAGATCCAAGCCTGCAATTACCACCACCGGCCACTACGCAGGGGTCGGAGATAACTGCTTCTGCTCTGTAACCCTGTGAGTTGTATTATTGACAGCAGATGCCCAATCATTGGATTCCCGAGCAGTCAACCCCAGTCTATCAACTATTGATGACTCATCTTGAGAATAGTACTTGCTTGGTAAACCCCTTTAACTAGTTCCCACACAGTATGTCCTACTACTGGGATCCTTCAGTGGTCAGCTGCAGTCTGTGGGGGAACTTAGCAATTGTTCAAGAAGACCTCTGTAGCGCCACCACAGGAGAGATAAAGCATCATACAGTTCTCTTAAACACAATGGTCTGTTCATGTTGTACACCAATGTGTGTTTATCCACCAGAGTGAGAGATACTCTTTTTAACTGTTCTCTGCTCCATTAAATAGATGAAGTATCTGAACAGACCCCCACTGCCACCACCTCCACCCCCAACCTCCACCCCATCCATTTACTCAGAATTCACTTGTAGGGTAAGACGAGTCTTCTAAATCAGACATCTCTATAAACATTGCGCTCCTATCCAGGATTAATGCCACCGCTGATTTAAGTCTCTTGTTCTGTTTCATTTCCAACCCTTTGTTACTTTGTTTCACAGCTGATACAGTAACAGCTCCGCTCTGTTTCTAATGTGTCATAAATATAAGCTCCATCTCTGCCTCCTTCCTCCGTAGAGACATCTTGATGAAATCGTTCCGGGATAATGTGTTTGCAGAACTTTATTGAATACTTGCCTTTTAGTTATGGATGTATTACAGAAAGTAACATTTCTGGACCTGTGCCACTGGCTGATCTCGATGAAGATTCAGGGAATTGCTGCTGAAGAGTGTGCAAAAGAAACCTGGGGGTCAAGAATGAAAGCCATGAGATTTATTACATTGTGCACCTCAGTTTAGCCTGTCAGATTAGAGCAGCGGGAGTTCATATGTCTCAGTGTGCTCCAAGTGACAATATAAAAGAGACACAAGAATATTCTTTAAAGGGGTAGTATCAGGATTAAAAGTTATTTCCTGTATATAGGATAGAGGGTATGTTTCAGATTGGTTGGGGAAGTGACGACTGGAATACTCACTGATCCCAAAAACGGAGGTCCTGAAGGTCCCCTCATGAATGGAGTGGCATTTCAGTGATGCAGGGAACTTCAGAACCTTTGTTCTGAGGATCAGTGGAGATCCCAGCAGTCAGATCCCCACCAATTTGAAAGTTATACCCCATCAGAGAATTTTTGAAAAGTTTGGTTCATTTGGTTTGCTGAGCTTTTCCAAAATGTTTAGTTGGATCTGAATGAAACTGAAAGGAAAGAGACACAGATTAGATATTAGAAAAAACTATCTGACAGTGAGGGTGATGATTGAGTGGAACAGGTTGCCATGGGAGGTGGTGAGATCTCCTTCAATGGAAGCTTTCAAACAAAGGCTGGACAGACATCTGTCTGGGATGACTCAGTGATCCTGCACTAAGCAGGGGGTATGACCAAATGACCCTGCAGGTCCCTTCCAACTCTACGGTTCTATGGAAGTTCACCGAAACCCCTAAATTTGGTGTATAACACTGTCTAATAACCATAAAAGCCTTGCATATCACTCAGAGTATTATACAGGACTTTTATGGCTCTTAGACAGTATTATACACCAGTGTTCAGGACTAGTGTTGATCGAACTGAACCAGTAGAACCCTGTTACTGATACAACTTTGCTAAAAGCTTATTTTGGGTTCATAGCAAGCCAAACTTTTTGCAAAGTTGGACCTGCAACAAGGTTCTACTGGCTCGGTTTGATCCATACTAATCCTGGTGTATAGAAGATAACTTTTAATCCTGGCCCAACCCTTTTTATAAGACTCTACCATTTTGTGGATATGCCATAAATGGCTGAAAATTGGGGGTCCCATGTGTGTGACTTGTTCCTATGTCAGGACTGGGGGTCCTGCATCTATCAGACATTTAAGGCATATCAAGAGGAGGCAGCATGAATGTCCAAGATGAAGTTATCCTTTTAAGACAACATTGTGGCTGGAACTTCGTGGAACAGACCTAAAACATTCCTTGCCCAGGTCCCATTTGGTTCCAATTCCAGGCTTCCCAGGTTTGCCGGGTTCACTTCAGTACAAACTTGACGAATGTTCTTCATAATGTCAGCCAGGAAATAATTACCATGATTAATCATTGCTATAAAATGTAAATCATCCAAAACAATTGTTACATTTGGTGCTCGGCAGGCTGTTTGGCGACAATAGAACAATACAATGGAGGAGCTTTAATTAAAGGGGAGGGGGAGATGTTATTCTATAGTAATCTGCAAAAGATAATTAAAAATTAAGTAACATCAATAAAAGATACAATAAAAGAAATCCTATTTTATCCAATTTTGTCTACAAAAATCCCTTAAAGATAATTTTGGCTGTCAGTTCCCAGCAGGAGGTGAGGTGACAATGTGACAATACAATGATGGAGCTTTATCTGAAAGGGGGATTTTTGAATGGGGAAAAATTAAAATATTAACATCCCCAAATCCAACTGTGAATGGAATGAGTTGCTTAGAAGATTCTTTTTGTATGATAAATCACGGTATTTTTTATTTGTATATTGTTCTGTAGAATTTAATTAAAAATAATTGAAAAAGCTAATTTTTATTTTATTTTTGTCGATTTTTATGAAAACTTCTTAAAAATATGTTATTCAGCTCATGGCAGACTGTTAGATAACAATAAAGGAGCTTTATCTAATAGGGCATGTTTCTGTTCTGGTTGCTAATGGAATATCTTCATTTTTTTGTATAATACGTTATTTTTTAATCTGCAGTATATTAATACACCAAAATAAGGCAAAATTAATCAAAATTAAATATTTTCCTATATGTTACCCTATTTTGTCTACTGCAAAATTCTAAACTGCTTTGATTGAAAATTACTTTCTATAGAACTATAGTTTTTATGACATTTTAAGAAACCCCTATTGTTACAAAAATCCTCCTGCAGAAATGAAAAGGATGTAGTGGAGCTAGAAATGGGTGAAACCTGCAGATTTAGGTTTTTTTTCTTCATCCCTGTCTGCTGAGTAGGTGGTCTCTTTTTGGTATGATGTCAGCACTTCTGTTACTGCTCGCCCTCCCTGCTCCCACTCACTCCCACTTGCTGTGAATCTGCAACAAGAAGCTCCTCCTCCTCCCTCTCACAGCAAACATACACCAAGGGAGAGATCCTGCTGCAGCTTCCCCTCTTCTCATTTCTTCTTGTCTAATATTTAGGCTGGGTTCACACGGGGCGGATTTGCCGTGGAAATTCTTTTCGGAATTTTGCTGTGGCAAATCCGCATGCGGCCGCTAATCCCGGGATTAGCCAGCCATGTGGATGAGATTTCTGAGAAATCTCGTCCACATGGGACGGCAAATCCGCTGCGGCAAAGCTGGCAGAAACTGCCGCTGCGGCGCTGATTCGCCGACCGCAGCATGTTCATTTTTTTTTTCCCACTGCGGCCGCGCTCTCCTCTATGGGAGCGCCGGCTACAGTGAAAGAGCAAGCGGCCGGGCCGCTACAAAACTGCTGCGGGTTTTGAAGCAGCGGTTCTCCTGGCGGAAATCTCGCAGTTTTTTTGCTGCGGCCAAACCGCGGGATTTCCGTCGGGAATCCGCCCAATGAGAACCCAGCCTAACTGTTTTAATATAGGAGGACAGAACATTTACAGAGCTTGCTGGAGGGTGACGAAAACTGCAGTATCTCCCCGCTCGTCTTTAAAGATTAAGATTCGGGGGCGGGGAGCAGCGGGGAGGAACGGAGGGGAGATCTCTCTCCCTCTCTCCCCCCCCCCCCGCTCCCCCCTGCTCCCCGCCGCAACTCACCTGTCACCAGCACCGGCCCCCGAATCTTTAGAGACAAGCGGGGAGATACTCGGCTAAGGCACTACTCGCTCGAGTAATGTGCCTTAGTGAGTATACTCGCTCATCTCTATTATTTATGCATTATCTATCTATCTATCTATCTATCTATCTATCTATCTATCTATCTATCTATCTATCTATCTATCTATCTATCTATCTATCTATCAATCTATCTATCTATCTCCTATCTATCTATCTATCACCAGTAATTGATTGCAGCTGTCATGTGTGTCACACTGATATCAGTCCTGTAACCCAATAAACAAACATCGGAGCGACAAGTAGGATTCAATGTCCATGAAGATTTATTAGCAGGAAGAATGCTGTGTCCATATGTATTGTCATTTCCATAAACACATGAATGTATGGTACATAAATACGTAAATATATATGAATGGCTAAAGGAATAAAATTGAAAGTGTTGTCCCTTTGAAAGGTAATGAGGAAAGGATAGTAGAGGGTGATGGGGAGAAAGCAATGTTAAATATTTAGCTTTCTCCACTGTATTCACGGAGGAAAATGAAATGCCAGGTGAAATGCAGAGTGACAGAATAAACTCTCAATTAAATGTCACCAGTCTACGAATTGCAGAGCTGCCTTAAAAAGATTAAAATAAACAAATTGCTGACTCCCAATGGCATACACCCCTGGATTCTAAAGATATTAAGTAATGTGATTGATTGACCATTGTTTCTTATATTTAAGGAATCTATAGGGGTTTGTTCCACTGGATTGGCACATAGCAGATGTGTTGCCAATATTCAAAAAGGGGTCAAACGTGAACCTGGAAACTACAGGCCGGTAAGTCTTATTTCTATTGTGGGTAAAATGTTTGAGAGGTTTCTAATGGATAATAAGCTTCTACGAAGATGGAAATTCTAGAATGGACCGGGAAGATTTAGGCCGGCTTCATACTAGCCATAGGCTATTTTGTGTTGTGAGAGTGAGTGAAAACACACGAATATGAAACCAGTGATTTTCAATGGTTTAATTTTCATTGGCGATGCCCTCACTGCACACTCGCAGCGCTAAGAAAAAGCAGTGTTATTGCCCATTGTTTTCAGTGGCCTGGCGCCAGCAGTGCTGGCCCCATTGAAAGCATAGGTGTACATCACACTCCCCTGACACAGCTCTCACAGCTGTGGCAGAGGTCCGCAATGCTATCCATTGCTGTCAATGGGGCTAGTGCTGCTGCAGCCCCATTGAAAGCAATGGGTTGCAGGCCATTCATTGCTGAGGGCTGCCTGTGATTGGCAGAGCGCTGTGACCAATCACAGGCATCACTCAGCTGTCAATCAATGATGGCTGGGTTTTGCCCCTGATTAGTTACAGAGCTTAGCCAATCAGCGGAAGCACTTTCTGGGGCGGGCATTTTTCAATCCCCGCCTGCTGAAAGATCCTCAGAGTAGGGCAGGAGAAGAGCCAGCTGGACGCGGCTGAGCCTTGGCAGCTGCAGATAGGTGAGTATACATTTTTTTTTATTTTTTACACATTTTTAGATTGATTTTCAAGGAAGGGCTTATATCTGAAGCGCTTCCCCAAAAATCACTGCAGCGCTTGCCGGCAGCCCATTGAATTCAATGGGAGAACATCGCTCTCCTCTGCCACAGCTGTCACAGCTGTGGCAGAGGATCGCGATCTTTACTATATGTTCTCAATGGGGTCGGTACTGCTGCCGCCGGCCCCATTGGGTGCAAGGTGAAACCCCTGGATGTGACAGCATCCAAGGGTTTCACATACACAAAACACCAGTTTGCGCAGAATGCAGTTACATGCGTTCTGCGAACCGGTGTCCTATCATTTTTGCCGCATGCATTTGTGCACATGTAAAATTGACACATGTGCCTATCCCCATTGAAAAGCATTGGTTCTATTTAGATGCGGCCGGCAAACACAACTGACAGACGTGCGTAGAAACGCCCGTGTGACTGAGCCCTGAATGACAGACATGATTGTGTGAAATCCAGAGACTCCTACACAGTCACCCAGATAGAATCAGCAGGTTCCTATCTTCTATTACTGTTCAGAGCAAATGATAGCAGTTCCCTCATCTCAGCCCCATTATGAGTAGAGACATCTCTGCTCAAATGAAGTGCATTTGTAAATTATCCCCATTTTGTGTTCTTCTCGAGTTCTAGCTTATAATAACTGCGTACGAGCCAACAAGGACTAACTATGATGATGAAGATGATTGTTTTGGAATATTACATAATGCAGCATTTGAATTAAATTACGATGGTTGCCAGCGAACATCTTAATCCCAGGCAAATAAGTCTCGGAATGCTCATATCGCTGATTATATTGAATAGCAAATCATTTGTCAACCATCACACCACTCAGGATTGCCCAGAAGTTAAGTGCAAGTCCTGGAGGGGGAAGTCATTTGCAAATGAAATATAATTGCAGTGGAGAAAAGATTATTGCTGAACAGATGCCTTGGTTTTACAGCTAGGACGAGATGTCACGGTCCCGGACGAACTACTTCACTGAAGCCTCATCACCACCTGTCTTGGTTTTCAAGGATATGGCTGAACTTTGACTTTTTCCTATGGTCTCTAACTACAAAGATCTGAGTTTGGGAGGAGCACGACTGGGCTGCGACTCTAACAGTATGGCTGCTGAGGAGATGCCAGCGCTCCATGTTGACAACTTCGGACAGGTTGTTCCTGCTCCTCTCTTAATATGAAGTGCACTGGATTGCTGGCCACATAATCTATAGCTGTTTTTTCCCTGATGAAGAAGCCAATTGTAGGCTTCACAACGCCTAGGAATTTTTTAGGCAGCGGCGACCACTAGAGATGAGCGAGCATACTCGCTAAGGCAAACTACTCGAGCAAGTAGTGCCTTATTCGAGTACCTGCCCGCTCGTCTCTAAAGATTCGGGTGCCGGTGCGTGTGACAGGTGAGGAGGGGGGAGCGATGGGGAGAGGGAGAGAGAGATCTCCCCTCCGTTCCTCCCAGCTCTCCCCCGCCGCTCCCTGCCCCTGAATCTTTAGAGACGAGCGGGCAGGTACTCGAATAAGGCACTACTCGCTCGAGTAGTTTGCCTTATCAAGTATGCTTGCTCATCTCTAGCGACCACTATAGCAGCCGTGTGACGTCACAGTTTACCCTCAGTCTCCTCACACACCGCCGCTTCCGGCCGGAGCGGCGTGTGCTTTTGCAAGCGAGTGCTAGTGTGCTTTCTCTTCAGCTTTACATTCAGCGTGCAGCAATAACCACCCAAATTAAGTTTGTGAGGAGTAGTTTACACCAGACTTCTCTTCAGGGGATGCAGATCAGGACAGCACCACTATCCTGGACTTCTTTGGAAGGTATCTCCCTGCTATTTATGGAGAGTGTCTTTAGTCCACCAGTTGCTGGTTTGGACATATACTGTTTTGTTTTACATATAACATTGAGATACTTCGGTATTACAAGTTGAGGTGTTGCTTTTTACCTCCATTAATCCCCATTTGTTCTGTTGCGTATAGCTTTATGATCAGTGTTTTTGCACACCATTCTGTTTTATGACTTTCTGTCACTGATATTATCTATAGGCCATGGTAGCAGCCTATATACGGTTGCTGCAGAAAAAACGACATCCTTGGCGCTGAGTCCCTTTTACTTATTGTCAAGTCTGGTGAGTGTCTTTAGTCCACTAGTTGCTGACTTGTACATATAAAATTGGGATGCTTCGGTATTACTAGTTGAGGTGTTGTATAGTGGCCTGATAAAGGGTACTACATAGCGCTGTTTAGGTGTGGCGACCGGTAATATAATAACCAGCCCTAGGGGTTTAATCTGAGTCAGTTTTGCACAGGTGATGCAGGTAACCTAGCAACCAGTTCGGATGCTTTTTATTCAGCTGCACAGGTTAGAAAAAATGCCTAGAGACTCAGATGATGCAGGTAGCCTAGCAACCAAATAGGTTGTGATTGGCTGCAGACAGACTGGTCAGGTGACAGAGGCGGTAAATAGCCGGACAATGGTCACAGGAGGCAGAAGTGGCAGAGAGCAGAACAGGAAGAGCAAGAGAAGCAGGAGAAGGAAAGGCAGAAGAAGGAGAAAGGAAGCGTGAAGCAGGAGAGAAAGAGAGAGACAGGAGAAGAAAGAGAAAAAGCAGAGAAACAGGAGAAAAATCATAGAAACAGTGAGTAACAGAGAAGGAGAGTCAGCTGTCAGCAGTGAGTAGAAGAGAGATAGAAGAGAGCTGAGATAAAGACAGGGAGATAAAGAGATGTAAATATGAAGAGGGATGGAGGAAAGAAATTCAAAGTAAGCTCCCAGTATATGAATGTGTTAGACTCAATTACCTTGATTGTTGCAAATTGTATATCATCTGTTAATCACTGAATGTGTTGAAGAGAATTACCTCATCTCCCTTTCTGATTGAATTATAACACCTTGTTTACAACAAGTTAGGCAAAATATCTGTCTCTGTGTGTTATTCAGCACTAGAGATGAGCGAGCACCAAAATGCTCGGGTGCTCGTTACTCGGGACGAAATTATCGCGATGCTCGAGGGTTCGTTTCGAGTAACGAACCCCATTGAAGTCAATGGGCGACTCGAGCATTTTTGTATATCGCCGATGCTCGCTAAGGTTTCCATTTGTGAAAATCTGGGCAATTCAATAAAGTGATGGGAACGACACAGCAACGGATAGGGCAGGCGAGGGCTACATGTTGGGCTGCATCTCAAGTTCCCAGGTCCCACTATTAAGCCACAATAGCGGCAAGAGTGGGCCCCCCCCAACAACTTTTACTTCTGAATAGCCCTCATTAGCAATGCATACCTTAGCTAAGCACTACACTACCTCCAACAAAGTACAATCACTGCCTACATGACACTCCGCTGCCACTTCTCCTGGGTTACATGCACCCCCCCCCCCCCCCCCCGCACGACCCAGTGTCCACAGCGCACACCAAACTGTCCCTGCGCAGCCTTCAGCTGCCCTCATGCCACACCACCCTCATGTCTATTTATAAGTGTGTCTGCCATGAGGAGGAACCGCAGGCACACACTGCAGAGGGTTGGCACGGCTAGGCAGCGACCCTCTTTAAAAGGGGCGGGGCAATAGCCCACAATGCTGTACAGAGACAATGAGAAATCCAATCCTGTGCCACCTCCATCTGGAGCTGCACACGTGGGCATAGCAATGGGGAACCTATGTGCCACACACTATTCATTCTGTCAAGGTGTCTGCATGCCCCAGTCAGACCGCGTTTTTTTATAAATAGTCACAGGCAGGTACAACTCCGAAATGGGAATTCCGTGTGCACCAACAGCATGGGTAGCTCCCTGGAACCCACCGGCTGTACATTAATGTATCCCATTGCAGTGCCCATCACAGCTGAGGTAACGTCCGATTAAATGCAGGTGGGCTTCGGCCCACACTGCATGCCCCAGTCAGACTGGGGTTCTTTAGAAGTGGACACATGCAGTTACAACTCTGTGTGGACCGACAGCATGGGTGGGTGCCAGGAAGCCACCGGCGGTACATAAATATATCCCATTGCATTGCCCATCACATCTGAGGTAATGTCGTGCTTAATGCAGGTGGGCTTCGGCCCACACTGCATGCCCCAGTCAGACTGGGGTTCTTTAGAAGTGGACACATGCAGTTACAACTCTGTGTGGACCCACGGCATGGGTGGCTCCCTGGAACCCACCAGCGTTACATCAATATATCCCATTGCAGTGCCCAACACAGCTGATGTAACGTCAGCTGTAATGCAGGTGGGCTAAAAATTAATTGGATTACACTGTAGGCGAGGGCCCCCAAAAATTGGTGTACCAACAGTACTAATGTACCTCAGAAAAATTGCCCATGCCCAACCAAGAGGGCAGGTGAAACCCATTAATCACTTTGATTAATGTGGCTTAATTGGTAACTAGGCCTGGAGGCAGCCCAGTTAAAATAAAAATTGGTTCAGGTGAAAGTTTCAACGCTTTAATGAGCATTGAAACGTATAAAAATTGTTTACAAAAATTATATGACTGAGCCTTGTGTGCCTAAGAAAAATTGCCCGTTCGGCGTGATTATGTGAGGTTTCAGGAGGAGGAGCAGGAGGAGGAGGATGAATATTATACACAGATTGATGAAGCTAAAAGGTCCCCGTTTTTGATGGTGATAGAGAACGATGCTTCCATCCGCGGGTGCAGCCTACGTATTGCTTAGGTATCGCTGCTGTCCGCTGGTGAAGAAGAGAAGTCTGGGGAAATCCAGGCTTTGTTCATCTTGATGAGTGTAAGCCTGTCGGCACTGTCGGTTGACAGGCGGGTACGCTTATCCGTGATGATTCCCCCAGCCGCACTAAACACCCTCTCTGACAAGACGCTAGCCGCAGGACAAGCAAGCACCTCCAGGGCATACAGCGTGAATTCAGGCCACGTGTCCAGCTTCGACACCCAGTAGTTGTAGGGGGCAGAGGCGTCACCGAGGACGGTCGTGCGATCGGCTACGTACTCCCTCACCATCCTTTTACAGTGCTCCCGCCGACTCAGCCTTGACTGGGGACCGGTGACACAGTCTTGCTGGGGAGCCAGAAAGCTGGCAAAGGCCTTAGATAATGGTCCCCTGCCTGCGCTGTACATGCTGCCTGATCTCTGCGCCTCCCCTGCTACCTGGCCCTGGGAACTGCGCCTTCGGCCACAAGCGCTGTCGGATGGGAAGTTTACCATCAGTTTGTCCACCAGCGCCCTGTGGTATAGCATCATTCTGGAACCCCTTTCCTCTTCGGGAATGAGAGTGGAAAGGTTCTCCTTATACCGTGGGTCGAGCAGTAATCCGTAGTGGCCAGAATGCGTGTAACGCGAGGTTCACGAGAAAGGCATTCTAACATGAAGTCAGCCATGTCTGCCAATGTACCTGTACGCAACACATGGCTGTCCTCACTAGGAAGATCACTTTCAGGATCCTCCTCCTCCTCCTCTGGCCATACACGCTGAAAGGATGACAGGCAAACAGCATGTGTACCCTCAGCAGTGGGCCAAGCTGTCTCTTCCCCCTCCTCCTCATGCTCCTTCCCCTCCTCCTCCTCCTCCTCAACGCGCTGAGATATAGACATGAGGGTGCTCTGACTATCCAGCGACATACTGTCTTCCCCCGCCTCCGTTTCCGACTGCAAAGCATCTGCCTTTATGCTTTGCAGGGAACTTCTCAAGAGGCATAGCAGAGGAATGGTGACGCTAATGATTGCAGCATCCCCGCTCAGCATCTGGGTAGACTCCTCAAAGTTTCCAAGGACCTGGCAGATGTCTGCAAACCAGGCCCACTCTTTTGTAAAGAATTGAGGAGGCTGACTCTCACTATGCCGCCCATGTTGGAGTTGGTATTCCACAATAGCTCTACACTGCTCATAGAGCCTGGCCAACATGTGGAGCGTAGAGCACGTCGCACAGCAATCGGTGCACTGGCAGATTAAACCGATGTTGCAGGGTCCGCAGGGTGGCAGCGTCCGTCTTGGAGTTGCGGAAATGTGCGCTGACCCGGCGCACCTTTCCGAGCAGGTATGACAAGTGTGGGTAGCTTTTCAGAAAGCGCTGAACCACCAAATCAAAGACATGGGCCAGGCATGGCACGTGCGTGAGGCTGCCGAGCTGCAGAGCCTCCACCAGATTACGGCCGTTGTCACACACGACCATGCCCGGTTGGAGGCTCAGCGGCGCAAGCCAGCGGTCGGTCTGCTCTGTCAGGCCCTGCAGCAGTTCGCGGGCCATGTGCCTCTTCTCTCCTAAGCTGAGTAGTTTCAGCACGGCCTGCTGACGCTTGCCCACCGCTGTGCTGCCGTGCCGTGCGACATCGACTGCTGGCGACGTGCTGCTGCTGACACATCTTGATTGCGAGACAGAGGTTGCGTAGGAGGAGGAAGAGGATGGTTTAGTGGAGGAAGCATACACCGCCGCAGATACCACCACCGAGCTGGGGCACGCAATTCGGGCGGTGGGTAGGACGTGAGCGGTCCCAGGCTCTGACTCTGTCCCAGCCTCCACTAAATTCACCCAATGTGCCGTCAGGGAGATATAGTGGCCCTGCCCGCCTGTGCTTGTCCACGTGTCTGTTGTTAAGTGGACCTTGGCAGTAACCGCGTTGGTGAGGGCGCGTACAATGTTGCGGGAGACGTGGTCGTGCAGGGCTGGGACGGCACATCGGGAAAAGTAGTGGCAACTGGGAACCGAGTAGCGCGGGGCCGCCGCCGCCATCATGCTCTTGAAAGCCTCCGTTTCCACAAGCCTATACGGCAGCATCTCCAGGCTGATCAATTTGGCAATGTGCACGTTTAACGCTTGAGCGTGCGGGTGCGTGGCGGTGTACTGGCGCTTGCGCTCAAACAGTGGCGCTAGCGACGTCTGGACGCTGCGCTGAGAGACATTGCTGGATGGGGCCGAGGACAGCGGAGATGAGGGTGTGGGTGCAGGCCAGGAGACGGTAGTGCCTGTGTCCTCAGAGGGGGGTTGGATCTCAGTGGCAGGTTGGGGCACAGGGGGAGAGGCAGTGGTGCAAACCGGAGGCGGTGAACGGCCTTCGTCCCACCTTGTGGGGTGCTTGGCCATCATATGCCTGCGCATGCTGGTGGTGGTGGCTCCCCAGCTGATCTTGGCGCGACAAAGGTTGCACACCACTGTTCGTCGGTCGTCAGGCGTCTCTGTGAAAAACTGCCACACCGTAGAGCACCTTGACCTCTGCTGGGTGGCATGGCGCGAGGGGGCGCTTTGGGAAACAGTTGGTGGATTATTCGGTCTGGCCCTGCCTCTACCCCTGGCCACCGCACTGGCTAGGCCTGTGCCCACACCCTGACTTGGGCCTCCGCGTCCTCGCCCGCGTCCACGTCCTATAGGCCTACCCCTACCCCTCAGCATGGTATATTACCAGTAGTGCAGAAACAGAACGCTGTAATTAAATGTGCCGCTTATTGGCCTGTGGTTGGAGGCTGACTTCGCTTACGGAACGCCAGGAAATAATTTTGCGCAAGCCTGCTGTAACACTTAGCTGGCTGCATATGAATTAGGAGGACAACTACACCCAGCACAGACCCAGTACACTGAGGACAGTCACAGGCAGCCCAAATAGATTTTTTTTCCCAAATGTTTTTGGAAAGGCCCACTGCCTATATACACTGTATATGTCTTCTCTCTCTGCGTCACCACTACTGGCCCTGGAGTATGTCAAATAACTGCAGACTGTTGCACTGTGGACTGGAATACAGCGGTGATTTAACAGCCAACACAGAGCCAGGAAATCATTTTGCGCAAGCCTGCTGTAACACTTAGCTGGCTGCGTATGAATTAGGAGGACAACTACACCCAGCACAGACCCAGTACACTGAGGACAGTCACAGGCAGCCCAAATAGATTTTTTTCCCCAAATGTTTTTGATAAGGCCCACTGCCTATATTCAATAAATATGTCTTCTGTCCCTGCCTCACAATATATGTCTTCTGTCCCTGCCTCACAATATATGTCTTCTGTCCCTGCCTAACCACCACTTCTGGCCCTGGAGTATGAATAATTACTGCAGGGCGCAATGCTCTGCACGGCCGATATACAAAAAAAAAATAAAAATGTGCAACACTGCAAAAAGCAGCCTCCACACTACTGCACACGGTTAGATGTGGCCCTAAGAAGGACCGTTGGGGTTCTTGAAGCCTAAAATACTCGTAACACTCTCCCTATAGCAACTCCACCAAGACAGCACTTTCCCTGAATTATGTCAGAACGCATCTGTGGCGAGCCGCGGGAGGGGCCGATTTTTATACTCGGGTGACACCTGATCTCGCCAGCCACTCACTGCAGGGGGGTGGTATAGGGCTTGAACGTCGCAGGGGGAAGTTGTAATGCCTTCCCTGTCCTTCTATTGGCCAGAAAAGCGCGCTAACGTCTCAGAGATGAAAGTGAAAGTAACTCGAACATCGCGTGGTACTCGTCACGAGTAACGAGCATCTCGAACACGCTAATACTCGAACGAGTATCAAGCTCGGACGAGTACGTTCGCTCATCTCTATTCAGCACCTCACTACTCACTGCTACAAATCATGCCCAAGGGCACTGGCGTCCAAGCTAAAAAAGAAAAGAAATCATAATTGCCCACCATAGTTGCTTTTTACCTTACATTAATCTCCATTAGTGTTTTGCGCACCGTTCTCTTTTATGATTTTCTGTCATTGATACTATCTATAGGCCAGGGTAGCAGCCAATATACGGTTGCTACAGGAAAAACAACATCCTTGGTGCGGAGTCCCTTTCACTTATCGTCAAGTCTTTATTCTGGTGTATAACACTGTCTATGAGCCATAATATAAAATAAATACTTTTGAGTACTTTCAAAAGCAAGATTATGAAGAAGAGGAATAGGAAGAACAAGAAAAATAAGAGGAGAAAGAAGAAGAGATAGAGGAAGAATGAGAAGAAGAGCAGTATAAAAAGGGGAGGAGGGAGAAGAAGAATAGGAAAAAGAAGAAGAGGAAGAGACAGAACAAAAAAAGGAAAAAGAAGAAGAGGATGGAGAAGAACAGGGAGAGAAAAAGTGGTAGGAGAAGAACATGAAAAAAGTAGAGGTAGAAGAAGAACATGAAAAAGAATTAGAGGAAGGAGAAGAAAAGAAAAAAGAAGAAGAGGTAGAAGATGAAAAAGAAACAGAGGAACAAGAAGAGGAGTAAGAGGATGAAGAGTGAGGAAAAAACTGGAAAAATAAGAAGAGGAGTGAGAAGAAAAAGAGAAGGAAGAGGAGTAAGAAGAATATAAAGAAGAGGGAGAAGAAAAAGAGGAACTAGAAGGGAAAAAGAGGAAAAAATAAGAGGTAGAAGAAGGGGAAAAAGAGGAAGCGTAAGCAGAAGAGGAGGATGATGAAGACAAAGAGGAAAAAGAACAGGGGATGAAAACAAAGAAAAAGAAGAGGAGGGATAGGAGAGAGAAGAGGGAGTAGAAGAAGAGGAGAAATAAGAGAAAGAGGTAGAAGAAAAATAACAAGAGGAGGAAATAGAGGAAGGGGAAGAAGAGGAGAAGGAGGAAGAGGAGGAGGGGGAAGAAGAGGAAGAGGGGGAAGAAGGGAAAGAGTTAGAAGAAAAATAACAAGAGGAAGAAATAAAGGAAGATGAAGAAAAGGAAGAGGAGGAGGAAGAAGATGTAAAAGAAAAAGAGGAAGAGGTAGAAAAAAAGAAGAGGAGTAAGAAAAAGAAGAGGAGGAGGAAGAGGACAAGGAAGAAGAAGAATGGGAAGATGATGAAGAAGAGGGAGGAGAAGAGGAAGCAAATGAGGAAGAAGAAAGGAAAAGAAGACGAGATATGAGGAGAAGAAGAACAAGAACAAGAGCAAGAAGGAAAAAGAGGAGGAAGAAGAAGGAGAAGAAGAAGACGATGACGTAGAAGAGAAAGGAGGAGAAGAATGAAAAGACGATGAAGAAAAAGAGGATGAATGAGAAGAAGGTGAATGAGAAGAAAAGAGCAAGATGTAGAAGAGGGAGCAGAAGAGGAAGAAAGAGAATATGAAGAGAAAGGAGAAGAGGAAGAAGGATATGGGGAAAAAGGAGAATAAGAGGAAGAAGGAAAAGAAGAAATAAAGGGCAAGATAAAGAAGAGGGAGAAGAAGAGTAGGAGAAAGAAGAGGAAGAAGAAGAGGAAAAAGAAAAAAAGGAGGGACAAAAGAGAAAAGAAGAAGATGAAGAAGAAGAGGGAGGAGAAGAAGAGAAGGAGATAGAAGGAGAAGAGGATGAAGGAGAAGATGAGGAAGAAGAGGGATATGAAAAAACATGAAGAAGAGAAATAAATGGGAGAAGACGAAAAATAGGAGGAAGAAGAGGAAGAAAGGGGAGACAAGGCAGAAGAAGTTGAAGAAAAAGATGTGGAGGAGGAGGAAAAAGAGGAGAACATGGTCATAGGATCCTTCCTTCTTCGTGTCATGTGGCAGACTCCATTTTAGTGGGTTCAATGAAGAGTTCAAACTAAACCAAAGTTTTATTAAATTTCAACCCGAAAAAGGGCTCAACTGCTTTGTTTTGTTCAACACTACTGGAAGGCAGAGTCTGATGTCTCTGAATCCCTTTTGTCTCTTGTAGACTATAGATGAATTTATATGGTTCTATGACCGCAGTGTCAAACTGAGGTTCTTTGGGCCTACCATTGGACATGATTTTGAGGGTCTCTCCAGCTATATAGACGTGCTCATCCGCTATAATCATGCTGTAATATTTATCATTGTGTAAACAGGACAGCCCATCAATAATATCTAACAGATCATTACGGAACCATCGCATAAGGAATATACCCTAGTGGTGAGTAATTGCTCAAGTCACCTCCAAATAGGGTTGTTGTCTGCTGGCGCCCATTACTGTGTCATAGTCAGGGCTCCTGGAGGATCCCATGCACTCTGGGGGCCAGTCTGACCCTAGGACCACAGAACTCTTAATACAACCCTGGCATAAAACTTTCCAATATAGCTAAAGATAAGTTTTTCTTTCTGCTCCATTGATTTTATGTTGAGAGTATTTCATAAGCAGTAAGAAAACCTGGCGACACTGTCATCACTGCAGACGTGAGGTCAAACCATGATATGGTCAGCATAATCCTTGTGGTTTTGTCTTATATCATTTATCAATACAGCATATGAATAACATTTCCATGTTCTAGTCATTGATTTCCATAGGAAATGCATTCATATAAAATATAAATATGACATGATCAAATCTGTACAACGATATATACAACAATGGCACGGAGGCACAGGATCCTTCTCATTGATGCCACAACCCCATGTTTTACTTGAGATACAGGGCACAATTCACCAGACCTGAAGTTGATGGAGATTCACATCCAGAAGATGTTATATATGGTATAATGAAAGCTTGTTACATGGGATCCGGAGGTAAGTATGGGGGGGGGGGGGGGCGTAACGGACTCTGCTGCAGTATTCCGCTTGCGGAGCCCGTCACAGCTGTGGGCATGAGCCCTTATAGTTTACTGTGGCAATACAATGATGCATGCTTCTCTGTCCTTGGTCCCTGTTGCCACATTGGTTCTTAATTAAAGGGGTTGTCCAGTTATTAGACAACTTTCCACCTATAGGGCCCACTTGCTAAAATCGCAATCCAGTGCTGCAGCCTTGCCATGGTCCAAGTGTTTTTTGTGGTAGATGAAGTCACCTGACTGTTACAGCCAATTAGAGGTTGCAGCATTACTATTCCAAATTCCTTTTATCATGCTGCTCAGAATGGTTGAAAATGCTGCAGCCTCTGATTGGCTGCAACAGTCTTGTGATTTCTGATGACATCATCTGCCACAACAAACACCAGGACCATGGTGGGCTGCAGCGGCGGCAGAGGGAGGGTAAGTACTGCTCCTTTTGTTATTTTAGCACCATGGGCCCTACGGGGAAAAAGTTGTTATCTGCTTTATTTATATATTGAGACTTCATTCATGCCTTGCCTGGGTATCAATGCAGTTTGTGCCTAGTTGTAGTCCTGTAAACTTCCAAGCCAGTTCACCCTGATATCCAGTCTTCTCAAGCTATAATCTGCTCAGCAATGCATTGGTAGCGGGTTGTACCAGCTCGGCTCCGCTACACCATTACTTGTACCAGTTCGTCTTTGCTACACCATCGCCAAGGCTTGTCCGTTCTCCTGCACTGCCAAGCTACCCCATGATCATCAGTCAGATTGTGGCTTTAAGGATCCACTAAACAGCATCCATAGTAGGAGTCATTACACAGAAAGCAGAGATCTTAACCACTTAGTGAAAAGCCTATATTTGGTTTAAGGATCAAGCAATTATAATTGTCGCATTGCAAGAGCCATAACTTGTTGACATAGCCGTATGTGGGCTTTTTTTTTTTGGTCAAGCTGTATTTTTTTATGGCACCAATCTGGTGTATTTATACTGTATTGTTTAACTTTTATTACATTTTTTTGGGTGGAGAGGGAAAAATATCCTGAAATTCTGCCATTGTTTTTGGGTTTAGTTTTCACGGCGTTCACCAATCAGTAAAAAAAAAATGACATGATAACTTTCTTATCTTAATCAACACCACAATTACTGAAATACTAAGTTTATATATATCTTTTTATTTTTTACTACTTTTGCACAATTAAGAACAATTTTACTAATTTCGCACACATTAGGAAAGAAAAACAATTGATTCTGCATTGCTGTATTCTGAAATCAATAGCATTTTTATTTTTCTGGCAACAGAGCTGTGTGAGGTTTTGTTTTTTGCGTAAAGAGCTGTAGTTTTATTGGTACTACCGTGTTTCCCTGAAAATAAGACAGTGTCTTATACTAATTTTTGTTCAAAAAGGTTTAACTTTTTTACATGTATACCTGCCTGGACACTATTTAAATTGACTTTTTTAATTAACTGTTAGCAGGGCTTAATTTTGGAGTAGGGCTTATATTTCAAGCATCCTCAAAAAGTCTGAAAGATCATTTTGCATCCTCAAAAATTCTGGAAAATCATGCTATGTCTTATTTTCAGAGAAACAGGGTAGTTTGAGGTACATGTGACTTTTGGATTGCTTTTTATTGTGTTTTTTTGGGAGGCGAATATAACAAAAATAGCAATTTTGGCATTAGCTTTTAAGACCTTTTTTACGGCGTTCACCAAGTGGAATAAATAACATAGTATTTTTATTGTCTGGGTCTTTACGAACACAGTTATACCTATTATGTGTTGCTTTTTTAAAATTTTCTTTGGTATAGCATAGTACATTGCATTACTTATGGAGTGCATTCTACTACGCCTATGACTGCAGCCTATTAGACTCTGCCAGGGCAGGGTCTAATAGGCTGAGTTAAATGGCAGACACGGAGGCCTTCAGCTGCCCTGAGAAGCCATTTGTACCTTGCAATCACACTGCGGGTGCCACCGCCAATCCACCTCCACTTCACATCTCCTTACATGCTGCAGTTACTATTAATTGTGGCATGTAAGGGGTTAAACTGCCAGGTTCTCCTCATCTGGCCATTAGAGCAGGAGCCTGACTGTCAGTAGTCAGCTAAGCCATTGCCTTAAAAAGATGTATGTGCGAATTAAAAGCCCATTAGTGAGGTCAGTAAAAAGGCGTATTGGCCATCACTTAGGGGTTTCAAGAACAGCAAGAAGGATATATAAAAAGTATTTGGGGAAGTTGTATAACTTTTAAATATACAAAGAATAACATTTATTAGCGGAAATTGGAATATTACTGGAAGTCAAGAGAGCATTTGGGGCTCTTCGCTTTACCTGTCATATCATTCTTTATAGAGTCTCACTGCAGCAAATCAGGAAGAATATACCGTAAGCCCCGGATGGCACTGTGAAGCTATCATTCACCTCTGCAGTATACAAGGAGACTGTGTCCCGAGGATGTGGCGAAAGCTCATAAATAATGACACAGTGTGGAGTGTATCATCCGCCCATTATAGCTTCATCGACCCCACAAAGCAGAACCAGAGTCAACTGGTCACAAATTATGCTGAATTCTATATGCTTACCCTGAAAAGTGCCTTTCATTAAAAAAACATGCAAGGGCGAAACTATAGGGGTGCAGAGGTCACACTTGGGTCCCGATATCCGCAGCACCCACAGATATCTCTGCCACATAACGGGAAAGCAGTAATATAAATAGCAGGTGATAAATGGGGATGTCTGATACTCATTGGGTCCGGGAGTGTCTGGTCATACTTCTACTTACTTTCTTAGAGCCCTGAGTGGCAATAGAGTAGCAGTGGTTGCATCACTACATCACATTGCAGATCTGCTATTCAGCTTGGTGCAAAAACTGGTGATGCCCAAATTGAGAGCTGCAATGGCAGCCATGTAGGATGTCATCCGGATGCAGCAAACTAAAATAGGTGAATTGTAGAGATGAGCGAACACCAAAATGCTCGGGTGCTCGTTACTCGAGTCGAACTTTCAGTGATGCTCGAGAGTTCGTTTCGAGTAACGAACCCCATTGAAGTCAATGGGCGACTCGAGCATTTTTGTATATCGCCGATGCTCGCTAAGGTTTTCATTGGTGAAAATCTGCAAAACCTACGAAAGTGATGGAACGACACAGAAACGGATAGGGCAGGCGAGGGGCAACATGCTGGGCTGCATTTCAGGTTCCCAGGTCCCACTATTCAGCCACAATAGCGGCAAGAGTGAGACCCCCCCCCCCCCGCATTGTCAGCATAAAGATCGCTCTCCTCTGCCATAGCTGTAACAGCTGTGGCAGAGAAGAATTATGTTAGCCCATTGAATTCAATGGAGCCGGCAATACAGCCGGCTCCATTGATAGCAATGGGCTGCCGGCGAGCGCGGGATGAATTTTCGGGAAGGGCTTAAAAATATAAGCTCTTCCCTGAAATTCATCCAGAAATGTGTAAAAACAAAAAAATATATATATATACTCATCCGGTCCCGGCAGACGGAGATCAGCCACGGCCAGCGGCAGTTCTCCTGAACTGCTCTGAGTAGTATTCAGCATCCGGGAATTTAAAATCCCCGCCTGCTGAATGAGCTGCCTCTGATTGGTCACAGCCTGACCAATCAAAGGCAGCTCTCACTCACACCCATTCATGAATTCATGAATGGGTGAGTGAGTGCTGCCTCTGATTGGCTCAGCTCAGGGACCAATCAGGGGCAGCTCTCAGCTGTCATTCATGAATTCATGAATGGGTGTGAGTGAGAGCTGCCTCTGATTGGTCAGGCTGTGACCAATCAGAGACAGCTCATTCAGCAGATTTTAAATCCCCGGCTGCTGAATACTACACAGAGCAGTTCAGGAGAACTGCTGCCGGCCGCGGCTGAACTCCATCTGCCGGGACCGGGTGAGTATATATATTTTCATCCCGCGCTCGCCGGCAGCCCATTGCTTTCAATGGAGCCGGCTGTATTGCCGGCTCCATTGAATTCAATGGTCAGTGCTCATTTAATCGAGACGAGTACCGCGTGGTGCTCGTCTCGAGTAACGAGCATCTCAAGCACCCTAATACTCGAACGAGCATCAAGCTCGGACGAGTATGCTCGCTCATCTCTAGTGAATTGGGATCTCAGCACTGCAATCATCACAGCTCCAGTATTAAAGGGATTAGCCCAGGATTAGAAAAGCATATCCATTTTTCCCCCAAAACTGTGCCACAGGTTGTTTGTAGCATTGCAGCTCACCCCAACTCACTTGAATATAGATGAGCTGCAATACCAGACACAATCTATGAACAGGTGTGGTGCTATTTCAGTAAGAAAGCAGCTATGGTTTTCTAATCCTGGACAATCCCTTTAATGCCTGTTACACTTTAGGTACTATATGCCCTATTGTGTTGCATATACACAGGCAAAAATGGACCCACAATTTTTAAACAATAATTTTTAAACTGCAGTATATACATTGACCTCAATAATAACACAGTATACAATAATCTCCTGGGCTCCCCCTAGTGGTGGCTGCAGGCGAATAGAATTTTATCATGGAGCTTGTCTATGCAGGAAGTTTGGAGCTCTGTATCAGAAAAACAGGTAGGACCCCTATAAAGAAATTGTTGCAGTGCAAAGGATGCAAAAGAAAAGATGGTCCAGTCTGATGTAAGTCTGACTCATGTGATTATGGCGTCAGGGCATACACCCTGTCATTTGGTGCTGGGTGCTGATGTATAAACATACATCTGCTAGTGTGGAGTTTGATTGGTCGGCAGGGAAGTTGCTTTTCCAGTTGGCCAATCAACCATGGTAGTAGTGTATATATTCCGGACCCTCCTATCAGAGGGCACTGATTATTCCTCTTCATGGTGCAGCTCTGATCTGGTTCATGTCCTCTGAGTGCTACCTCTTTCACTCAGAGAAGTCACTGGTATTAATACTTATTATCTCTTATTTTATCTGCAACTTAGAGTTGTTGCTACTATTGATATTTAAATCTGTCAATTGTAGCCACCTTTACCATTAGAGGGGTTCCGGACTTGGGGTCGCCCTCACCAGGGCGATCTCCCTGCTTTTAGGCAGGGTTTTCCTATAGTATCCCATTGTGAGTTTTCCTTTCTGCCCATTGTTTAGTTTCACTATTAATCATTTTTTTCTCTAAGTTATAACTAGTGCAGATATCCATCCTTTTTGGACAACTACTACGTCCGATCTGGACGGGGTGTTTTTGGCATCCAGCTCGGACGTAACAAAAAATATTATAAATCTGTTTAGCACATCATTTAGTTCTAAGGTCCAGTGTCCACGAACAAAATGGAAGTAGTAAATCCATACTGGTCTCCCCCACGCGTGATCTGCGCCTATAGGGAATCATGGGATACCCGCAGGTAATTAAATACCTGCGCATGTCATTTTTCCCTGGCACGCGGATTGCACTTGCGGGAAAGCACCCGCAGCAGGCTCCATTTCGTGCGGTTGAAGCCTATGGGAGCCATCCGGTCCCGCGGCACAGACACAGCTGCCACTGCGTCTGTGCCATGGACCGCAAAAAAGCAGGAGTTTAAAAAAAAGTGTGCACGGCGCATGAGAGGTATGTAGAATTGAATTTCTGGCCTCATGTCTGCGGGAAAGGCGGGACCTGCTGCCTAATTCTGCAATGTAGAATCCATGCGGGTCCGAATTTCTCCGTGGACATGAGGCCTAAGATATGAAATGAATATGAATTGAAAATGAATAAACATTTTAAAGAGTTTTCCAACTTTAAACTATTGATGGCCTATCCTCAAGGTAGGCCATCAATAGCTGATTGACGGAGGTACACTGCCTTAGACCCCCATCGATCAGCTGTTCACCGAGGCCATTACACAGTGCAGTACAGTAAACAGCTGATCGGCAGGGGTTCTGGTTGGCAGACCTCTGCCACTCAACTGCTTAAGACCTATCCTGAGGATAGGTCATCAATAGTTTAGAGCAGAAAAAAGCCTTTAAAGTCTACATTAACTTTGTCCTTAAGGGGTTAATGCTATTTGCATTATTGGTATTACTATTTGTTCAGCCTTCTACAGAGCAGACTGGTTGTCAGGTCCCATCCCTCTCCAGTAATGTGATTATACTAGAATTTCTGTTGTGCTTTTATAACTGTTTTTCTGGAACAATCTCCTGTATCACAAGTGCAGCAAACCAAAACAAATAGAGCAACGATATGTGCCTATTAAGTTAATGTCATCACATGACCGCGCTGCTCCTCCGGTCCTGGCGGCAGCATTACCTCTCCTCCTGTTAATGACTCTAGTGACATGAATAATACAAGTGGCACCAGCAGCGACTAATGTTCCCGGATCAGAAACTCAAAACCTCAGACAATGATATTATAAAGTAGACTCATCATTTGATCAGTGACCATCATCTTGGCTAGGGATCCATGATAGTAGCTTCTCCCTATGTAATTAGGGAGGAAATTAGATGAAATGGTGACATTACTGCATCATTGTATCACTGTGTTCTTTTCTGGAAAGTGTTGACACAGCAAAAGTAAGTTTTCTTGCAATAAAGAAGAATTAAAGGAGAGATAAGAGGGATACAAAGTAGCAAAAAAGCATGGGACTCCATTAAAAGGATTTTTTAAGCTGACACCCACATTGTTTTATGGTTTAAATTGTGTGCCACAATCCCATTGCCATCAATCCTGGTGCTGTTCTCTAGACTCCGGACTACTGAACACAAGGTGTAGACGTGTCTTCCCAGACTTCTACAGAGGAGGCTCTTCACCCATATGGGCCCCTCTGTGCAAGTAAGTGCCTCTCCATCAATTAGCATTCATACTGAGTAAACGCACAGGAGCGCCGGGGTTATTCACATATTATTTTTCTATTCATTTCCAATCCCTGTCTTGGCTGTCAGCTTCCTCGAGTGTGCTCTTCCTGGTTCCGTATGGTTGTCAGGAATTACAATGTGGTATCAAGGCGATTTTACATGTGACGTGGTGGTTTGGACGACCACCATGACCGGTGGGTGTCCTCATCTTTATTAATCACCACAGAAGTTTTGGCTCACAGACGGGGTGCTCTCCTAAGTTTCCTAAACTTAAACTTTTCCTAATCTTAAAATGTCACCGATAAGGGAGTGACAGTTTTATGGTCCCTGAATTAGTGTTAGGGGGTCACCAGGCCAGCAGTTTTATCTGTGCTATAGATTTCTCATACCTCCCAGTCACTCATGAATCCTCATGAAGAATTTAGCCCTCTATTGAAAGTGTCAAAAGATGTCATAAATTTATATTCCCAAATTCTTCTGTGGCTTTGTGACTTGAAAGTGCCTTTCAGTATCATAACTTTCATAACTTCTATGTCATGTCCGTGACTAGAGAAGTGCTCCGCCACAGGGAATTCTGTCTTTCTCTTTTTCAATTGTGTGACAATGAGACATCATCCTCGCCTTAAGTTTTTGTCTGGTTTCTCCAAAATAAAGCCCCCCAACAGGACATTTACTGCACAGGATCAGGTTCACAACATCGGATGTGGAACATGTGAATGTCCCCGGGATCTTATAGTCCGCTTATATTTTTGGGATTTGTATCCTGTCCATGGTCAGTATATGTGAGCTGGTCTTGCAGCTCCTTACATTACAGGGATCAATCCCTTTTTGCGTGTCAGAGGGAAATGCACTCCTGATTATAAACTTCCTCAAATTTGGGGGTTGCCTGTAACACAGAAGGGGAGGGTTCAGGAATAGGGTTTTCAGACAGTCATCCTTGTGCAGGGTATGATGGAGTTTCTTTACAGTTTTCCTTAGTACCTCTAACTGTGAATTGTAGGTCAGTACTAGAGGAGTAGTTGTAGGTCAGTACTGTATTGGAGTAGTTGATTCCTGGGTATCCTGGTGGCTCTGGTGATTTGGTCATCTATTGAGGTGGGATGGTAGCCCTGATTTAAAAATGTCCTTTTAAGATGGTATAGATGTTCCTCCCCATAAGTTGGGTTGGAGCAGATCCGGTTGTATCTGATGGCCTGACTGTAGACAATAGACTGTCCCATCTGAGGTATGTGGGTCGATCAATCGGTTTCCGGTACAGGGATGTCTGTATTGAGTTGTTTGAAATTTTTATGGTGGTGTCAAAAAAGTTGATTTCAGTATATAAATAGCTCAATATCGGGTTTATGGTTGGGTGGAATGCATTGAATCTCTTGTGGAATTTTATTAGTTCTAGTTCGGTGTTGGTCCAGATTAGAGATACTCGCTAAGGCACATTACTCGAGCGAGTAGTGCCTTAGCCGAGTATCTCCCCACTAGTCTCTAAAGATTTGGGGGGCCGGCAAGGGCGGGGAGCGGCGGGGGAGAGCGGGGAGGAACGGAGGGGAGATCTCTCTCCTCCCCGCTCTCTTGCGCAACTCACCTGTCACCTGCGCCGACCCCCGAATCTTTAAAGACGAGCGGGGAGATACTCAGCTAAGGCACTACTTGCTCGAGTAATGTGCCTTAGCGAGTATACTCGCTCATCTCTAGTCCAGATGATTATGATGTCATCAGTGTAGCAGAAGTAGGTCAGTGGTAATATATAAATATATATATTATAGTTCTTTTTTTGTAATTGTGAGACAAAGTAGAATCCAAGGAAGAGTACTGGGATATTGTTCCTTGTACATTTTCTGTGTTGTCTTCCTTTAAATATACTTGAGTATGAATTAAACACAAAGCTTTTTGATAAGATACATATAAGTAGGTGGATTTAAGCATGAATCTGAGACTTTGACATTTTGTATTTGACTTTCTTACATATTTTTAGCAATGCCGAATTTTATTTTTGCTAGAAACCCTCTATCATCGCTCTACATTATGATTACACTGTGCATTGTGTCAATATTAATCTGCACAATGTAATTAACATGGATGTGACCCTGAAATCCTCAAGTAAATGTTACTTCTTCAGTTGCTGTGTTACAAAAAGTTTCCATTTATTGCGGCTTTCAGGTCCCGTTGGTGATAATTGTAAAGTTCCAGTTAAGCATTTTGAAATAACAATGAAATGTTCATTCTGCAAGTAATTTAAGTAGAAGATTAACTGCAAAATGCTGAAAACTCACTTATTTATTTTGAATTAATGACATTATTTGTTACATTGTAGGAGCCTCAAGGATCGCAGCATAAGGCCTCATGTCCACGGGCGGATCGGTCCACATGTGGGAACCAGCAGCGGAATCCAACCCTGCCTGCAGCTGAGGACACTGCAGATCTTCTACTTACCTGTCCGAGTCTTCATTTTCTTCACTGCGGATGTGTGCGAATGAGCCGGTTGGCGCGCCGCCCTACATGCGCAGTAGAGGTTTTTTTTAAAAAACTTCTACTTTCCCACGGGATCCGCGGCCCGTCCGCAATTGAATTGCACATGGGCCGAGGATCGGACGGTTTCCATTAACTTCAATGGAAGCTGTGCGGGATCCGCACTGAAATGGAGCATGCTGTGGTTTTATTTTCTGGATCAAAAGGTCCTTAATTCAAATCGGCATGCTTTATTTCATTTGTGGACGCCCATGCTTTACTATGGGGGGCTTGATTTGTGGATCTTCCTGCCCGTGAACATTGGGTCTTAGGCACTGGAGTAGCATTGGGATTGGGTCTTGTTTGTGGTGTGTGATCATGGATGCTTAACATACTGTAACTCCGTATACACAATAGAAGAGCAGCTCAGTTTTTATTTATCAGGGCCATTTGCTTAATAATTGATATTTTTGTTTTAGCTGCTTTAGATCAATAAATGTTATGCTTGGACACATGAGCTCAGCCGCCACCGTCCCAGGAGTTTACTATATAATCAATCCCAGCATCATTACTTAATGAGGAACATAAAATTCTATTAGCACATTCACACAGTAAACAACAATCATCTGTGAGGAACCAGAAATCCCCACAATCTGATGTAAAATTGTACAGATAACAGAAACCATGAAGGATAGCAGGTCAGACATTATGATTTCATGTCAGGAAGGGGGTCAACATCTCATTAACTCCTGCGTTAACTGTTCTGTGGGAAATAAATACTGAAAGGGACATAGCAGCCATGATGAGTTCAGCTCTGGAGCATAATACAGTATGTAACTAGCTACACAATGACTCCACCTGCAGAAAAATGAGTGCAGCTCTGGAGTTCCAATCACTGTCAGACAATAGAAAGATACTCCCTATTCAAAACCAGTCACTGTGAGAATCCTAAAACGTAACTTTTATTAGTTATACAATTAAAATAAAAAGACGAACTGATGTATCTGCACTTAAATTGTACTGCTCATGCAGCGGGCCAAACTTAGGAGGGGTTAATCAACAAGGGAAACTAATATGGTAGTCACGGTGGCTTTGCAGCTCTCCCTAGAACGGTGGTAAACACGGTTTGGATGTGGTGCTACACAGTGGTAAATTTTGGCAGTTTTTACTATGTGCTGCCCACGGGATCGGGCAGGGTAACATTTTGATACTCGGTAGAGCACTATACACAAAGTCGGGTAGGGGAATATGTTGTTTTGTCGTGATGCCATTCTGTATACGGTTAGAGACCCATTCTGAACAAAATAAAGTGCAAAAAGTGGAGAACTAAACAAAAATGGAGGAAGTATTCCTTGCTTAGAGGCCGTTAGGAGAGAAGAGAGGTTGATTATGGTAGAGGATGGAGCAGTGGACTTATCCTTCTGGATTAAGAGGCATGGTCTTTCTGCCATCCAAGAGCAAACAGAGGGAGAGACTATGTGGTTTCTTCCTACAGCCGGGCCCAGGTATCCAGGAGGAACGTGGTTAGTCTTCAGTGGATAGGCAATGATAATTGTTGCTCCAGAGTGGTGGTTGTTTAGCTCCTGCTTTGCTTTGATCCACCTTTATGGCACTTCTGAACTTGATGTCGGTTTTGTACATACAGACAGGATCCTTCTCTTGTGGTCTAAGTACAAGCTGGTACGAATGGAGTCCAAGTGGCGTAGTTTTGTTGTTAAGGCAATGTCTCATCAGAATAATGTTATGAAGACATCATGACATGGTTTAGTAGATATGGGGAGATTATGCAGTTTCCTGAAAAAAAAATCATGATAAACACGGTATTTTGTCAGGGGCAAACACAGGAACAAACAGGAGCAGCTGCAACACGTGCATATATGAGGGCTCATACACCAACATTGCAGCAGGGGCTGTAAGGTCTGAGGCATCTATATAGTGGTGAAGAGATGACCAACAATCTGCAGCTGGGTGGAAGGGGCAGTGCTGGAAAAAAGGCAATCACAGATTCAGTGCATGACGCCCATGTCTCATCAGAATAATGTTATGTAGACATCATGACATGGTTTAGTAGATATGGGGAGATTATGCAGTTTCCTGAAAAAAAAATCATGAGGAACATGGTATTTGGCCAGGGGCCATACATTTATGGTAAAGTTAACACTTTCAGGCTTTCATCTGTGACATGGAATGCAAAGTGACCAAGGGATCTAGCCCTATGCTAGAAGCAGGAGATGGAAAGTCCCTGCCTATCAATAGCAGAGAATTCGCCCTGACAAGGGCGGCCCTGCACGGGAATCTAGGTGCTGATTAACCCTGTCAAGACTGATCACCAGGAAGCCAGGAAGTTGGATAACACCACATCGTCTGCAGAACCAGAGAGTGAACAAGTTCAGGACCAGGCTGGAAGTACTAGAGAAAACTGAAGACAAAGTATATACTGTAAACACAGGAACAAACAGGAGCAGCTGCAACACATGCATATATGAGGGCTTATACACCAACATTGCAGCAGGGGCTGTAAGGTCTGAGGCATATAGTGGTGAAGAGATGACCAACAATCTGCAGCTGGGTGGAAGGGGCAGTGCTGGAAAAAAGGCAATCACAGATTCAGTGCATGATGCCCACATCCACCAGACCTAACAGGTATCTTCCCTCCTTTGCCAATATGGCCCGGACCCCAGCTGAAAGAAAATACTCCTACTGGAGAAGGGGCTAGTGAGGGTAGGGAAGCTGAGGGGTTGGTGAAGAGAAGCAAGAAGTCAGCTGCACAACTAAGGCAAGTTAAAGAACATTGTAAATCCAAGGAACAGGATGAACCCCACTATAGAGTTGTGCTGACCACTGCCCCTATGTCAGAGACTAATCTTTCTAATGAGACCCCTAGGGGCACTGATCTAGATAAGGAGGTCAGGAGGACTGAAAGGGAGGAGAAGGAGGATGCCACAACCAATTCATTCCACCATGAGTTTGGATGAGGATAACGGAAAATGACTTGAAAAGAAATGAGGTGCTAGAAAAAAGAAAAAGGGGAGCAGATGCTCTCCTTTCCTGGAGTGGGATCCATCTGTACCACCCACCCTGGCCAAGTACCTGAGGCCTAGCTGGCTCCCCTCTAGTCAATCTCTCTAACAGGTACCAAGCCCTTGAATCCAACCCATTCTTCTTCGGAAGGAGAGGTTGAGGAACCTGAGGTGTTGGTAGGGTCTAGGGAGAGGGCTGATTCTCTCTATTTGGGGGGCTACAACACCTTCAGTGGGGAAGGTTTGCCTGGTGTCAGCAGACATTGACATCAATATAGCTTCAATGGATAAAACTGTACAGCTTAAGAGGGCAAATCCTTCATCAGAAGTGGAGGCTGGGAGGGATAATAAGAAAAATGTCATCTAATCTGATCACTCATCACAATGGCACTTATCTCGTTTATGCTAGTGACCATTAATGTTGCTAGTATTAAGTCGGATGTAGATAGATTTGTACGGGGTTCACTTATTTTAGAGGTAGTGACTGTAGGTCTAGGTCATGGATAGGTTTTATTTAAAGGAGGAAGCTGTCCCCTCACTATTATTGGTGGTAGAAGTGGAATTCTCTGATCATTGTCTTATTATGTTTTCTTTGAATATTTCAGAGACCCCTTCGGATGGGCAGATCTCCTGGAAGAAGTGAAAATAAGATGGTCCTTAAGGAGTTTCTTTAGAGCCAGGAACCACTACTGGGCTTATGTAACAGTAAGTCAGAATGGTGGAAGATATTCAAACATCGGGTGGCGAAATTCTTGAGGCTTCTGATGTTAGAGAGCTGATGAAATAGGCAGTGTCTTTATTAGAGCCTGAGGAGGAAACTCGAACATCTTGTTTCGAGTGGGAGAAGCAATGAGTCAATCTCTAGTGTGAAAACCTTGCTTAAGAGATGTCAATATGATAGACATGCATCTTTGGTTTTTGAAAAAGGTTTTGGAAAGTACTGCTTGCCCAACCCTTACAGAAACTGTAGTAAGTCAGTGAATTGTAAAATCATAACAGGACTAATAATAGATAGAACAGCATGTCTGAATCGGTCCAGATCAGGGATTTTGGAAACCATCATATCATAGAATCATAGAATGATAGAATTGAATGGGACCTGCAGAGTCATCGGGTCCAACCCCCTGCTCAGTGCAGGATTCACTAAATCATCCAAGACAGATATTTGTCCAGCCTTTGTTTGAATACTTCCATTGAAGGAGAACTCACCTCCTATGGTAACCTGTTCCACTCATTAATCACCCTCACTGTCAGAAAGATCCTTCTACTCACATTTTTTGGGGTAGAAGGAACTAAATTGCGACACGATGTCGGCTTTCTTGGCTTAGTCTGTCCCTAAGTCAGAAGTAGATCCCTTTCTTGATGTTTTGACTAGAGCGATTATGGAAGAGAAGCAAAATTAGCGATTAATGGACTTTGGTTCAGAAAGTCTCCAGGGCCAGATGGCTTAAAATCTAAGTTTTATAAGACCTTTAAGAACATTTTGGTTCCCCTGCTGATGGAGGTTTTTAATGAGTGTCTATCCTAGGGCATTTTTCTAAAGTCAATGAGGAGCTCAGCCCTAATAATCAAGTCCAAAGGTAAGGATTCATTCCATTTTGAGAATTGGCATCTCATAATGCTCTTCAATATGGACAGAAAGGTTTTGGCAAAAGTGCTTTTTAACAGGCTGGTAAGATTTGCCCTGCAGCTTCTTTTGAGGGCTTAGCACAGCTCTGTTCTAGGTCGCAGTGCTTTTAGTGTTTTGCTCAGTATCTAGGAAGCCATGGCACAGAACAGGGTGAGTGTTTGGAAGGGGTTTGTGCTGCCTTTGGAACAGGCTAAAGCTTTTAATCAGGTAAATCACAAGTACCTCTGGTCTGTTCTTTTGAAGTACGGCAGAAAGGGGCAGAAAGTTTTCCACTAGTGAATGGTTGGATTGATCAACCTTTTAAAGTTGTTCTGGTGTTCATCAGGGGTGTCCTTTAACCCCTTGAGTGGCGGGTTTCTTACCACCCTATCAGATCTATCAGGGCAGGTTTTTCAAATGGTCTAATCATTTAATTTCAACTAATTTTCCAGTTGCGTTCCAAGAACCATAACTTTTTCATTTTTCCATTGACACGGCCATATGAGGGCTTGTTTTTTGCGGGACAAGTTGTTTATTTTTTGATGGCATCATTTTTGGGTACATATAATGTATTGCATAACTTTTTAAAAAAATTTGTAGGGAGATTGGGGGAAAAAGAAATTCTGTTATTTGTTTTTTGGATTTCATTTTTACGGCGTTCAGTGTGCAGAATAAATATTGTGATATCATTATTCTCTGAGTCAGCATGATTCCGGCGATACTAGGTTTATACAGTTTTTTTTTATATTTTGCTATTTTTGTACATTTAAAACCTTTTTTTTTCCTTAATGGTTTGCTTGTGTGTCGCCACATTCCAAGAGACGTATTAATTTTATTTCCCCATTGCCAGAGCTCTAGAAGGGCTTGTTTTTTGTGAGATGAACTCCAGTCTTTATTTATCTAATGTTTTGGAAGATGTAAAATGAGGATCGCTTTTTATTCCATTTTTCCTAGGGGTAAGATTAACAAAATCCGTAATTCTGGCATGTTTTTCATTTTTTTACTGCATTTTCTGAGCAGTATAAATAGTATATTAAAGTAATTCTACAGGCCAGTACGATTATGCCAATACCAAATTGTAATAGTTTTTTTCTTTTTTGCGATTTTTTTCACAGTTTAAAAAAAAGTAATAAAAGTTTAAATCACGCGCCTTTTGCCATATTTATAATAAAAAAAATTAAATCATAAAAAATGTTGATGAATAAATAAAGGAGTTATGATTTTTTAAACGGGGAGAGGAAAAAATAAAAAAGGGGGGGGGAAGGGCCGCGTCACTAAAGGGTTAAATAATGTACTATTTTCCTTCTCTGGGTCACTATGATGCAGAAATACCACATGTGTAGTTTTGTTTTTTTAATTTTTTACAAAGTAAAGGGAAAAAAGTGTTTTTATTTTAATTTTTTTTATAATTACTTAACTTTTTTTTTAAACTTTTTTAAATTTCTGTCCCTTTAGGGGACTTCCACAGAGACCCATCAGGTTCAAATTCCTGGGGTCCGATGGTGACAGCCCTTTAGACGCTGCAGTTGCATAGATCACGGCATGTAAAGGGTTAACACAGAAGAGATCGGAGGTTTTCTCCATTAAATGCTGTGTAAGAGCTGGTGCCTGGCTATCCTCTGACAACCAAGCACCAGCTCTAAAAGCCACAGGGACCATCGGCTGGCTTCTTCTAAGCCAATGGTCTCTGTGGCAACCTGTAAACAAAGCAGTGCAGGAGTTTAAAAAAAGAAGTTGGAAGTTGCCAGCAGATCGATAATATCTTCCTGCTTCTTTTTTCAAAGTCCTGCACTGCTCTGTGTGGGTCTGTGCAGGCAGAACACACTGCCACAGCTTATGGCATTGTGCTCTGCAGGTCCCATAGTGAAACATAGCCCAGAAATCTTCCGGGCTATATAACTATGGGCAGTGGAGCTCATCACAGAAAATTTCCCAGCGTGCCACTCAAGGGATTAAGCCCCTTGCTATACGTGTTCGCAATTAATCCCTTCCTGAGGAGAGTAGATCGTGGGCCACTGACGGGGGTTGCCATGAACCTTGAGGTGCCAGAATTGGGTCTGAGGGTGATTTTGTATGTAAATGATGTCACTATCTTTGTTTCCTCACAAGAGCATGCAGGATGGGTGATGTTGGAAGTGGATTGTTACTTGGAGGCCTCTGGGTCCAAAACCAACAGGGAAAAGTTGAGCCTGTAGCTGGGAACTGGAGATCCTGATTTTGATCTGCCAGACACACTGAAAGTAGATCAGTGACCCCAAGGGAATGGATTGATTTGATCAAAACTTACCTACTTCCTTT
The DNA here is from genome assembly GCF_035609145.1 of Eleutherodactylus coqui. Taxonomy (NCBI): domain Eukaryota; kingdom Metazoa; phylum Chordata; class Amphibia; order Anura; family Eleutherodactylidae; genus Eleutherodactylus; species Eleutherodactylus coqui. The sequence continues at coordinate 74,038,578 of NC_089848.1, read as the reverse complement.
GGTAATATCTGGGCAGTGTATGCATGTTGCCAGGGCCTCCTTGGACATTAACTACAGCTAACTTATTCCAACTGTTATGGGGGTATAGGTTGAACCTAGTGAAGATATTCTTTATGTTCTGAATGTTTACTGTTTTTGTTCATTGCTATTTTTTGCACATTTGGTTTTATTATATTTTATACTTTTTTCAATAAAAAGATCTGCAGGATGTAACTCAGGATAAGTAAAGTAATGTACATACACAGTGACTCCACCAGCAGAATAGTGAATGCAGCTCTGGAGTATAATACAGGATGTAACTCAGGATCAATACAGGATAACTAATGTAATGTATCTATACAGTGACTCCACCAGCAGAATAGTGAGTGCAGCTCTAGAGTATAATACAGGATGTAATTCAGCATCAGTACAGGATAAGTAATGCAATGTATGTACACAGTGACTCCACCAACAGAATAGTGAGTGCAGCTCTGGAGTATAATGTAGGATGTAACTCAGGATCAGTACTCTAATGTATGTACACAGTGAATCCACCAGCAGAACAGTGAATGCTGCTTGGAGAATAAAGCAGCGTCCCGTAGGGTGACCCCGGACACATGGGGGGCTCACTTACAGTTCATAGAAGCGGGCGCTCCGGGAAAATCTATCCTCCTTCTCCATGCTTCACTACATGAGGGCTGAAGGTGCCCCTATGCAGCTGTACCTCCTGACTACGACTCCAGAAAACATGGAACTCCTTTTCCCGCTCTAAGCCACTCACATTTATAACCTCACTCATACCACGTAACCGGACATAAATTGATACATTTACAGACAGTCAGCTCTCACTTTGCAGACATTAAAGGGGTTGTCCCGCGGCAGCAAGTGGGGTTCAGCACTTCTGTATGGCCATATTAATGCACTTTGTAATGTACATTGTGCATTAATTATGAGCCATACAGAAGTTATAAAAAGTTTTTTACTTACCTGCTCCATTGCTGGCGTCCTCGTCTCCATGGTGCCGACTAATTTTCGGCCTCCGATGGCCAAATTAGCCGCGCTTGCGCAGTCCGGGTCTTCTTCTTTTATGAATGGGATCGCTCGTGCAGGATGCCGCCTCCATGTAGCTCCGCCCCGTCACGTGCCGATTCCAGCCAATCAGGAGGCTGGAATCGGCAATGGACCGCACAGAAGAGCTGCGGTCCACGGAGGGAGCAGACCCCGGCGGCCATCTTCAGCAGGTGAGTATGAAGACGCCGGACCGCCGGGATTCAGGTAAGCACTGTGCGGTTTGTTTTTTTAACCCCTGCATCGGGGTTGTCTCGCGCCGAACGGGGGGGGGGGGGGGGGTTAAAAAAAAAAAAAACCCGTTTCGGCGCGGGACAACCCCTTTAACCTCTCATCTGCTGCAGCTATGCAATACACGTAACAGAATGACAAGACAGTTTTGCACAGAGCATCTACATAAGACATACATGTATGACATTTATAGAGGGGGCCAGGAAAGCATGTATTGGGCCACTACATATAATACAGGATGTAACTCAGTACAGGATAAGTAATGTATGTACATGGTTACATCTTCTCCACAAGCAGTAGATTACTATAGTGTGTGCAGCTCTGGAGTATCATGCAGGATGTAATTCATAATTGGTATAGGACCTTTAGAGAGTAACTCCGCTGTATGTAGAATATATATGTATATAACCTGTAACTTGGTGAGCAGAGGTGAATATACTCTGTCATGTTTATGAGGAAACAAATTACTCCTAGGTCTGCTTCCTCTGTCATTTTTGTTTATCTTAGTAAATAAATGCCACCTAGAAGAATCTTATTTTGGATGGAAGGACCCAGAATAATCACTGACAGCTTACCCCATCTAGCACATAACAAGTGATAACTATCAGCGCTGAGTAGAATTTATGGTAAAGTGCACTCATCTACGGCAAATAGAATTTCTCGCAGTTTGGGGATTGTGTTTTCTGGCTGCTCGTCCACTCCTGCTGTTACAGTTTGTAGCTGTCAGCTTTCTTTGTCATGTTTATACTGAAATTGTTACATTTATAGTTCATTTATTCATGGATTGTTAAACTCACAATAATACACAGGCGGAGCTGGAATTTTTTATTTTCTTATTGGGAAGAAGAGAGACATATGTAAATGTGGTGTCGCATCTGTGTTGGAAGCTCCGGTCGGAGGTTCTGTCGCAGATCGGGAATACTGGAAGATAAAGCACTGCATTCTTATGGTAAAATGGCGAGTGGCTGAGTGGAAACTCAAGAATCAGCATTATAACCAATGGGGTTTGTTCGGCACTGTTCGGTTCTGTCATAAAACGGAGCCGTTGGGCCATGGGGTTCCCATTTCCTGCTCCCCAAATGAAGCAAGAAACCGGAACCCCTGACGCAGATGTGGAACCATCACACAGGTGATGAATGTATTCCGCATCCATCGTTGGGTATGAGGAAGATGTTATCATTTTTAGGAGAGCTGTCCAGGCCTAAATATGTACTATCCTAAGATCTCCCATCATGGGAGTGAAGGTACATTTAATCTACTTCATCCAGGAACAAGCCTCACTGCTCAGTGGTTTCCATATCTGGATGAGAGTGGCAACGGTAGGGTGAGTTCTCCATAGCTCTTCGCCCATTGAGGAGTGAGTATTAGGGGGATCTTCTCTATAATAGGCCAGGCTCATATCCAGCATATCATTCTCATGATGGCTCCTTCCTTATTTATCAGATGCTATTGGGTGAACATTCACTCCAATTAGGGCGAGCACCCACTGGCGTTTTTTTACCTGCGTTTTGCGTTTTGCGTTTTGCGTTTTTCCTGCACAGGCATAGAGATAACATGTGTTCCTGTCCACTGGCGTTTTTTTTGCGTTGCGTTTGCGTTTTTAACATAGGAACTGTCAGTTGCATATGTGTCCTTATTTTTCTCCATTGAAATTAATGGAAAAGCCGCGAAAACGCCGCGAAAACGCCGCGAAAAGCACGCGGAAAAACGCGGGAAACGCGGAAAACGCAAACGCCAGTGGGTGCTCGCCCTTAGGCCTCCTTCCCACGAGCGTGACGGGCTCCGCAGCGTAATATTCCGCTGTGAAGCCCGTCACGGCGCCCCCCAGAGCCCCTATACTTACCTGCAGGAGATAGCGTGAAATCGCTTCCCCGCCCACCGCCGCGCGTCACCGCCCGTCACCGCCCACCGCCCTCGCGTCACCAGCCGTGTCACGTGACGCGGCCGGACCGCGTCATTTGGCGTCATATGACGCTCGGCGGTGGGCGGGAAAGCGTTTTTTCACGCTATCTCCCGCTGGTTACAGCGGGAGATAGCGTGAATGGACGGCTTCCATTGACTGCAATGGAAGCCGTCAGTGCGTACAGCCCGTCCTCACCCGCAGAAAATAGAGCATGCTGCGGGTGAGGACGGGAGAAATCGCGGTGCGTAATTCCGCGGTGGAATTACGCATCGTGAGCATTGTGCTATTAGGTTCAATAGAACCTAATAGCTGCGGGCAACGCAGCGGATTTTCGCCGCGAATTACGCGGCGGAAATCCGTTCGTGGGAAGGAGGCCTTATACTGTAGCTCTCTCTAACAACTCCACTACAATTATGGATGACCAGCTTAGCATCACTTAATTGTTTACTTCAATGAGGAAAGGAAAACTGCTGCCTGACACCTCTGGTGACGCTTATCTCTTGATAGAATAAACTATAGGACATACTGAAATCTAATAATCTCAGTCCTTTCTTCTATATCTTCCAACATTAGAAATCGCCAAACTGGGTGGTCTGCCCTTATTTTATGAGCACCCAGAGATTCTGTTTCAGGTAGGACTAGTTTGCACAACTGGAGGTGATACATTTCAGCTCAGTAAATAGAGGTAAACCAGTGCCAGGTTATGTGTATCTTTTCGGACTGACTAATAATCAAACTCAGCATAGCAAGGAAATTTAATAGAAAAGTTAACCGGATCTGCCCGAACTAGACGGATCCCTATCCCTCAAGCAGTGCACCTGCCCCTAAAAGGATGACCCCACTATGGGAGAGAGACCAGACAACCAGTGCAAGTGTAAAGGCCCATTTAGACACAATGATTATGGCTCAAAATTTGCTCAAAAGCCATCTTTTGAGCGATAATCGTTGCGTGTAAATTTTAACAGCTTTCAGTTTTCTGACGAACAATGGATTTCAGTTCGGCTTGAAATCTGTCATTCATCAGAACAGCTGATAAGATGGACCACAGGCTGTGCTCTGCCTGGAGATTGCTGATAACAGCTGATTGCATTGTCTCAGCTGTTCTCAACTGTCAGCCCTGCTCGCAGAACAAGGAGAATTTATTCAGAGAACAGCGGGTGGTCCTCTGAATAACTTCAGCTCCTGGGGGCTCACACGCTGCTAATTGGTACTAATAGGCATTTGTACCAATTAGTAGATTATGCAAAATGATTGCTCAAAAGTCATCTTTTGAGTGATCATCTTTGTGTCTAAATGCACTTTAACTGGTGGCAACTACACTAACCACTTACTTTAGAGAATAAATAAACTAAAGCACAAATATGACTAAAACTCCACTTCTGACAGCCTATCAATGTTGGAACTAGAGGGAAATGTTAATCCCTCGACATCCAGGGCTAAATCACAAGGCACTTGCGCCATCCGTTTCATCACATGGTCTGAGGTGCCATGCTGATTGCACCCAGACCCACCAGGCTGTGGCTGAATTGCTAAGACTCAACTCATGCAAAAACATGCAATAGTTTGGAATTTTTAATCTGACACCATGTCAGTCTTGAGCATGCCGATTATTGTCCCAAGCCCATGGGATAAGTGCAAGAAGGACAGATGAGCAGAAAAAAACTGTGGGATTAATCCACTGCTCTGAGATGATGCTTTGGGGCTTGTAGTAAAGTGAAAATCCACTGTTTCAATCATCAATTACTATGACAGTCCAAAGAATTTTCCAGCCCAGGGTGAAGGGTGGTGGTATCTAAACATACACAAATAGGACTAGCGTTAGGCTGTAAGGATTTATCTAGCAGTTGAGATGACAGAAGAATCTATACACCCTAATTTTGTATAATTGAGGAAAGTACATATTTCTGATATACCTTTCTGTTCTACTTTTTTATTTCACTTTTTGTGTAATAGAGTAATTGCTGCTTTGTATGTTTTCATTTTTGTTTTCATTTTCTGTCATTTGTTTCCCTTCTAAGTGCTATTGGATTGTCTATTCTGTTTCCATGGAAAGATGTGGCTGGTATCCCGGCATCAATATAGGGAGCTTTCACAGTTCTACAGTTCTGCTATCTGTCATTCATCAGTAAACAGAAGCTTTAAAGGCCGATCTCTTCTATTCACACTCGAAGGAGAATCCATTTAATTTGTGTGCTGTTCTTATCTGACTACTGCTGGTCTATATCAATGCGCAACCAGCATGGGGCATGATGGATATCACGCTTCAGATACATGTGATACAAAATCAAGGGTCCACTTTGGTAAGTACTAGATATCTTCTGTTAATGTTCACCTCCAATATGAAATATGATCATATACTGTACAAATAACCGAATCGCACAATGTCAAATTATAAGTGCCTAATAGTATAGTGACCACATAGTGCTATATCATGGCCAAATATCACTTCCATAGTGTTAGATAACAATGCTATACAGTGCTGTCAACATCATAAACTGCAAAAAAGTGCCTAAGTAGTAGTGCAACAGAGTAGCGAAATACCGCCAACATTCATACAGTGTACAAAAATGCCACAATATGGTGTTCAAAGAATACCAGCCTACAGTACTTGAATAATGACAATATAATACTCAAATAATACTACTCTACAGTATTCAAATAATACCACAATATTGTGCTCAAATAATATGACCATACAGTGCTTAAATAAAACTACCATACACTGTTAAAATTATACCATTATACAGTGCTCAAATAGTACCACCATAGAGTGTTAAAATAATGCTGCCATACAGCGCCCCTCTAATAGCGACTTACAGTCCTCAAGTAACATAATCATATAGTATTTAAATAATAGCACCATAAATTGCTCAAATACCATCATATAGTATGAAATAATGCCATCATACAGTGCTGAAATGGTCATTAACTTTTCAAGTTGTGCTTATGTAATTGCCAAAGTGATAGCTAGCAAAACTGCAAATCACTTTTGTTTACCTAAAATGACATTTCTGTGCTGAAAAATCCCCCTAAAGTGCTGACCACCAGGGGTCTCCCTTCTAATTTGCTGTTCACTGTCAAGTGATGGCTGTCTCTAGTAACAGAGAAACCAAGATGGACAACAAGAAGTGAAGGAGAGGGATTACTTATGCTGCCCAAAGAAGTCTATAGAGAGGAAAAGGGATGTGAGCTGCTGCAGGGAGAGAGATCCGCAAACACGAGCCTTCAGTTAATAGTTATGGCCCTTTTACATGGGACGATTATCATTTAGAATAGTTCAGATTCCCGCGCTCCCACTCCACTGCACAAAAGAGTTGCGCAGGAGCGCGTGTATTACATTACACGTTCGTCTGTCGAAGCTATTACAGACAGGAATCTGAATCCACAGTCTTCTCTGTGTGCGATATATAGAACAGAGTAAAACAGGAGACTCCTCCCACCAGTTCAGAGAGAACTGAGAATTACAGACGCAGCCTGCAGGGTAAAAACTGGTGATAAATGCAGGATAAAAGTCATATAATGGCCAAATATAGTATTATTTAACATGTACACATGGCAGGTCCCTCTGAGAAGTCAGGTACATGACTTCTTGCTTTAACGTATTTATGAAACACTTTGCAACAAGAATCCAGCACTGCCCGAGAAGAGTCCAATGATATCCATGATATGTGGGCTCCCTCCGTCCTTAGGAAGTAATAAATTGCAGTGTCCTTTCCAGCAATTTCCATCGTAATCAGTCAAGTCCCACTATTGCCCTCTGTGATGGAAACAACTAAAAGATTACCTTCAGTTCACAGTAAAGCCTTTCTACTACTATGCACTATATATATATGGATATAGCAGAGCTTCTGGGGATATTCTGGGCATTTAACCCTTTGCATTATTTATGACCTATTGATCGGCGGGGGTCTACCTCTCAGGACCACTGGCTGTCAGCTAATGCCAGCCCCTGCACACACTGCAGTGACCTGGATGTTAACACCTCTGTCCGCATTGGGATTAGAGCCATAGGTGCAATAGAAGGTATTTCAATGAGAGCTATACCTTCTACTGCACTTCCAGCACCAACCCCAAATGGGAAAGCCCAGCCCCACTGCAGTGAGTGAGGAAGGTGAAATCAGCTGATCATCATGGGTCTTGAGCGGTAGACACCGCTGGATCAACCTATCCCGAGGATATTTCATCAATATTGCAAGAGGTTAAATGCCTAGAATACCCTTTAATGTTTCTTGGTACAGAACATTGTACATTACAAAAGTGTAACATAGGACTGCCTATATCATGTATTACATTATCTGCGTTCACACTGTGTTATCTGTGGTGTTACATAGGATTGCAGGTAAAGGCCCTTTTACACATAACAATTATCGCTCAAAGTGTGCTCAAAAGCCATCTTTTAAGCGTTGTGTGTAAATGTGTGCCCATCGGGCACTTACCATGAAAAGTGTTTCATCCATCGCTAACTTCAGGTCCGCATGAAATCCTTGTCCCTCAGGATGATAAGATAAGATGGACCGCACGCTGTGTTCTTTGAGGGCAGCACTGATAACATACTTTCAGCTGCTCTCCTGCTGGAGAACAATAGTGATGTATTTAGAGAACAGACCATCTGCTGTTCTCTAAATACATGCAATGAAGTACTAAAGGGCTGATTTAGACCATTACTACCTATGCAAAATGATTGCTCAAAACTGTCAGTTTCTGACAAATTTTGAGCGATCATCTGTGTGTAAATGGACCTTTACATCCACTTCATTATCTGTACTCAGAGAGTTATCACTGTTATATGTGGTGTTACATAGAACTGCAGGTAACATCTACTAGGTTATTTGTATAGCGCTAACTTATTCCGCAGCGCTTTCAGGTAATTTATTTATTACCCCCCAGCAAGCTGGGTATTCATTTTACCAAACTCGGAAGGCTGAGTCAACCTTGAGCCAGCTACCTGAACCATGTGGGGAATGACCTTGCAACCTACTGCTGCCTTAACACTCTGCTCCACACGAGGCCACTACTAATACATTATCAGTACTCAGAGAAATGTCACATTGACCTTCTCCTCAGTGTGACGTTGTAATTTGTCGCAGGTGCTTGCAGACATCGGAGTGACTTGGGGTGACATATTTGTGGTGTGTAACAAAACCTGGTAATGAGGGAGTCTGCAACCTCCGTGACATAAGTAAATGACAGAATCCTCCCCGGAACGCCCTGCAATGTGGAAAGATTGACGCCAGCACAGGGAGTAATATTAGTAATGGGTCATGCAGCAAGCCTAATATTGAACTTGGCCTGAAGAGACGGCAGAGTAACGGGGTAATGTCGCTGTGATGACACGGGAAGGAAAGCTAAATACAAGTAAAACTTCCACATCAAACATCCCGAAAAGAAGCACTCTCTGTTTGCATCTTCACTCACACAAGGTTGTCCGTCTGAAGCCATGAAAAAGAAACAGGTTTAATTAAAATAACGAGAGAAAGAAAAAACAGAGAAGATCAACATTGTGTCATAGTGATAAAACAGCCACACATTCATACTAATAATAATAATAGAGCGCCAGCGTATGGGCAATACAGAAATACGAAAAGCAGGTAAAAGAGTGAGGATCAAAAAAATAAATATAACTAAATACAAAAGAAATAAAAAAGCGAAGAAGACAAAGAGTAAAGAATAAGTAAAGAAATGGGGAAAAAAAATCAAAAATCTAAGGAAAACTAAAGTTATAGAATAAAAACTGTCCAAAATTAATAATTTATATACAGAGGGAAGAAAATAGATATGGTTGTTATATGACTTTGGCTTATGGCTCAGAGCCCATTCTGATATACAATCTACTGCTCCCATATCACAAGTCCCCACCTAGAGTGCTAGGGGGCGGGCTCTAACTGTAGTCCTCGGGGGCAGTACTAGTGGAAGGTCATGTGGTGCTGCTTATTGATTATGCTAAAGGGGAAGCATTTGAACGCCAAGATGGATGGGTTAACGATGAAGGAAGAGAGGAAATTGGCACAGTTGGAGAAGTACAATAAGTAACATATCATGCAGCTAGTAAAGGAACCCGTCAGTTATTTATATTGTGAGGGCATAAAGCAGTAACAGTTTGCCACTCATGAGGCAAAGTTCAGTAGATTCATTGGGGCATATTTACTTTGACTGGTGTGTCACACTCCGGTCTAAGTACATCCTGCACCTATCTAACAGCGACAAATATATTAAGAAGTACAAGCCTCTTATTACATTTGTTTAATCTGGAGGCTCATCTCCGTGCTGGATGAAAAACCAACACTAGTAGGAGCTGGAGTAGGTTTTTGAAAAGGTAGCAGAGCGTAGAGTAAATGACCATTGTAACTTTTGCATATGCACCAAGGTAGCAACTTTTAGACACCTTAACGCTTTCCAATCCATTTTGTATCCTGGTTTTCCTAGGGGGCTTACTCTTTTTTCTGCCATTATACAACGGTGCTATCTGCTGGCTAAAGCCAGTACTGCATGAGGTGACACGTTGGATAGGCTCAGACAGCAGAGAGGCTGACAGTATACAGTAAGAGAACCCCGACGGACGTCTTCCAACATCGGAGCTGTACAGCCTTAAATCATAATGTCTTCAGACGTCAGACAGTGGATTGGAAAGGGTTAATTTGCTTACATAGCTCAATTTGCTTACATAGAAAAGCCATTGTGCCCAGCAAAAGATGAGTCCAAATTATATTTGCTCACCAACTGTGATTGACACTTTTGTCAGTATTCAGTGTAGTAACTACAAAAGTGTCAATCATGGCGAAGGCGAGGGGCGGGGGAGTAAACAGCACCTCATGAATAATTTGGATTCATCTCTAGTTGCTCAGCAGCAACAAAGAATCTACTATACATTGTCCTACAAGTGACAGACTGCTAGAATCAGCTACTCATTGAAGGCAGCATACAGTACCTGACAGGAGGGGGAACAAAGTGTTAAACTCCCTCTCCAGCTGAGCAGTTTCAGAGGGATGAGAACCTTATCACTGATCATCTATGGTCTGCAGAGCCAGGTGCCAAGACCAAGGGAACATAACTTGGAAGAAGGGTTGGAGTAATAGTCCCAATGTCTCCATCATCCTGCCCAGCCATGATCAAAGTACAGCAAAGGGCCAACTGTGGAATTATTCAGCAGTCCGGCATTAGTATAAAGCACTGAGTAGCACATTTTCCTTCACTGACAGCAAGCAGGCATCTTGAAAATAAGGAGAAACTGAGGCAGAAAGTATTGGTTTCAGTTCCTTTCTTGCACTGTACATGATCAATAGGTCATTAGTGGAGCCTGAGAGTCGCACGCAACCAACAGGATGGAGAGTTCCTCGTCTATGAGATGTGATTACCTCCATCCAGGCAGAAACACGGCAGGGAGAAGAGGCAAAAATCAAGGCATTTGTGCTGTAATGACATTTCTCCATGACGTTGTCTGATCAACTACAACGTCTAATTTGGGAAATCCAAGGCAGAGTTCTGGAAAATGTTAGATCCATGAAGGGAAAGGGATGTCACCAAGATTCTGAAATAAAATGTTGTTGAGCCTGCTGCATTGAGCATATTTAACCCCTTAAGGACCGGGATGTTTCAGTCCTAAACGAGGGCATCGGGAGGGAGAGAGAGAGATCTCTCTTACTTTCCACCCCACTCCACCGCGTCACCCCCCCCCCCCGCCCCCCAAAACTTCAGGGACGAGCCAGCAGGTACTCGAAAAAGGAGGTGCTCTCTTGAGTAAATCGCCTTATCAAGTATGCTCACTCATCTCTACTTGTATAATCTTGGGTTACAGGGTGTATATAACCACGCTTTTAGTTGGCGTCAGGAATGGGTGCTTTTCTTTTTTATGTATGTATTTTTATTTTATTCTGTAATTTTTTGTAACTTATTTTTGTTGCCATTGTTTTACCATCTATGTTATGTAAGACCTCTGAGGGTTATTCACATTGCAATTTTCTTTTTAGTTCACACTTTTCCACTGTAGCTGCGGTATCCATAGGAGCCCCAGTTACAGGAGAAACATCCCCCTGTGGTAACATCAGTCACTGGCAGAGCTGACCAGGATCTGCTAGGACCCTGCAGCTCTGCTGTGACAGATGGCACCTGGAAGTCACCGGGTTGCACAGTAGAACTAATACTTCCACATTTACTTTTTAGTACATAGCACTCAACCTGGAAAGGAGAAGGTGCAAGCAGTTAAAAAATGCTTCTCCCTTCTACTCTGGGTCTTTAGCTATGTCTAACAGCTGAGGACCGATCTGCTCCTGCTTGATTGCAGAAGCAGAGGCTTTAATCCTGTGCTGTATTTTTGCTATCAACTGGGATTAAAGCCTAGGACCAAGTGCCGTAAATTTATGGCACTTGGTTCTTAAAGGGTTAAAGGAACCTGCCAGCATTTACATCATGTCGAACTGATTACTATCATCACTCCTTAAGGAGAGCACCTAGAAGGCGAGTGAGGAGATTTGTTAGGCCATTCATGCTCCTCTGGGAAATATATGCAAATAAGGAAGATAGAACAATGCCTCTGCAGCGCCACCTATTGGATAATTGGGAATTGAAAACACTGATGAGGGGCAAACAGTGATGATACCCCTCCCGACTCATGTCATATGCCTCTCACTAGCCAAGCCAGAATCCTATTGCACACTAATGAGGGGCAAACACCCCAAAACAGCTGTCTGTGCACGGATTCTGGCTTGGTTTTCAATTCCCAGTCATTGTTGCATAGACCTGAATAAAAAGGACTGACATTGATTTGCAGGAATGCTGCCATCCAATAGGTGGCGCTGCAGAGGTATTGTTCCATCTTCCGTATTAGCAAACTGAAATCCCTCTACATGAGATCAATGATAATGGGACTGGAATATAAAAATCCCTATCCCTTGATGCATCATTTCCAGCTGCCATTTTTAAAACCGGTCTGAATACAGGTGGAGCTTAGATAAGTCATCCGACAGTCATTTGCTGGAGCCCTGAAATACATATAGACCCCAGACCAGGCATCTTAAGCAATAATAACAAATATAGATCCCCCACAGACCCCATAAATAAAGACTTTTCAGATATGATCCCCTAAATAAATACAGACTCATTACTAGATCTCTGAAATTAATAGAGACCTCAGACAAAACCGGCTAAAAATACAAACATCAGACCGTATGCCCCGTAATACAGATCCCATGCCAGTGTCGCTTAATGAAGACCCCAGGACAAGATCCCCTTTAATATAGACCACAGTCCAGACCAAGTTCCCTTTAATAAGATCTTAGATCAGGCCTTTCCTTTAGGGCGCAGTCACACGAGCGTAGGCGTATTTACGTTCGCACGTGCGCAGCGTTTAATCGCCGGAAAGAACGTTTTTCGGCGATCATGACCAGAGCTAGAAAGCGTATTATCGTTTGTTCCTACTTTGCAAACTATCTTTTCGGCCATCGAATATGCGTTGGCGCGTATTTCGGTCGCATATGTTCCCTTTTTTTTCGGGTTGCCGTTTTTACGCGCCGTAAAATCGCCCGTGCGAACGAATACATTGGAAACCAATGCCTCAGATGGTCACGTATATACGATTGGGCGCAAAAACGCGCCGTTTATGCGCTCGTGTGAACGCACCCTGATAAAGACCTCAGACTAAACCTACAAACTCTCCCCGTTCCTCGTTCTTGGCCCCCTCTTCACTACTGGGCTTCTCCACACACAATTCCCTGAAGCCTTGACCAATGTCAGGGGATCTCTCTCTCTCCCCAGATCCCCCCCCCCCCCCCCGCTCCCCCCTGCTCACTCCAGCAACTCACCGCTCCCCCGCGCCGGCAGCCGAATCTTTTCTTCCGAGCGGGGAGATACTCGCTAAGGACAATGCTCGCTTATCTCTATTTGTAATGTATCATATGATGACCTGATAAACTTTAAAACAATATGCTGTCAGGCATTTAACAGGCAGCTGGGTTAACAAAGAAATATAAGTGTAGGATCAGCAGATCAGCCTTGTAGGACAAAAATACAGATCATTCAACGCAACACAGAGTTCACCTTTAAGGGATTAAAGTATTCATTCTCTACTATCTTTAATAAGGTCTACTGAAAATGCAACATTCAAATTCTCTTGATGATGTCTGTAATTATCAGATCACATGTTGCATTCTGTATGATGTCTCAGGCCGATGGAGGCAGTGCTTTTAATGACAGTTCACTGAACAATGCAATCTCCTCAAAACAATTTATAGTTCCTCCAACAGGCCTGTTGGCTACCTGCTAGCATCTCTAGTGGTTGTGCAGGCCTAATATTGGAATTGAGACCGACCTCACTTACAGTTAGTTGCATGAGAATAGTTGCTACTATGTAATGGGGAAGTGTTGCTTGCTCTTTCCCCTTGCAGTCTACATTAGCTTTGAACTGCACACAGAGCAGTACGCTCTATTCAGATGAGCAAAGATCCTGGAACTTACTAGGCACTTCAGGTCTCAAGGTCCTAAAAACTTACTAGAGACTATGAGAGAACTGGGGGCAGCACAGCAGTCAGACAGACAGCTGGTGCCTGCAAGAAAAGGAGCTGTTTGGCTGTTGAAAGAGAGATGCCATGTGAAGGAATTGAAGCAGCAGCCTTTGGGAGACAGTCCATTGAGAGCTGGGAGAGCCCAGTGAGTCCATTGTGCAGCTGCTGTTGGAGTCCAGAAGCACTGCTGGGAACAATAGTCTGCAGGAGGCCACACTGCAGACCTGGAGGCATACCATCGACAAGAGGCTACAGTGCCGCAGTCAGAGCTGCTGGGGACTGTTAGAGACTCGTGAGAGAGCAAGATGGACCATCCTACAGTTCTTCGGATCAGGAGTAACTAGCAGATGTTGAAAGTTCCCTCAGACATGTATCGTAAGTGGGACTGGCCTCCAGAAAAGCCAAATGTGTATGCATGTATAGGGGCTGTTAGGGACTAAGCAGGCCTGCTAGTCACATAACACTGAGACATTGAGACACTAGTAACTTCACAGTTCAAGTATGCAGTGTAAGGACTGAGACTTTATCACAAACAAGCTTAGGATTTTTTTAGGTTACTACTACCTTAAGAATCGACAACAGATCCACTAGTTACAACCAGTTCTTTGGTTATTCACAGACTGTATGCAGTAATCCGCGATTACTAGTTTACCAGTTGCTGTTCGAGTACTTCCTGTTCTATTGCTAGTCTGCATTGCTGATATTGTAGCCAATCATTTTTATTCTACGGAACACATATAATATTCGTTATCATTACTAGTTGGTGTTAGTCTGGTTCGTGTAGTAATAACATAACATTCACATGAATTCTCTATTGTTTTCTGAAATTGTGTAACTATTCTACTTTGCAGCTTATCGATTGTAATAAAAGTTTATTTTTTTGTAACTGTGTTCTGCATCGTATCCTGATACCTGCATCATGCACCAGCATTCACAACAACTATCAGCCCAGGTTAGTCCAAGGTCGGAAGCACGACTGATTCTCTTGGATCCTAGTCGCAGCTCTGATGCCTCCACCAGGTTGTGCTGCAGTACAGACTCCCTCTCTCCTTGCAGCTCCAATTAGACTCTGGTTCCTTGGTTCAGCGGCCTCATTGCTGCCAAAGCGGAACTTGCCGCTTCTCTTCTCTCTGCAGACTATATTGCCCTTACTCTTTAGCTCCCCAGAAGCACCTCAGCTCCTTTGCACAACACCCTGCACTCTTCTTCACTGTGATGCAGCATACACCTACTCCTCCTTCAGACGACAGCAAGAATAGTGAGAAATTGCAAAGTAAATGAGAAAGTTGTAGAACTTCCATACTATGTTGACATTGCAGCTATGGTTAGATATTCTGTTTTCTGTGGTCCCCAAGTGGCTGTTGCAAGATGTCAGCTGCCCCTGAAGCTGCAAGACATGCAGATGGTTCATTACTATAAATCATACAGTATATTATTATGACCATTGTAACGTTCCCCGCTCATAACCTGATTCCTACAAATCAGGGATTGCCTAACCCATTAAGGACAAAGCACTGTAAATTTATGACGCTTGGTCTTGGACTTTAATCCTGGCTAATAGTAAAAATACTGCGCAGAATTAAAGCTCCTGCAATCTAACAGAAGTAGGTTGGGTCCACAGCTGTTAGTCACAGCCGAGGCCCCTAAGGAGAAGTAGGAAGCAGCTTTTAACTGCTTCTGCCTTTTCTCTTGCAGGCTACATAGTGCTCAACGAGTACTATAAAGTGAATAGAGAAAGCAGAAGTGTTACTTCCACTTATCGAGCCAGCAATCACATGACTGCCAGGTTCACCCTGCCACAGGGGAGCTGCAGGGTCCTAGCAGACCCAGGTAAGCTCTGTTAGTGACTACGGTCAATAGAGGGGGATGTTTCTCCTGTGGATGCCCTAGCTAAAGTGGAAAAGTATGAGAAAAAAGACAATGTGAATGATCTCATATGACATCATGGGGGACATACGAGTGGATGCAAAACCTTATAAATTATACCTCAATTACTGTATTTTTTCTCTTTATAAAACGCATCCCTGTTTTAGAGGAGAAAAATATTGTTAACTCAACCAGGGACAGTGCAGGGGATAGTCCTGGGCGATGGAGCAGAGGGCGCAGCCGAGGTCTGAAATACCAGAGCCCCGTGTCACAGCGGCACTTGCTCGGCAGGAGGAGAGGAAGAAGCTGATTGGTGGAGGCAGGGAAGTAGCAGCAGTTCTCGCGGGCACTCATCACCAATCAGCGGCATATATGGGCGGCAGTGGGAAAGAGAGACAACTGGTAACTGATTGCACGTTTGTTCGCATGACCGCGATTTAGTTAGTGCAATCGCGCATTTAAACTCGCGATCAGGGGAGCAAATGGTGATGCGACGAATTTCGGCACATTTCCTTTACAAGGCGCAGCGACTTTTTACTCCCACTTTGGGGGGAAAAAAGTGCCTCTTATAAAGCGAAAAATATGGTATATATCAAAACGTCAGAAACAAAATGAGTCACCTATTCTTCCACTTTATTTTTTCATAAAAATACTACTTTTAAAAATAGCTATGAATTTAAAAAATATTTTTCCCCCTAATGTATAGGGGACCCAGACTTGACTACACAGTGCTCCCTTAGTACTTGTCCTAATATATAGGGGACTCAGACTTGACTACACAGTGCTCCCTTAGTACTTGTCCTAATATATAGGGGACCCAGACATGGCTACACAGTGCTCCCTTAGTACTTGTCCTAATATATAGGGGACCCAGACATGACTACACAGTGCACGCTTAGTACTTGTCCTAATATATAGGGGACCCAGACATGGCTACACAGTGCTCCCTAAGTACTTTTCCTAATATATAGGGAGCCCAGACAGGCTATACAGTGCACCCTTAGTACTTGTCCTAATATATAGGGGACCCAGACATGACTACACAGTGCACCCTTAGTACTTGTCCTAATATATAGGGGGCCCAGACATGGTTACACAGTGCACCCTTAGTGCTTGTCATAATATATAGGGGAACCCAGACATGGCTACACAGTGCTCCCTTAGTACTTGTCCTAATACATAGTGGACCCAGACATGACTACACAGTGCATCCTTAGTACTTGTCCTGATATAGAGGGGACCCAGACATGACTACACAGTGCACCCTTAGTACTTGTCCTAATATATAAGGGACCCAGACATGGCTACACAGTGCTCCCTTAGTACTTGTCCTAATATATAGGGCGACCCAGACAGGCTACACAGTGCACTCTTAGGACTTGTCCTAATATATAGTGAACCCAGACATGACTACACAGTGCACCCTTAGTACTTGTCCTAATATATAGGGGGCCCAGACATGACTACACAGTGCTCCCTTAGTACTTGTCCTAATATATAGGGGACTCAGACTTGACTACACAGTGCTCCCTTAGTACTTGTCCTAATATATAGGGGACCCAGACATGGCTACACAGTGCACCCTTAGTACTTGTCCTAATATATAGGGGACCCAGACATGACTACACAGTGCACGCTTAGTACTTGTCCTAATATATAGGGGACCCAGACATGGCTACACAGTGCTCCCTAAGTACTTTTCCTAATATATAGGGAGCCCAGACAGGCTATACAGTGCACCCTTAGTACTTGTCCTAATATATAGGGGACCCAGACATGACTACACAGTGCACCCTTAGTACTTGTCCTAATATATAGGGGGCCCAGACATGGTTACACAGTGCACCCTTAGTGCTTGTCATAATATATAGGGGAACCCAGACATGGCTACACAGTGCTCCCTTAGTACTTGTCCTAATACATAGTGGACCCAGACATGACTACACAGTGCATCCTTAGTACTTGTCCTGATATAGAGGGGACCCAGACATGACTACACAGTGCACCCTTAGTACTTGTCCTAATATATAAGGGACCCAGACATGGCTACACAGTGCTCCCTTAGTACTTGTCCTAATATATAGGGCGACCCAGACAGGCTACACAGTGCACTCTTAGGACTTGTCCTAATATATAGTGAACCCAGACATGACTACACAGTGCACCCTTAGTACTTGTCCTAATATATAGGGGGCCCAGACATGACTACACAGTGCATCCTTAGTACTTGTCCTGATATAGAGGGGACCCAGACATGACTACACAGTGCACCCTTAGGACTTGTCCTAATATATAAGAGATCTGACATGACTACACAATGCACCCTTAGTACTTGTTCTAATAAATAGAGGACCCAAACATGGCTGCACAGTGCACCCTTAGTATTTGTCCAGCCCTGCTATGTGCTGCTCCTCTTCATTCTAACATGGAATCTACATTTGAGCAGCCACGCATAGATATCTGTCCAGCTGATTAGGTTCGTACAGAATGGCACTGCAGAAAGCATGTTGTGTACCACTGGGTTAATCAAAGCAGCTGTTGTGTCTTAGACTAATGATGCATACTAATGTGCAGTGTGCATCAGGTAGTCGGACAAGTGGTACAGCCATCATTATTTGGCCAGGCCCGGAGGATCACTTTAATCATCTCAGAATTTCACAAAATCACACCATTTACTTAATTAGAAGAGCGCAGATGAGGTGCGAGCTTCTCAGACTAATTTTGCCTGCTTCTGGCTGCCACATCTTAATTTCACTACAGATGGAAAATTATATAATTAGATATTTTAGGTTTCTGAAAAAAGACAGTATATCCAGTTAATAACCACTATTTACTTTACAGAACTGAGAGCAAAGAAACCTCTCAATTTACTGGATATTAGAGAAACTTTCCCCATATGCACCTTGCTCCTAATGGAGTACTCCCATCTCAGGTATTCATGGTCAAGATGGGAAATCCCGAACACTTTGTTCCAACCGCCTGTCAGGCAGAGCCGAGCGCTTATCACAGCGCTGTTTCAGTAGCCCTCATTCAAGTGAATGGAAACTACTGAAACAGTGTAGCACAGCACACAATGCTTTTTCTGCATCTTCCCGAGTTATGGAAACAGCATAGTGCGCTGTGCTATGCTGCTTCAATAAGTCCCACTCAATTTAATGAGGGCTACAGAAACAGCACAACACCAAGAACTTGGCTCTTTCCGTAGGCTCCAGGCAGGTGGCCGGTAGCCATGGTAGAAGTTTCCTAATTCGGCTATAAAAAGCCCAGATGGGAATACCCCTTTAAGCTGGACATTCGCTTTTGATTGGGGGTCCATAAATAGAAATATCACCATTCATACCAGGCCGAGAAGTTCATTACATTTAAAGAGTGCGTTCACAAGTTGCTGATTTGCTGCAATTTGAATACAAATACAGATCTGCAGCAAAATCCATGAGAAATCTGTAACAAATCAGCTATGTGTGAATGCGCCCTTAGTGGGGTTCTTCCTTAGAATTGGTCATCAATATTTGATAGGGGAGCTGACCTTTGGGACCCCTGCTAAATAGTTCAATAAAGAGGTTGCTGCATCAGTCATATGGACGAGCCATACTGCTTTTGTAAAAGGTGGAGGGGACATGGTGCTTAGAGGGGTTTTGTCATTAAAAAAATCAATACTTACCTATTCCTCCCCAGGCAGCCTTCTTACCACATCTTCTCCTTCCTGATCTTCTCCAGTTCCCCGGGTCACCTCACCCCCAGCCGGCTGGATTCTCTTCTTCTTGTTATGAAGCGTCCATTCTTTGCATCTTTTTTCTGGTAGGTCAGTGTAGGTTACGTCATTAGTGTTGTATCGTTCACTGCCTAGGAAGAAATGCTGATCTATTGCTACTGTCTCACCGTGAGAGTTCATAGATTATTGCAGAGAGGTAGTGTGCATGCGCAGTCTAGGAAATAGCTCAGCACTCCCTGCTAGGCTATAAACACTATGTCTCTAATGATGTTACATATACTGTCCTGCGCGAAGAAGACTGCAGAGAATGGACGCTTTGTCATTGGAAGAAGAATCGGCTGGCTGGAAGTGAGTTGACCCGGGTGGACTGCAAGAGACAGAAGAAGAAGATGGGCAGGGAGAAGATGCGGTAAGAAGGCTGACGGGGAGGAATAGGTGAGTATAGAATTTTTGTTTTCTAATGACAGAACCCCTTGAAAGCAGGACCCCATCCCCTTTATTAAGCTCATCAGCAAGGCTCCCAGAGGTTGGCGCCACCATCAAAGATTGATGTCTAACCTGATATATCTCCAGGTTCAAATCTCTTTGGTGCTGAATAGAGATTTTCCTAGTGTGAAGTTCCTGCACTTCTTCAGAAGTTTTGTTAATGTTGGAGAAAATTACCATTGAAATCAGTTAAGCTACTAAAGAAGCATCACATATAGTGGAAAGTTCTGCAATTACTCAGTATAGTTTCTGTATAAATTACTTTTATTTTGAAGATCTCTATTTGGTGTCAGTGAAAGAACCTCAATCATTCACTTCCAGAGAATGAACATTTGTACTTGTGATGTGGTGATTATGTACTGTAGGTGTTCAGTTCAGTAGAAGAAAGACTTCTGATATTCTTATTGTTCCTGTAACAGTTGAACACTTGCAAGAGCATCACAGATCAGCGTAGATTTTCTCATTCTCTCGAAGCACACAGAGATCTGGATACATAAAATATACTATCCTACCAGAAGTAATTGGACACTTGAAAAAGAATCAAAAATATTATTTATCTCCAAGTGTTAATACTTAATGGGGCCTCCTTTGGCCCTAATTACATTGGATACTCTCTGATGCATACTTTCTTCTATCTGATACATTTCAGCTGATATTTACCTCCATTCATCCTGCAAAGATTTGACAAGCTCTTTCAAAGAAGATGCATCCGCCCGTCTACAGTGGCGCAAGGAGTGTTGTCTTTGGACAGTTGAACAATGGAAGAACGTTCTATAGAGTGACGCATATCACTACTGCATCTTCACATCAGATGGATATACCTGGGTGTAGAGGATGCCTGGGGAACGCCTGAGTGTGTTGTGTCAACAGCTGAGTACGGCAGAGGTTCCATTATGGCCTGGGGGTGTTTTACGTGGCATTGGTTGTAGTGGCAAGAAGCATGAACACAGAGGTGTAGCCCAACATCCTAGATAATGATGTGCTGCTGATGTCAGCACAGACAGTGCTACAGGTATATTGTTGTGTTTCAAACCAGGGTTAAGTACGAGCTTCTTGGAGAATGGCAGGTCACACAGCATTTGTGTAAATCGCAAATGATTCCATTTATTTGTTAATAAGCCAAAGTATTTATAGTCCTTTTAGACAAGTACATTGAAAATGAGGCTAGAGGATGCCTGACTTATACATTAGCCTAACTTGTTACAATTCTTTAGGGCAAGGCAACCCGCTGGATTTAAATATGGCGTCACTAACAAGTTATAACCTTGCATGGTGCACTACACATATCATATTTACTTTTTTGTGCAGGAATAAACACTAAACTACCACTTCTTAATATGAGGAGGGCTTGTGAGTGGCTGTTTCATCAGTGTCCTTCACATGTGTTTTTGGCTCCTCTATTTAGCCGTCTGGCTGTCTGCATGTTGAGGGATATGTGGTGTATATGCTTGCCCTGTAGTATCAGTGTACTAGTAAGTATATGGCTGCTTTCTGTGATTTCTTTTTATTTTGATGTTTCCATTTCTGTTTGATATTTCCATTTCTGTGATTTTAGAAAATGGAGTTGGAAACAAGCTGGTGTTCAAACACTATGGTTTCTCTCACACTAATGTGACAGTAATCAGGGAAGGGTTAGCAATACCTCTAACAAGACAACGCACCTTGTCAGAAATCCAACGCGAGGGGTGTCAAATTGATCCAAGATTTTGATTCAAGTATTAACAAAAATGAAGAACAGCGCCAGTTCTTGTTACAAGTCGTAGCAGAATGTAGGAAACCTTACCCTGATACTGCAAAGCCTCCCTCTCTAAGCCTCTTCCTGATGTTTAAATCATGTAAAATTGAAGTAAATATTGTATTTATTTTATGTTTTTTTAGTGGGTACAATACACTTTAATACTCTTTTCTTGTAATACATATTCTTCCATCATGTAATAAATCATCTTTTTGTGTGAAATACATTTCTTGTAATTTATTCGGAGTTTTGTTCCCATATAATACCTTTTTCATCTTGGGTTTGTCAAAATGTCTATGAAAACACATTCAGCACCTTACATTAACTGTTTTTCAATTATAAACATGATAAAAGAAATTCATTGACATTAAAATCAGAGATAATGGCCATGAACTTGAGTGTTTTCAGGAAATACCAATTTTGGGAATCCAGAACACGACCAGCACTGAAAATGTACTGATATCTTCAAATATGTGAATCATACCTAAAAAGGGGTTATAGTAATATTTGTGGACAAGAACATTGTCAATAATGTTTCTAGGACAAATAGTTTTTGTTTTATTGGTGAACTGTGATTTTTTAACAAAAACTCTCTAATATCGTAATTTCAAGGTTGATGAGGCACGGGTTAACACTATGCAATTGACCGGAAACTTTAAGAAACTCATTTTCTTACCAAATGCCAACTTTTGGGATCCCCTGTAAAAAATTTGAACATTGATTTTTTTGTGACCCTCCCTAGCACTTATTACTGTGTGGGAGAAGGAGGAGGATCTATCTTCCACATAAAATCCAGCTCTGCTTTTCCTTTTCCTCACCTCTGCCCGCTGAGTCCTGTGCTGTCACTTGACCCACGCTGCCACTGTTTCTTTACAGGCTGCAGTCCTGCCTGGTTTGCGGGATGTCATGGGTGCTGCAGCCAATGACAGAGCTCAGGGCTCATTTTAATTGGAATAAAAAGCAATCAAAATGTTATATGTTCCCCAAAATTGGATAAATAAAGACTACAGTTCATCCTGTAAAATGAAAGCCCCTAGGGAGCTCCGTTAATGGACAAATAAAAAGCAAATCTTTAAAAAAAATGTGTTTTTTGGTCCCAAACGGTCACCATCATAGGAATCTGTAGCGAGCGTGAAACTGGCATAAAGGAAGACACTTATCCTTCAGACTTGAGCCGGCAATTAAATGTACATATGACATTTCTAACATGCACTCACATTGAACCCAAGGTCACCGACATAACCTGCAGCAGCTCTAGCCTGGACTCACAGTCACGGCTTGAAGGTCTGGACCCCATATCTGCATCGGGGTTCAACTTCCAACTGTGTTGTATATAATACTGCACTATCTACCATTATTACATCATCATGTAATAATCATTTCCCCTCCTCCCCATCCAATCAACATATATTTCAGTCTACATCTAGTTTTTGGATAGTAAACCTCCTCTTTAGCCTACACTGGACTTTAATTGCTGACATTTTACTCCACTGGCCTCTTCTATAATATATTTTATTCTGCCTTGTCCAAGAAGGATCCAAGAATGTGACTTGGGAGAATATCTTCGAACATCAATGTCTACGATTTGGCGATGTCTTGGAAGCAAGAAAAGACAAATCTGTCATGTTGCAGGATCCTTTTAAGATATAATTGGCTGGAGATTACTCTCAGGAGAGACTTCTATCTTGGTCCTTGTTGGATACTTGGCAGACGATGAAAGTGGCTCTTGACCCATGGGTCTAACATCATGTCAGGCTGTGGATGTGGTTCTCACACATTTTATGTCTGGTCATACAAGTAAGTAGAGACAGCCTGTGCGCTGTCATTGTAACTTACAGAGATGTCAAAACTTAACTGCTTTTCATCACATGCAAAGTTCAATCCAGAATATTTTTAATTCATGATTTTTCATAATGTTTTTAATCACATTTTTAAAATGCCTGGCAGTCTAACAATCGGGAGTTTGAGCTGTGCAGTCTAAAGCCTTGTGAAATTAAGTAAGTAAATGTCTATAATGGGTCAACATCTCAAGCACCTGATTCTAATGATTTGTACCGGCACTTGATGGGTTAAGACTAGAGATGAGCGAGTATACTCGCTAAAGGCAATTGCTCGAGCGAGCATTGCCCTTAGCGAGTACCTGCCCGCTCGAGACAAAAGGTTCGGGTGCCGGCGGGGGGCAGGGAGCTGCGGGGAAGAGCGGGGCGGAACGGAGGGGAGATCTCTCTCTCCCTCTCTCCCCCCCTCTCCCTCCTGCTGACTGCCGCTATTCACCGCTCCCCCGCGCCAGCACCTGAACCTTTTGTCTTGAGCAATTGCCTTTAGCGAGTATACTCGCTCATCTCTAGTTAAGACTGATTAAGTCCCTATGCCTTACATCTAATAGAGAGCTGGATTCTACATCACACTTGTAGAGGGCTCCTCGCCATCCTCTCGTTTCTCTCATTTCGGAAGAATTTCCTTGTTGATGGAAGGGGGAAGGAGAATCCAAGTTTTCAAGTTGTCAGTTGCATTAAAGGGGGTTGTATCAAGAACAACTTTTATCACCTATCCATAGTATAGGTAATAAAAGTCTGATCGGTACGGGTTTTACTGCTGAGACCCTCACTGATCCCTAAAATGGGGGTCCCACGTTCCCCCATTGATGTCACTGTAGGGTTGCTGAGTACTACTGCTTGGCTACCTCCAGCAGTCCCATTGAAGATGAATGTAGTGGCACCACACATGCACAACTGCCGCCCCATTCAATCTCATCCTCACTTCAAGTGGGTGCAGCGAGCCAGCAGTGAAGAGGAGAGGGACACAGGAGCCCTGTTCTCAAGATTGATGGTGGTCTCAGCAGTTAGACCCCCACCAATCAGTATTTTATCGTGTTCTTGGTACAATCCCTTAAACTCATCTGACCTGGGAATCCAGTCTTTCTTTTAAAGGGGTTGTCCCGCGCCGAAACGTTTTTTGTTTTTTTTTTAATAGCCCCCCCGTTCGGCGCGAGACAAACCCGATGCATGTGTTGAAAAAAAAAAACGGATAGTACTTAGCCGAATCCCCGCACTCCGGTGATTTCTTACTTACCTTGCGAAGATGGCCGCCGGGATCTTCACCCTCGGTGGACCGCAGGTCTTCTGTGCGGTCCATTGCCGATTCCAGCCTCCTGATTGGCTGGAATCGGCACACGTGACGGGGCAGAGCTACGAGAAGCAGCTCTCCAGCACGAGCGGCCCCATTCAACACGGAGAAGACCGGACTGCGCAAGCGCGTCTAATCGGGCGATTAGACGCTGAAAATTAGACGGCACCATGGAGACGGGGACGCCAGCAACGGAGCAGGTAAGTGAATAACTTCTGTATGGCTCATATTTAATGCACGATGTATATTACAAAGTGCATTAAAGGGGTGGTCTCGCGAAACAAAGTGGGGTTATACACTTCTGTATGGCCATATTAATGCACTTTGTAATATACATCGTGCATTAAATATGAGCCATACAGAAGTTATTCACTTACCTGCTCCGTTGCTGGCGTCCTCGTCTCCATGGTTCCGTCTAAATTCGCCGGCAGCTTGCTTTTTTAGACGCGCTTGCGCAGCCTGGTCTTCTCCATTCAGCACGAGCCGCTTCAGTGTGCTCCCCGCTACAGCTCTTCTGCGCATGCGCAGATGAGCTGTCACTGCTCGGGAGCGCGCTGGAGCGGCCATTCTGTACCTTCCTCTGTTAGAGGAAGGTGCAGAGCTGCCGAGCTGTCCGGAGAAGCCGCCCAGCTGTCCTGCCGTCCAGCTGTCCTGGTAAGTGATGGGTCGGGGGGGCTGCCGCTGCGCCGGGCTGCGCCGGGGGGGGGGGGGGGGGGGAACTAGCGCTGGGCCGGGGGGGGCTGTCGCTAGGCCGGGGGGGCTGTCGCTGCGCCGGGGGAACTAGCGCTGGGCCGGGGGGGGGCTGTCGCTAGGCCGGGGGGGGCTGTCGCTAGGCCAGGGGGGCTGCCGCTGCGCCGGGGGAACTAGCGCTGGGCCGGGGGGGGCTGTCGCTAGGCCGGGGGGGCTGTCGCTGCGCCGGGGGAACTAGCGCTGGGCCGGGGGAACTAGCGCTGGGCCGGGGGGGGGGGGGGCTGCCGCTGTGATGGGGGGTGGGGGCTGCGCCGGTTACCTGCTGCCTGGCGGTGGGTGACAGGTCGGCCATGTTCATTCCTGGGGTCCGGTCGGCGGCTGCGGGGCGTCTGGTTGCCATGGAGACACAGCTGGTAGCGTCTCGGGAGCGCGCACGTCGGGCTACAGCAAGCGATGCGAAAAGAGCTGGCGGCCATCTTGGGAAAAAGTTTTATAAGTTGCTGAAACGCTGGAACGGTAAGTAGAAACCAGCTAGGAAAGTAATTTACAGGGGTAATTAGTAATGTATGTTTAATTAGGGGGACTGGGCAAAAAAAAAAATTCACTGCTTCCTCGAGACATCTCCTTTAATATGGCCATACAGAAGTGTATACCCCCACTTGCTTTCGCGGGACAACCCCTTTAATGACAAATCTCTGCGTTGCTATTTCATATTTTACATATTAGTGTATAATTCTAGCATATCCTTAGAAGTTTCAGGCAAACATTGTTTTATTTATTACTTTGCTCCTACTAATAATAATATAAATAGTTACAACAACATTTATTATTATGCGTTCCAAAGTTTATATGCAGAATAATTAAAGCTTAGTACCGCCTTTCACTAGAGCTTCATGTAAAGGGGTTCTCCCCATAAAAGTGTTTTATAATGGTAATCGGTCAGTTTCCAGCTCCTGGAATCCTACGTGATCTCAAAAACAGCTCCAGTTGGAGGTCACGTTATTATAATTGTAAAGGAGATTCTTCTGGTTTCCTTGGAACAGGAAGCATGCTCTGCAGTGGTGCATTGTGGGAAATGTAGCCTATATGAGGCGCTATATTTGGGACCTTTCGCAGGGGACAGTATATTTCACAACAGCATTGCAAAATATGCCCTTCTGCAGAGTACTCAGCACCTCCGTACTGCTAACATGTGGATATGGGTGTGGAATTCTAGGATGGCATATTCCACAACTCTGTAGAATATTCTATCCCGTATAAAGAATCCCTCTAGTAGCCTGATACAGCCTGAGCATGAGCTCCGTGTGTGACTGGAGTATTCTATGATGTAACTGCAAAATTGTGAATGCAGCATTAGATACAAATGCCCTCAATCAGGGGTGTACTTAAAGGCTCATGGGCCCGGGTGCAAATGTTTATCTTAGGGCCCCCAACTTTCCTTAACCCCTTAGCGCAGAGACGTAACTTGAAGCTTCTGGGCCCCAATGCAAAACCTGTAACGGGCCCCCCAACTAGGGTGCAGTCCTGCATCTAAGTTCAGATACGTCTGTCTGGGGCATTGTAACATCTTTTCTCCTGCACTTTTCTGGTCTGGTTTATTGTGTAACATCAAGCTTTGGTCATAGTCCCTGTCACTATCTAGGGAAAGTCAAGATTGCCCTAGGTTCTGGATGTGCGGATGCCCTCATCAGGGCAACCACTCTGCTTTTAGGTAGGGTTCTCTTGCAATAGTAGGTTAGGACTAGTATCCTCTATTACCCCATTTTTGAGTTTCCTTATACAATATTTAGTTTTATATGCATTTGTGCTTGTAGTGTATATTTGTCCCTAAGGGACACATAAATTGCAACCATATATTTTTTTGCATCCAGCTCAATTGTAATAGAGAGTGACAAATCAGTATTCACTATATAGGGCCAAATTACTGATAACTGTACAGCAAAAACCACCATGGAAAAGATAAAGCATCAATGTGACATGAAGACACATGTAATTGTGAATACATGATTGAATCAAAGAATACATTTTCAGACTAACACATAAACAATAAGGGCTTAGTCAGACGGGCGCATCAGCACCCGTACATGGGTGCCGAGGCACCCGTGTGACTGAGCCCTTGCTGCAGGAAGAAGACAGCCTTACTTCAAGACGGACGACTCCCAGCAACACTGAAGAAAGAATACATGACCGGCAATGAAGCCGGTCACATGTTCTTTCTCCCGGCGCTGCAGAGAGACGTCCGTCTTGAAGTACGGCCGTCTTCTTCCTGCAGTAACACAGGCGCCGATGTGCCCGTGTGACTAAGCCCTAATACATAACAAATACATATGTCTCAACTGACAATTATTATAAGCACAACTCTTAAATGACTGCTACTGGTATGTGCTAGTATAGAGCCTAATGGCACCATCAAGAACTGAGATATTGGTGGCCATGAAAAACTGAGGATAATAAAATACCTGTACTAAACATTAAAAATCTCAAGGCTTGAGAAAGATAATATTTCTTGATTAAAACGTTGCTGTTCGTTTTTAATGGAGAAATAAGCGTTTTTCCATTCTACATTTTGCACTATTATATGCTACTACGGAGTCAGACAGACACTGAACAAGTCACTGCTTACAACAAGTATCTGCACATCTACAGACAGACACTG
Source organism: Eleutherodactylus coqui (assembly GCF_035609145.1). Lineage (NCBI taxonomy): Eukaryota > Metazoa > Chordata > Amphibia > Anura > Eleutherodactylidae > Eleutherodactylus > Eleutherodactylus coqui. Next base: position 74,010,633 of record NC_089848.1, on the reverse strand, counting down.
AACAAGTCACTGCTCACAACAAGTATCTGCACATCTACAGACACTGAACAAGTCAATGCTCACAACAAGTATCTGCACATCTACAGACACTGAACAAGTCAATGCTCACAACAAGTATCTGCACATCTACAGACAGACACTGAACAAGTCACTGCTCACTCCAGGTGTCTGCAAACCAGCAGACAGACACTGAACAAGTCACTGCTCACAACAAGCATCTGCACATCTACAGACACTGAAAAAGTCACTGCTCACACCAGTTGTTTGCACACCTATAGACACTGAACAAGTCAGTACTTACACTAGGTGTCTGCACACAGGGAGACAGACACTGAACAAGTCACTGCTTGCACCAGATGTCTGCTCATCTACAGACAGACACTGAACAAGTCACTTCTCACACCAGGTGCTTCCACACCAGCAGAAAGACACTGAAGAAGTCTCTGCTCATAGCAGGCATCTGCACATCTACAGCAGACAGACACTGAACAAGTCAATGCTCACACCAGGTGTCTACACAACAGCAGACAGACACTGAACAAGTCACTGAACACACCAGGTGTCTGCACACCTACAGACAGACACAAACAAGTCTCACAGCATGCATGATTCCAAACACCTGAGTTCTTAGAGGGAAAAATGAGAAATGGATAATGACCAGCACTTTCTAGGAAGATGCATGGTATTTATGTGCACAGAGCCATAGTGATTGGCTAGAGAACCCCATATTATAAGCCAGCAAAATCAACCACACCTGCAGCAGGGTGCTACTGGAAACTCATAGTACTACGGTTGCCAAGAGCACAAGTTAACTGTCACATCCATGCGGCACATGAGCACCACGCTCAGCACGGACACAGGGTGACGTTCACACTACTTCAGTGTGAACATTGCCTATCACACCAGAAATCTGAAAGCCAGTGTGTAAAGCCTGTGCGGCACAAGAGCCCCACGCACAGCATGGCCCAGGATAATGTACACACTGCGGGAAAATAGGAAAACAACACACTAGGCAGATCAGTAGCACCTCTCTAGGGGGGAAAGGAAGCCTGGCCTTAACATAGCAGGGAGGTGACGGGTCCCTGCCTAAAGCGGAGTAATCGCCTTGATAGATGCGGCTCCACTGTCTTCTTCCTAGGCCCTGATTGTCCCTATAGGAACCCCTGGAGAGATGAACTGATACCACCAAGCAACAACAATAAGGGAAACCTGTTACGGTGTACTACCCTTGATACGCCAGCCCGGGTGCCCTAGATCTCACCTACAGCTCCTGCCCCTGTCCCTGCCTACTTGCCTCCACTCCTGGCTAAACTCAGGCTGGCAACTGGGCGGCGATCCCTACTCTCACTAAGGACCGAAAAAGGGACGCTGGCGTACCTGGATGGAAAGGGTAGGATACTGACAGAAAAGGCAGATGTAAATAACTAACATGAACAATACTAAGCAGAGCAGAGGCAGATGGAAAAACCTGGTGGATAATAGCAAGGTATAGCAGAAAGATGACAGAAGCAGGAGACCAACAGAGGCAGACTAGCTAGCACACTGAGGGAAACCAATAACTGGCAGTGATTGTCAGTTTCTGCCCGACCTTTAAATAAAACCTTCCGTCCAGGGGCGGAGAGAGGGAGACAACCAACTCCCAACAAAACAAAATAAAAGGGAGCTCGTGCACGGCAGCTGCACTCACAGGCACGCACGGCACCGCGCGCCACCAGCACAAAGCCGCCCACACCAGCCAGGCACCCGCACTTCCGGCAGCCGAACAACAAGCCGGGGAGACGCGCCCGACCGCGGGACCCTGCACACCGCTGCACTGAGAGGACCAGCAACCGCTGCATGGTAACAAAACCAAAATACAACTGATAGCAAACAACAGCACTTATCTGTATATGTAGCAATTCACCATGCCTAGAGGAACACTAGATTCCAGTCTTTCCTCTAGGGAACTGAATAAGCAGCCTTGAGCAAAGGGAAGGGTAAGAATGAGGACTGGCAGAGCAATTAGAGAACCACACCCCCAACCTTCTCCCAGGAAAGACTAATAGTCAATATGCACCATGCAGTGTCATGAGACATCAACGAGCAGTTTCTGCACATAGTGCATTAACCCTTTACTTGTCTAACCAGGTGACAGGTCTTGGACTGCGTCGAGACAACCATGCCACAACGCTGTCGCGACCAACAAGCCACGACAGTACCTCCCCTCTGAGGAGGGGCCTCTGGACCCTTAGGTCCTGGTTTACCAGGATTCCACTTATGAAAACGTTTGACTAAATGGTCAGCGTTTACCTCAGCCACTGGAACGTACGTCCTCTCCTCAGGACCGTGCCTCCGGCAATGCAAACCCAACCGACAAGCCGTGGCAGTAATGCAGCCAAAACAATTCAAAGGTATAACTCCATTAACTCCTTAAGGACACCTATATGCCTTTTGACAGCAGCCATTAAGGGGCTTTATTCTGCAGCTTCAGCTTTAGACGGTGGCTGCATCAGAAGACTGTCGCGAGTCCTTCATACCAGAGAGAGTAGATGCTTGGCTGATGACAGCCTAGCACTTGCTCTAACAGCGGGGACTGTTTAACCCTTATATGCCGTAACTATGGCATATAAATTGTTGTTAGAGGTACAAGGCTCCCTTCCTCAGCCATCAGAGCCCTGCAATACAAATGCGGGGTCCCAATGGATTGCTATGGCACCTTAAGGCTTGAATATAGCCTCTGGTCTGCCAGCTACGGTGGCCTACAAGGCTTCATAGGTTTTCTAATACACTGCTATACTGAAGTGTAGTAGTGTATTAGAAGAATCAAAACAGATGCTGATAATCAAGTCCCTTAGTAGGACAAAATAAAAAGTTAAAAAAGGATAAAAAAAAGTTAAAAAAATAATAAAAGTAAAAATGTCAAAACCCTACCTGTAATTAAAAAAAATGTTTTTTGTGTACGAAAATAGCAAAACATATAAAAAAGTATGTAAACTAGGTATTGCCAGAATTGTGCTGACCACGATTCCGGCAATACCAAAAATAATGTTATCACATTATTTATTTTGCACACTGACTGCTGTAAAGCCTCGATCAGACGAGTGTTTTTTTCCAGAGTTTCCATTGACTCCTACGGGAGCTGGAGTTAATGAACACTCCTGCACAGGAAAAGAAGATTCCCCGCTGCTTACAGCAGGACACTTAAGACGTGCTGCTCAGAAGCACATTTTACATGTCCCATTGTAAACTCCTGTTAGTCCCGGGGGGAGAGAGGGGACTTTCCGAGGGTTCCCTTAATCCCAGCAGGGGCTAACAGGAATTTACAGTGGGACATTTAAAATGTGCTTCTGGGCAGCTTGTTTAAAAATGTCCTGCTGAAAGCAGCGGAGTATTCCTCCAGTCAATTCCTCCAGCTGAGCAATTTCCCCGCAGCGGGGGACAGTAGCAAACTCCCTCTACCTCTCTCCAGAAGGGATTTCCTGATAGCGGAGAGAAAGAGGGGGATGGGGTTGCAGGGCTTTTCCCGAGGGCTTCCTCGAGAACATGGGTGGAGGGGGTGAGTTATTGGGATCTGCCCCCTAGCCCTGCCCCTCTAGCTCCATCCCCTCTATGTTTGCTATGGGAATCCCTGTGAGATACCATGTAGCTCTGCCCCTCTCTCTGCACTCTGGGGATATCTCTTGGGGATCCCCATAGCAGGGGGAGACAGAGCGGGCAATGGGTTACTCCCCCATAGCAGGGAGACAGAGCAGGGCTATGAGGGATTAACCCATAGCAGGGACAGACAGAGGGCTATGCGTTAATCCCCTGTCGTCCCGCTCTCTCTGCCTGCTTTGGAGAAATCCCCTGCGGGGCTTCTTCTCTCTCTCCTTCTGGAGCAGCTACCCATTCACGCAATTTTTATATATGTGAGCAGCGATTTTTTTGCACCGCTATTTGTGCGCAAAAAAAACACTTGTCTGACCGAGACCTAAAAATGAAATGCCAAAAATAAAAAGCAGAATTTCTTTTTTTCCCCAATCCCCCTAAAAAAATTTATAAAAGTTATACAGTACACTATATGTACCCAATACCAAGACAATACCATTAAAAATACAACTTGTCCTGCAAAAAGCAAGCCCTCATATTATTATGTCTATGGAAAAATGTAACAGTTATGGCTCCTGGAATGAGACAATAAAAAAAAACTGAAAAATTGGTCATCAAGGTGCAAACGGGCTTCGTCATTAAGGGCTCAGTTAAATGACCTTTTTTTACGCAGCAGCGCCCCCCTAATTGAAAGCAATGGGAGAACATCACGATCCTCTGCCACTGCTGTGACAGCTGTGGCAGGGGAATTCTTTATTCCTGTGGAGAGTCCCCTTGTCACTGTCACTGATGAGGGGACTCCCTATGGAGATGAAGAAATCCTCTGCCACAGCTGTCACAGCTGTGGCAGAGCATCTCGATATTCTTTGTGTGTTTTCAATGGGGCCGCCGCTGCTGCCGCCGGCTCCATTGACCACAAGGTGAAACCCCTGAATCTGACGGCTGTGAACGCTGCAGCTGGGGATAGTAATCCGCTCCCATTGCTTTCAATGGGGTCATTGCTTTCAATGGGGCCGCACTGTGCGAATTTTAGGTAGCTTGCGGATCACTGTCCTATTTCTTGCAGGTGAGAATTTTTTTCCATGTAAAAAACGAACATGTGACTGCTTGGTTCTAACAGATGCGAATCGCAAACACACCTAACATGCGTGAAAAAAAAAACGCTCCTCTGACTGAGCCCTAAGGGGTTAAAATGCTATGCAGCAACCTCACTAAAGCACCCCAGAGAAGTTTATTATATTCTATAAAACTTAATTATTCCATGCCGTGTATTATCTCCACAGGAATACAATGTGCTGGTGTTATGTAATTGTATTCACCCCAGTATATGGAACACAATGATCTGCGGAGCCAGAATATATAAGAAAAAGGAACGCAATTATGGAAATACATCTACTCTGTAAGTATGATATTAGTGGTAGGTAAACTGCTAGTATATATTATATAGCAGCTTAGAATTGTCCGTTATATTGCACAGGAATTACAGTAGCTGACAGGAGTAATACAGGCGTAATGGGAGATAAATGCTACTTGTATTCATTGCTTAATATTCACCCTGATGTAATATAATTAGGAACCAGAGTAACCAGTGCCTAAATGTTCTGATTAAATGTGCATAAAAGTATATATTAATGTATGAATAGGGTATATTTCACTACGGTAAAGCACAATACACAATCCCCTATAAAAGTAAATGAGACATTATCGCCAAAAAGTCAAAAATGTAACAATTGTTTTTCAAATATTACATCACAAATAGATTAAAAATGCATCGCACATAAGATAAGGCGACATTATCAGGGTGAAGAGGAGAAAAGCAGTAAGTAGAACAGTTGTTACAGCTTATGGAGCACTATTATCAAGGAATAATGAACTGCAACAGTGCAAAATAGGAAAAAACTGCACACATTACAACATATGTGCTAAATATAATGAACTACAGAACACATAAAGGGGGTATTTAGTAAGACTGGCATCTAAAACATGAAGGGGTGCACAGCTGCTTCACCGTGCACCAAAGCAGAAATGTATGCCAGATCCAATCTGACATGCATTTCTGCTATAGTTTATTCTAGTTTTTGGCATAAATTATACATAAATGTGTTGGTCCGGGGTGGCCATGCCCCCTTTTAACAAGTCATACCCCCTTTTTTTTAAGTAGTGGATGGCAACATAGACAGCAAGAAGTTGAAAATTTTTGCACAATTCGCTACTTGCACAAACATATGCAAAGTTTTTTTATGTCAAAAATTGGCGTAAAAGGTTTTATGAATGCCCCCCAAAGGGCTTAAGTGCTAGCAATAATACAAAGGAAGGGTGCAAGTGGTAGTCAAACTGACATACCCATAGCACACACTACTGCAATGGCGTCTGTTTTTGTAGTTTGTCAGTTATATCTCTTAAGTAGGAAGGTAAAGATTCCAATGGAGGTTGTCAAACATGATCAGGCAATTAGTAAAAATGGGCGGTATTCAACTGAAACAAGATGTGATGTTAGTAACATGCGATGTCTAATCTCTCGAAATGTCGATTACACATTTAGGCGGACTGGATGCAGTCTGTTCCTTCCTATGTATGTTAATCGTGGAGAGAGCCCAGAGTGATCTTAGAGCTTGTATAATTTGTATTGATGTATATATACTTATGGAAGTATATGGAATCTTTTTACCTACAGCTCCAAGGGCCAGCAGTGAGGACCGATTGTGCTCCTTTAGGGTAGGTTCACACGAGCGTGTTTTTGTGCGTACATACGCATGCACAAAAACACGCTTCTATTTGCAACAATGCATTCCCTATAGTGTGTGCACATGTCCGTACTTGCAGGTGCGTGCCTGCAAAGATAGGACATGCGTGCACCATAGGGAATGCACGCATTGTTTTTAATGGAGCCGTGGCTGCTGTTGGTGGCTCTATTGAAAACAATGGTCTGCCGCCACACCTGCATTCTTTTTCAGGGAAGGGCTTTACATATAAGCCCTTCCCTGAAAAAGAAAGATTTTAGTGTTTAAAAAAAAAGAAATGCAGGCATTCTCTTCAATGGAGCTGCTGCTGCTGCCGGCACTACTGAACTGTTTTTCATGGAAGGGCTTTACATATAAGCTCTTCCCTGAAAAAAAATTTAGAGTAAAAAGAAAAAATAAATAAAAAATTACTTACCTGTCCGCCACTGCTGTGTCCCCCACGGGGATGAAGAACACATCTGCCGCATGCGGCAGATGTTTCCTTCATCCCCGCTAGTTAAAAGAATTCCCTGCTGCTACATCTGCCACATGTGTGACAGATGCAGCAGAGGAATTCTTTAATTCTCTACTGCAGCTTTCACACATGTCAGCTGCGGTAGAGGATTCTGCTGCCAGCAATTGATTTCAGGGAAGGGCTTTAAATCTAAGCCCTTGCCTGAAAATCAAGTATAAGTGGTTTAAAAAACAAAAAAAACAGATACTCACCTTGCTTCAGCTGCTGGGGCTCAGCCGTGTCTTCTCCTGCTGTCCCCTGCACTGTGATGCTGATCTATCAGCAGGCGGGGATTTAAAATCCCCACCAGCTGAAAGAGCTGTATGTGATTGGCTGAGGTGCTCAGCCAATTACAGGCAGCTCTTGCCCGTCATTTATTCGGAAATCTTTTCCTGATGTTGTGAAATGAACGACTACCCTCACTGAACCAATATTAATGATTTAAAGGGCCATCTGTGGGGCTGATACGTAGACAACATTCTTAGAATAGGTCATGAATAGCAGATTAGCAGGGGGTCCACTGCTTGGAACTGCACTGATTAACTGATAAGAAGCTGTGGACGACTGGAATGCTCAGTGGCCTGGTTTGGGGTTGCAGCCCTCTCTCATTCCCTTCAATGGAAGAGAGCTGCAATACCAAACTTGGCCAATACACTATGGATAGCATTACGAGCATTCCATCCATCACACACCACTTGTCATCAGCTGATTGGCTGTGGTTCTGAACAACGGCCCTCCCCAATCTACTGTTGATGACCTACAGTATACTAAGGATAGGACATCAATAGCTTTAGCCAGGAAAATAAGATTATTCACAGTGAATGTTGACTTGTACGCAGGGTGTAGTCAAAAAGACTGATCCAGCGCTATATCTCAGTATTGGTGTCCAATAGCGTACTTGAATGGGAAGGAATGGATGTGCTACACGATGGTATGGGGGGGGGGGGGGGCTTGCACAGTTTTGTTTTGTGGCCTCTATAAGAGATAGAGAGTAAATCCCAATTGCAAAGTTGAAATGTAGCATGTGAAAAACAAACCTGCTTTCTATGTGTCTCTAAGTCCCGTGGGACCACTGCTTCATTGATCGTTTCTCCCACATATACCAAACCACAAGGGCAAGTGATAATATAGACCACGTAGGTGGACCAACAGGTGAACCATCCTTTAATTGGATAACGTTTACCTGTTCGTGGGTGGGTGAAATGGCTTCCTTTTACTACATTGCTGCAAGAAGCGCAGCCAAGGCAGGGAAAGTTGCCATTCTTTAACGGTGTCAGTGTTTGCTGCTGGTTCTCACTCTTTATCTGCCCTTTAGTTAGTACCAGTTGGTCCTTCAGATTCCGTCCCCGTCTATAGGACATCAATGGTGGGGAAGTGAACTCCTTGATGTCCGGATGACAAGCGGACAGCATATGCCAATGTTTACAGATGATCCGCTTAACGCGTTTGCTGTATGTGTCAAACGTGGACACAAAGGGGATGCGAGCATTTTCGCCAGATTTGGGCGTTGGAATTAAAGTCTGTGCCCGATTCAAAGTCACCGCACGCTGTTTATGTTGTGCGATCACTGAACTGGGATACCCCCTTTGTGAAAATTTCTCACACATAGCTACTGCTATGACTGGAGTAAGGAAAGCGTACCTGAAGTGGCCCCCTTCTGCTATGATAAGGGCAGATCATCCAGAAAGTCATTCACCATCATCTGCAAGAAATTCAGGTACCGATCCACACTGAGAATCCCTCGAATGAACGATGAAGCTGGTCCGACGACCAATTTTGAATGTCAATTGTGGACAGGCCGTGGATCGGACTGCTTACATTCACTTCAATGGAAACCGTCCGTTCGGTATTTGCTGCAGATCCGTGGTGCAGACGCATTGCAAATCCGTTTGTGTGCAGGCGGCCTAACATGGTCCCACAATGAAGGTGTCAGCCGTGGACTGCACTGTCGAGCGGCTCCATGCATGTCTAATAGCCGAAGGAGGCCACTTGGAGTAGACTGTCCTTGCTTCACTGATAGCTGTGGTCCCACAGGACTTAGAGAGACGTGGAAAGTGGATTTCTGCTTCTCACATGCAACTCTTCAACATTTCATTTGAGTTTTACCCTCTATGTCTTACAGGGCCCATAACACAAAAATGAAATCTATGTTCTAGAGTCCCCAAGGGCGCCATACCATCACATAGCACATCCATGCCTTCCTACACAAGTACACCATTGTTACTTCAATATAGGACACCACTACTGAGATATTGTGCTGGATTCGACTTTTTGACTACAGTTTGTATATGTTTATTTGCCTGTATCCTCAGATAGACAAAAGTAATTGCTGTAAGCCACATCGGGAGAAGAAGAGACGTCCATTCTTTTCTGAACACAGTACAAGTGATAACACTCTATTAGATTGCATTACCAATGGATACACATAAGCATAACAGTATGATCCAGCGAAGGGCTTTCATGCCTGAAACACTTAAGTGGTGTTTTGTTCCTATTGTACGGATTTTCCATAGATGTTTTAGCGATTCAATAAAGGCGAACCTTTTACTAGGGATGTTGGACTTTGACTCTTTCTATTGGAATGAATACACATTGCACTTATCTCCTTTTACCTCTGCATTATTCCTCGCTCTTAGTTCTTGTACAGTATAATAACAGACCGTTCCATGCTGCTATATTATATATTCTAGTAGACTATCTACAACTAGTACCATACTTACTTGCTGAGTAGAAGGATTTCAATATATCCTTCTTTATCCTTCTTCATGTGTTTTCTGACTCGCGGGATCGTTGTGTTCTACATACTGGGGCGAGTACCATCATGTAGCGCCAGCACTTCGTCTGCATGTGGGGATAATACACTATAGGGAATTGCTACATTTTATATTATATAGACTTCTCTCAGTGGGGACAGGATTTCAGAACATGTACTTTTGGGTTATTATAGTTTTACAGATTATTAATGTTTAGCGCTGGCACTTTATTAGCTTCTTTACCTCCTTTTTAGCTTTCTTGAATGATGTGGATTTATCTCAGTTTTTCATGAATGGTCGCCAATATCTGGGTTCTTGCTGATGTCATTAGGCTCCACACTAGCTAATAGAATAGCACTAATTCATGATTTGTGCTTATGATAATTGGGAGATGAAATCTATGTATTCATTTATGTATTAGTCTAATAATTACACTGCTTCAAAAAAAAATGTTTTTTATATTTTTGGACACATCTGTTACTTACAGAGTTTTGGGTGCTGATTCCAAATTTGTGCTCAGCTTTTGACTATTAGGAACAGATTTACAGATAATAACTTCATGGTAGAATAAAGAAGTGTAGATATAATTGCAATTAAATATATTTTGTAAATGTAGTTGTAAACATACAGTTATAGGCAGGACATAAGATTACAAGGTGGCAGATGGAGAATAACTTCTGGAAGTGGTGTGACAATCTGGGAAGTTGGATGCAATGTTTGCATAAGTCCCTTTCTTTTCTTCCTGCTGATGTTCCCCCTTGGAATATTCCAGCAGTGATCAGCAGGCATCGCAGGCAGCCACTTTCCTTCATACCAGTTTTCACCTGCATGTATGTCCTGGTGAAACCTTTCACCGCGCTGATCTGATAAGTCACCGCATCTCTCCGGGAAGTAGACCGATTTGATAAATGAGGCCCATGGATATAAGGCTGCTTTTACATGGGCGACACAATCACGTGATTTTCTCGCGATGTGACAGTGCTACAAATTGCATGCTGTGAAGCCCATGGTTTCCAATTGGTAACTTCACATTAATGATGTTTTGTAGGCTGCTACATTGCGAGAAAATAAAATTGCAACATGCTGAATAGTGCTGTGATTTGCTGTTTTGGAGTCCATGTTTCCCTATGGAGCCTTCCTTTGTGTTGCATTGCATGAAAACCTGGTTTTCGTGCGGTGCGATACAACTTTTACAGTAGGAAATCCTACTCTTTCACCTAAAAAAAAAACAATACATCATCTAACAGGCGCTGTCTGCTCTGCCGCACTTCTCCGCAGGTCCGTGGCACTTGTTTGCAGTCTTCAGCCAGCACTTCCTTGTCAAGGGTTTCAAAAAACCATCTCTAGGAAGCGCTGGCTCTGATTGGTTCTCGAGCACTGCGGCTCAGCCAATCACTGCAGAGCTCGATAAACCAATCACAGCCATAAGCCGTTACGCAAGAAACAAGCTCTTGCACAACTATGTCAACGGAAAAATACAAAAGTTATGGCTGTCAGAAGATGGTGGCAGAAAATGATTTTAAAAAATTAAATATCTTTAGAAAAAAATAAAAGTAGTACAGCAAAAAAAAAAAAAAACTATATAAATTTGGTACTTTAGTAATCGTGCTGACCCATAGAATAAAGTTATCGTGTCCTTTTTACAGCAGTATGTACGCCGTAGGAACAAGACACACCCAAAGATGGCGGAATTCCATTTTTTTCTATTTCACTTGTTTCACTCTTTTTTTAGTAGATTACATAGCACCGTTGAAAAATAGAACTCGGCCCACAAAAGACAAGCCGTCAGATAGCAACAGTGATGGATATATAAAAGAGTTATGATTCTTTAAAAGTGGGGAGGAAAAAATGAAAATGGTAGAAAAATAAATAAATAAAAATGTCCACATCCTTAAGAGAATTCATGCAGAATTCACAATCACATGTGGTTTCATGTCACGTTGACACTTTATTTGTTGCACAGAGGGTTTATGCTGCACATTCTTCACTAATTTACTCTTCCTTCCTACATAGTGAATTAGGAAATTATAGTAGCAGTGTTTCTGGTGGCGCAATGTACCACACAGCTCTGCTACATGCACGTCACACACGCACAGCTCTGCTACATGCATATCACATATACACAACTCTGCTACATGCACGTCACACACACACAGCTCTACTACATTGCTTTGGCATATGAGCTGCATGTGTTTTACGATCTTCAGCTGGTGGCTGACGTGAAATCGTGGCTTGTCGCTGTGCTGTGTAAGCGGCATTAGCTTCGCGGTGGCGTTAAACCCTATGTGGTGATATGTTTGCACGACAGCGACGGTTTGTTTCAACACTGGACAACGGCTGACGATTAGATGAAGGCTGGACTGGTGTTAGCGGCATTAGCACTTGACATGACATGATATCACGTTCTGTGAGCACATGGCTGCTGCCAGGCTGTATGTTTTATATATCCTTTAGAAGGACCTGTGATGACGTCGTGGGGTGGAGCTCAGAGACCATGAGAGTGTGTGATGACATCACCATCATGGGATCAGAGGGCGGGGCTAAGTGCTGGTGGCTGATCATGTGACGGTGACATCATCAAAGGTCATGTGAGCACAGGGCTGCTGTCATGCTTTGCATGTTTCATGCTGTAGGATCTGCAATGACATCACCAGCATGTTATCAGGGGTGGAGCATGAGAAGCACCCACACACATACATACTAACGGACAAGTGGTTGTTAGTAGTTTGATTGGTTTGTGGCTTCCACAGTAATGTATCTACACTTCTGTATTTGTAATTCTTTATTTACTAATATAGGATGTAAGTGTTTAGCTAATTTATTATCAGTATTGATGTGTAGCTCCAGAAGGATATACCAGGTACTATACACATGCACAATGAAGCTAGCCATTGTTGAACACATAGCTGTGATATCTATATATAAGGCAGTGAAAGCCCTCACTCACTGACTGACTCATTGACTGACTGACTAATTCTCTAACTTCCCAGTGTTCTACAAAACACGAAATTTGGCAGGAACATTCTTTAGGTCCTAAATAGGAAAAGTAAAGGGATAATAACTTGATTATTCAAAGTCCAAAAGTAAGTGCACCCCTATGTAATGTAACTTCCCGGAGTCATACAAGCTTGAAATTTGGCATGACTATTCTTTAGGTCCTAAATAGAGATGAGCGAACACCAAAATGTTCGGGTGTTCGTTATTCGGAACGAACTTCCCGCGATGCTCGAGGGTTCGTTTCGAACAACGAACCCCATTGAAGTCAATGGGCGACCAGAGCATTTTTGTATTTCGCCGATGCTCGCTAAGGTTTTCATGTGTGAAAATCTGGGCAATTCAAGAAAGTGATGGGAATGACACAGAAACGGATAGGGCAGGCGAGGGGCTACATGTTGGGCTGCATCTCAAGTTCACAGGTCCCACTATTAAGCCACAATACCGGCAAGAGTGGCCCCCCCCCCTCCCAACAACTTTTACTTCTGAAAATCCCTCATTAGCATGGCATACCTTAGCTAAGCACCACACTACCTCCAACAAAGCACAATCACTGCCTGCATGACACTCCACTGACACTTCTCCTGGGTTACATGCTGACCAACCGCACCCCCTCCCCCCCACAGCGCACACCAAAGTGTCCCTGGGCAGCCTTCAGCTGCCCTCATGCCACACCACGCTCATGTCTATTTAGAATTGCGTCTGCCATGACGAGGGACCGCAGGCACACACTGCAGAGGTTGGCACGGCTAGGCAGCGACCCTCTTTAAAAGTGGCGGAGCGATAGCCCACAATGCTGTACAGAAGCAATGAGAAATAGAATCCTGTGCCACCGCCATCAGGAGCTGCACACGTGGGCATAGCAATGGGGAACCTATGTGCCACACTCTATTCATTCTGTCAAGGTGTCTGCATGCCCCAGTCAGACCGGGCTTTTTAATTCATAGACACAGGCAGGTACAACTCCCTATTGTGAAGTCCCTGTCGACCCACAGCATGGGTGGCTCCCTGGAACCCACCGGCGGTACACAGAAATATCCCATTGCATTGCCCAACACAGCTGAGGTAGTAATGTCGTGCTTAATGCAGGTGGGCTTCGGCCCACACTGCATGCCCCAGTCTGACTGGGGTTCTTTATAAGTGTACAGATGTAGCAAAAACTCCGTGTGCACCTACAGCATGGGTGGGTGCCAGGAAGCCACCGGCGGTACATAGAAATATCCCATTGCATTGCCCAACACAGCTGAGGTTGTAATGTTGTGCTTAACCCTTTCCAATCCAATTTGTATATGGTTTTCCTAGGGGGCTTACTCTTTTTCTGCCGTTATACAACGGCGCTATATGCTGGCTAAAGCCAGTACTGCATGAGCTGACACGTAGGATAGGCTCCGACAGCAGAGAGGCTGGCAATATACAGTAAGAGAACCCCGACGGACGTCTACCAACAACGGAGCTGTACAGCCTTAAACCCTAATGTCTTCACAGGTCACACAGTGGACTGGAAAGGGTTAATGCAGGTGGGTTTCGGCCCACACTGCATGCCCCAGTCAGACTGGGTTTCTTTATAAGTGGAAACGGATGCATTTATAATTCCCTGTGGACCCACAGCATGGGTGGGTGCCAGGAAGCCACCGGCGGTACATAGAAATATCCCATTGCATTGCCCAACACAGCTGAGGTAGTAATGTCGTGCGTAATACAGGTGGGCTTCGGCCCACACTGCATGCCCCAGTCTGACCGGGGTTCTTTACAAGTGGACACATGTAGGTTAAACTCCCTGTGGACCCACTGCCTGGGTGGGTGCCAGGAAGCCACCGGCGGTACATAGAAATATCCCATTGCATTGCCCAACACAGCTGAGGTAGTAATGTTGTGCGTAATACAGGTGGGCTTCGGCCCACACTGCATGCCCCAGTCAGACTGGGGTTCTTTAGAAGTGGACACATGTATTAAAAACTCTGTGTGCACCTACAGCATGGGTGGCTCCCTGGAACCCACCGGCGGTACATAAAAATATCCCATTGCATTGCCCAACACAGCTGAGGTAACGTCAGCTGTAATGCAGGTGGGCTAAAAATTAATTTGATTACACTGTAGGCGAGGGCCCACAAAAATTGCTGTATCAACAGTACTAATGTACATCCCAAAAATTGGCCATGGCCAGCCAAGAGGGCAGGTGAAACCCATTAACCGCTTTGGTTAATGTGGCTTAAGTGGTAACTAGGCCTGGAGGCAGCCCAGTGTAACGAAAAATTGGTTCAAGTTAAAGTTCCAACGCTTTTAAGCGCATTGAAACTTATAAAAATTGTTCAGAAAAATTATTTGAGTGAGCCTTGTGGCCCTAAGAAAAATTGCCCGTTCAGCGTGATTACGTGAGGTTTCAGGAGGAGGAGCAGGAGGAGGAGGAGGAATATTAGACACAGATTGATGAAGCAGAAATGTCCCCGTTTTGGATGGTGAGAGAGAACGTAGCTTCCATCCGCGGGTGCAGCCTACGTATTGCTTAGGTATCGCTGCTGTCCGCTGGTGGAGAACAGAAGTCTGGGGAAATCCAGCCTTTGTTCATCTTGATGAGTGTTAGCCTGTCGGCACTGTCGGTTGACAAGCGGCTACGCTTATCTGTGATGATTCCCCCAGCCGCACTAAACACCCTCTCCGACAAGACGCTAGCCGCAGGACAAGCAAGCACCTCCAGGGCATACAGCGCTAGTTCAGGCCACGTGTCCAGCTTCGACACCCAGTAGTTGTAGGGGGCAGAGGCGTCACCAAGGATGGTCGTGCGATCCGCTACGTACTCCCTCACCATCCTTTTACAGTGCTCCCGCCGACTCAGCCGTGACTGGGGAGCGGTGACACAGGCTTGGTGGGGAGCCATAAAGCTGGCCAGGCCCTTAAAGACTGTTGCACTGCCTGGGATGTACATGCTGCTCGATCTACGCACATCCCCTGCTACCTTGCCCTCGGTACTGCGCCTTCTGCCACTAGCGCTGTCGGCTGGGAATTTTACCATCAGCTTGTCCGCAAGGGTCCTGTGGTATAGCAACACTCTCGAACCCCTTTCCTCTTCGGGAATCAGAGTGGGCAGGTTCTCCTTATACCGTGGATCGAGCAGTGTGTACACCCAGTAATCCGTCGTGGCCAGAATGCGTGCAACGCGAGGGTCACGAGAAAGGCATCCTAACATGAAGTCAGCCATGTGTGCCAGGGTACCTGTACGCAACACATGGCTGTCGTCACTAGGAAGATCACTTTCAGGATCCTCCTCCTCCTCCTCCTCCTCCTCCTCAGGCCATACACGCTGAAAGGATGACAGGCAATCAGCCGGTGTACCGTCAGCAGCGGCCCAAGCTGTCTCTTCCCCCTCCTCCTCATCCTCCTCATGCTCCTCCTCCTCCTGTACGCGCTGAGAAATAGACAGGAGGGTGCCCTGACTATCCAGCGGCATACTGTCTTCCCCCGCCCCCGTTTCCGAGCGCAAAGCAGCTGCCTTTATGGTTTGCAGGGAATTTCTCAAGATGCATAGCAGAGGAATGGTGACGCTAATGATTGTAGCATCGCCGCTCACCACCTGGGTAGACTCCTCAAAATTACCAAGGACATGGCAGATGTCTGCCAACCAGGCCCACTCTTCTGAAAGGAATTGAGGAGGCTGACTCCCACTGCGCCGCCCATGTTGGAGTTGGTATTCGACTATAGCTCTACGTTGTTCATAGAGCCTGGCCAACATGTGGAGCGTAGAGTTCCACCGTGTGGGCACGTCGCACAGCAGTCGGTGCACTGGCAGCTTAAAGTGATGTTGCAGGGTGCGCAGGGTGGCAGCGTCCGTGTGGGACTTGCGAAAATGTGCACAGAGCCGGCGCGCCTTTACGAGCAGGTCTGACAAGCGTGGGTAGCTTTTCAGAAAGCGCTGAACC
The DNA here is from genome assembly GCF_035609145.1 of Eleutherodactylus coqui. Classification (NCBI taxonomy): domain Eukaryota; kingdom Metazoa; phylum Chordata; class Amphibia; order Anura; family Eleutherodactylidae; genus Eleutherodactylus; species Eleutherodactylus coqui. Next base: position 73,994,171 of record NC_089848.1, on the reverse strand, counting down.
ACCAAATTAAAGACGTGGGCCAGGCATGGCACGTGCGTGAGGCTGCCGAGCTGCAGAGCCGCCACCAGGTTACGGCCGTTGTCACACACGACCATGCCCGGTTGGAGGCTCAGCGGCGCAAGCCAGCGGTCAGTCTGCTGTGTCAGACCCTGCAGCAGTTCGTGGGCCGTGTGCCTCTTATCGCCTAAGCTGAGTAGTTTCAGCACGGCCTTCTGACGCTTGCCCACCGCTGTGCTGCCACACCGCGCGACACCGACTGCTGGCGACATGCTGCTGCTAACACATCTTGATTGCGAGACAGAGGAGGAGAAGGAGGAGGAGGGTGCTTTAGTGGAGGAAGCATACGCCTCCGCAGATACCACCACCGAGCTGGGGCCCGCAATTCTGGGGGTGGGTAGGACGTGAGCGGTCCCAGGCTCTGACTCTGTCCCAGCCTCCACTAAATTCACCCAATGTGCCGTCAGGGAGATGTAGTGGCCCTGCCCGCCTGTGCTTGTCCACGTGTCCGTAGTTAAGTGGACCGTGGCAGTAACCGCGTTGGTGAGGGCGCGTACAATGTTGCGGGAGACGTGGTCGTGCAGGGCTGGGACGGCACATCGGGAAAAGTAGTGGCGACTGGGAACTGAGTAGCGCGGGGCCGCCGCCTCCATGATACTTTTGAAGGACTCCGTTTCCACAACCCTATACGGCAGCATCTCAAGGCTGATGAATTTTGCTATGCGGACGGTTAACGTTTGAGCGTGCGGGTGCGTGGCGGCGTACTTGCGCTTGCGCTCCAACAGTTGCGCAAGCGACGGCTGGACGGTGCGCTGAACTACACTGCTGGATGGGGCCGAGGACAGCGGAGGTGAGGGTGTGGGTGCAGGCCAGGAGACGGTAGTGCCTGTGTCCTGAGAGGGGGGTTGCATCTCAGTGGCAGGTTGGGGCACAGGGGGAGAGGCAGGGGTGCAAACCGGAGGCGCTGAACGGCCTTCGTCCCACCTTGTGGGGTGCTTGGCCATCATATGTCTGCGCATGGTGGTGGTGGTGAGGCTGTTGGTGTTGGCTCCCCGGCTGAGCTTTGCGCGACAAAGGTTGCACACCACTGTTCGTCGGTCGTCAGGCGTCTCTGTGAAAAACTGCCAGACCTTAGAGCACCTCGGCCTCTGCAGGGTGGCATGGCGCGAGGGGGCCCTTTGGGAAACAGTTGGTGGATTATTCGGTCTGGCCCTGCCTCTACCCCTGGCCACCGCACTGCCTCTTGCAACCTGCCCTGCTGATGCCCTTGACTCCCCCTCTGAAGACCTGTCCTCCTGAGTAAGCGTTGCACACCAGGTGGGGTCAGTCACCTCATCGTCCTGCTGCTCTTCCTCCGAATCCTCTGTGCGCTGCTCCCTCGGACTTACTGCCCTTACTACTACCTCACTGCAAGACAACTGTGTCTGATCGTCATCGTCCTCCTCACCCACAGAAAGTTGTTGAGACAGTTGGCGGAAGTCCCCAGCCTCTTCCCCCGGACCCCGGGAACTTTCGAATGGTTGGGCATCAGTGACGATAAACTCCTCTGGTGGGAGAGGAACCGCTGCTGCCCAATCTAAGCAGGGGCCCGAGAACAGTTCCTGGGAGTGCTCCCGCTCCTGAGCAGGTGTTATTGTAGTGGAGTGAGGAGGCTGGGAGGAAGGAGGAGCAGCAGACAGAGGATTCGGATTGGCAGCAGTGGACGGCGCAGAACTGCGGGTAGACGATAGGTTGCTCGAAGCACTTTCTGCCATCCAGGACAGGACCTGCTCACACTGCTCATTTTCTAATAACCGTCTCCCGCGTGGACCCATTAATTGGGCGATGAATGTGGGGACGCCAGAAACGTGCCTCTCTCCTAATCGCGCAGCAGTCGGCTGCGACACACCTGGATCAGGAGCTTGGCCTGTGCCCACACCCTGACTTGGCCCTCCGCGTCCTCGGCCGCGTCCACGTCCTCTAGGCCTACCCCTACCCCTCAGCATGCTGTATTACCAGTGATTTGATTTCACAGGCAGGAAATAAATTGGCGCAAGACTGCAGGCCAAATATAATTTTTTCCCTTTTTTGAAAACGAAAGGCCCCACTGCCTCTAGTGAATGAATAATCTAAGTTTAATAACTGTGCTGTTTTCCTGCTAATGTGTCACAGAACGTGAGGGTAGCAGAGTTATTAACTGTGGCAGAGCAGGTATTTTTTTTCCCAATTAAGGAAAGCAAATGGCGAAGCCAGGAGTAAAACGTAGCTGGCTGCGTATGATTTTTAAAGGTGTCACACGCAGCCGACACGTGTCCACCGCCCTTAGGACGGACAGAGGCCGGACAAATAGAATTATTTTCCGTTTTTTGGCACCAAAAGGCAGCACTGCGTATATTCTATGAACATGAGAAGTTTAATAACTGTGCTGTGTCCCTGCTAATGTGTCACAGAACGTGAGGGTAGCAGAGTTATTAACTGTGGCAGAGCAGGTATTTTTTTTCCCAATTAAGGAAAGCAAATGGCGAAGCCAGGAGTAAAACGTAGCTGGGTGCGTATGATTTTTAAAGGTGTCACACGCAGCCGACACGTGTCCACCGCCCTTAGGACGGACAGAGGCCGGACAAATAGAATTATTTTCCGTTTTTTGGCACCAAAAGGCAGCACTGCGTATATTCTATGAACATGAGAAGTTTAATAACTGTGCTGTGTCCCTGCTAATGTGTCACAGAACGTGAGGGTAGCAGAGTTATTAACTGTGGCAGAGCAGGTATTTTTTTTCCCAATTAAGGAAAGCAAATGGCGAAGCCAGGAGTAAAACGTAGCTGGGTGCGTCTGATTTTTACAGGTTGCACACGCAGCCGACACGTGTCCACCGCCCTTAGGGCGGACAGAGGCCGGACAAATAGAATTATTTTCCGTTTTTTGGCACCAAAAGGCAGCACTGCGTATATTCTATGAACATGAGAAGTTTAATAACTGTGCTGTGTCCCTGCTAATGTGTCACAGAACGTGAGGGTAGCAGAGTTATTAACTGTGGCAGAGCAGGTATTTTTTTTCCCAATTAAGGAAAGCAAATGGCGAAGCCAGGAGTAAAACGTAGCTGGCTGCGTATGATTTTTAAAGGTGTCACACGCAGCCGACACGTGTCCACCGCCCTTAGGACGGACAGAGGCCAGACAAATAGAATTATTTTCACTTGTTTTACAAGCAAAAGGCAGCACTGCATATATTCAATGAATAACTGTGTTGTGGCCCTGCCTATACAATTCTTTCCTTGCAGTATCAATGGAGGGTGCAATGCTCTGCAGAAGCGATTTTGAGAAGCAAAAAAAAATGCAGCACAGCTAACAGCAGCCTGGACAGTACTGCACACGGATAAATATGGCCCTAGAAAGGACCGTTGAGGTTCTTGAAGGCTACACTCACTCCTAACACTCTCCCTGCCTATGCAGCACTTCTGTCCCTAATGCCAGGTGCAACGGTCTGCAGAGGCGATTTTGAGAAAAAAAAAAATTGCCACTGCTAACAGCAGCCAACACACAGCTATCAGTGGCCCTAATAAGGACCTTTGGGGGGTCTTGAAGCCTACACTAACTACCAATTCTTTCCCTACAGCAGCTCCGGTACAAACAGCACTGTCCCTCATCTAACTCACACGGCATCTGAGGCGAACCGCGGGAGGGGCCAACTTTTATGTTCGGGTGACACCTGATCTTCCCAGCCACTCACAGCAGGGGGGTGGTATAGGGCTTGAACGTCACAGGGGGAAGTTGTAATGCCTTCCCTGTCTTTCAATTGGCCAGAAAAGCGCGCTAACGTCTCAGGGAAGGAAGTAAAAATAACCAGAACACCGCATGGTGTTCGTTACGAATAACGAACATCCCGAACACCCTAATATTCGCACGAATATCAAGCTCGGAAGAACACGTTCGCTCATCTCTAGTCCTAAATAGGAAAAGTATAGGTCACAACTTAATTATTCAATTCTAAGGGCTAAAGTATTGGCACCCCTATGTAATGTAACTAATAACACATCTGAACCTCACAAAAATGATATTTGCCATCGGTACATGCAGTCTGAGGAGAATCAAACACTCCTACTATGTGTATTCATATTTTATTGCTCTAAAGTAACCATGACTTCATAAAACTTTCTGTGTGAACAACAGGTAAACACTTGTACCAAATTAACTTGGGCGAAGCTAGTATAAAATAAATCTTGTTACTTGTATAGAGCCAACTTATTCAGCAGCACTTTCAGGAAATTTATTTATTACCCCCCACTAAGCTGGGTACTCATTTTACCAACCTTGGAAGGATGAGTCAACCTTGAGGCGGCTAGCTGAACCACATGGAGATTGAATTCACAACCTTCAGGTCATGAGTGAGAGCTTAGAACTGTATTTCTGCAGCCTTAACACTCTGTACCACACAAGGCTCTATATAGGTGATTAGGTGCTGTATGGATTTTCTGTATACATTTGCTGTATGATAACCAGAGTAGAATGCATAGCTCTCTACATCTGCCCTGCAGGAGATCTGTGCATCTTACAGTGTAGTACTGTATCTAGGACCATGTTCTTGGGATGCTGGGAATTGAGCATTGTTTGTACAGATGAGGACCACTGTGTATATGGTGCCCAAGAGGGAAGGTCTTTAAATTACATTATTCTACTACATATTATAATAAGAAACTAGTTAGGTGAACTTATCTGATTTATTACCAGGTACTTAAATAGTGCTGTGACCTAATATTACCCCCGGAGAAAGAAACGGTAAAACACACCTTGGGATGTGGTGCTGTGTGCACTGTGTATTGTATACCTAGCACTCGCTGTCTAGGCTTTTTCCTTTTATTTTGAGCTGTATTGTCTTTCAGCAGTACTTATGTATACACCTAATGGCCCTTTGACGATTAAACCTTCCCTGCATGGAAATTAGACACATGACCTTGCAGTGCAGCATTACATCGAGTGCGCAAGTTTTCCATTGAAAGCTTCAATGTGAATCCATATTAGAATAGAAAAATCAAATGATCTGAACAACTTCAAACCAGATAAAGTCCTCTATTCTAGAGTAGCAAGGGCCAATATTTCAAAAACTGCTAAGTTTGTGGGGTTTCCTTGTGTCACGGTGGGAAGAGGATACCAAGACCGGAGTGAGCCACTAAAACAATCCAGTGGAAAGGGACCCCGTGGACCTAAAGAATTATCCACTAAATGGGTCGTAGATGAACAGGTGATGCACAGTCAAGGTAAATGCAACCAAATACAATGCTGGCGCTCCAACTAAAGTGTACCAATGCACAACTTGGATGCGCTATATAGTAGATGAGCAGTTTGAGTGACAGAGCTGTCCAGGAGGAGAAGCAAAAAAGTAAGGTAAGACTCCAGTGGACAAAATAAGCAAAAATGGCATCCATGAGCAGTGGAAAAACATCACCTGACCTGAAGAATCCAGATTTCTGTTGCACCAGGATGATGGGAGGTCAGAATTTTGTGTAAGCAGCATGAGTAGAAGAACCCTTCCTGTCAGCTCTTCAGAGCATGTCAGTACCTCCATATAGTTTGCAGCAACTACAAGAAACTTTCTGCCTACGTGCAACACCGATGCCAAGCCGTTCTCAGAAGCAATGGTTATGCCACTAAATGTTAGTTCAGTAATTCAGAGGAAAGTGAAATCTTCCACATTTTTATTTTAGTTTATAGATTAGATTTTTTCATAGAAAATACTGTCGCTCCTTCTTTTTTTGAACAGCCAAAAATTAATTTTCTTTACTTTCTGTAAAGGGTTAACACACAAACTGGATACATTTGGTTATTGCTTTGATTTAGTATTGAATGTATAGTATTTCCAGGGTTATTTATGGAAATAAAAGTTATTATAATGATTTTTCATTGTATTTGCCTTTCCAAACTCACGGCTATCTTTTTGAACACTACTGTATGCCATGATCAACTACTGCAGTCCTGCAGGCCAAAGGAGATCAGATGGATTTCTAGATGGGGGTCTCTGATAAAGTTGCATGAAGTTGTCATCAAACAGGTCAGCAGTGGCTGAAATGTACAATGTAACCATTGATTCGATATTATCGATCCTGATTCCTGAACAATCACTTGCATATCTTGTATACAATTCTATATGAACGTATCTCCATTAGCAGAATTTATGTAAGCCGATGACATCATCAGTATAGCATAATACAGAGTTTTGTCCCTTTATAAGGATGAGTCGCCTTCTGCTAATTACACATAACTCACCAGGAATCTCAGCAGCACAAATTCTTTTCAACAATTAATGGCTCTTTCACATGGCGCATATACGCTGCATTATCACGCCTGGCCGTATATACACTACCGATGCGACGCATTGGTTTCCAATGCATCTGTTCACACGGGCGAAGATGCAGTGCATAAAAATGTGGAACCGTGAAACATGAATGCAGAGATGCCCACATGTAAAGATACAGGACTCTGGAAGACAGACACCTTGAGTATTATATTATGCATAGAGTAAGGTTATAAAAAAGAAATCAGTTTCTTATGTGGGTGGGGCCACAGAGTGGATAATATAAAATCGTGTGACACTATAACTTAATGGGGCCACAGAGTGGATAATATAAAATCGTGTGACACTATAACTTAATGGGGCCACAGGGGAGTCACTATGGGGAAATTGTGAGAAGTTCATTGGCCATAGCAGCAGGATAGAGAAAGTGAAAGAGTCGTGGCTAATATTAGTCTTCATGGTTGACGACTTGGACCCAGATAGAGTAGAAAAACGGATGATGACAATTCAGAGGAGTCATCACTTGTGATCACTGGAGGTAACTGCACTGTAATGACTATCACTGTGTAGGATTGGTATCTGACTTTTATTTAGATGTATAGTATTATTGTGAGGGGCCACTAAGGGGCACTATTACTGTGAGGGGAAACAAAGGGGTGAGATATGAAATTTAGTAGGTATGTTGCAGGGGGCACTTCAGTTACCAAAAGCATATAAGAAACGTGCTTGTTGTCAGTGTCTGTATCTTAGGCCATGTTGCTACTACAGCATCAATTTTAGTCCAGTTTTAAAGCCAAGAATTCTCTCTCCCTCTCTCTGTGTATATATATATATATATATATATATATATATATATATATATATACTCTAAAATCAACTGCACACACCTGTAGCTCTCATTGCTGTCATTCCCAATTGTGTTTCTGCAGGTGATTTCTCGGAATGTGTTGCTCTTGGCTTTAAAACAAGACCATGTTCAATGACCTAGGAGGCTGCACCTTAAAGCAATACCAAACTTGACTTTTTATTTGCTATACAACCTGAGGGCGGTTTCAGATGGCCGTATGTGCAACTACGCTCACCACTACGGAGCATAGTTGCACATGAACATTTTTTTGGTGTTTTTTTCCTTTGACCGTTCAAACTTCGCAGCATAACTCAGGAGTTTGAAAAAAAATGCAGGAAGATAGGGCAAGCCTTATCTTTTCTAGGGCATAGTATTCACGCCCGAGAAAAGGACTAGTGAAAATGAAACCATTGAAATCAATGGTGTAATTTTTTTCCTGTTATGCGGCCGCGATTTTCACGGCCACATAAAGGGACTAAAACGCGTCCAGGTGTTTGAGCCCTGAGACAGAGCAAGGTGAACTGCCCTTCCCTTTATCTAGCTTGCAGTTTTATAACAGCATGGGGAGTCACAGTTCAGCTCCTCCCGTGTCCGTATACCTGTAGATCATGGACTTTTGTCATCAATCAAGAACATATAAATCCACTGATTATATTATATTGAGGTCTTTTAATTTCCTTCAGAAATGCATGAGAAGATGAGCACTAGGCACTAGCCCATCTAATTAACCCTCTGTCCTAATTTGGCTGTTTGTTGACTCACAGTCCAGACACCTCCTAATGTTCATCAGAGCTAGGCCTCCTTAACAGGACCAGATGCGTTTGTACACTCGGGCCTAAAAATGGCATAAAAGAAGGATAGCCGCAATCAAGTCCCGATCTTAATTAATGTTTTCTCGTGCACATGGGTGGCTGCGGCATATTGACGAAATAATACGCTGTAGCGTGGAAATCCCTCAGTTGGCAATGAAGCCGGTCACATGTTCTTTCTCCCGGCGCTGCAGAGAGACGTCCGTCTTCAGGTATGGCCGTCTTCTTCCTGCAGTAACACGGGCGCCCGTGTGACTGAGCCCTAAAGCATTATAGTTGGGGGCCCTGTGACAGGTTTTGCATTGAGACCCAGGAGCTTCCAGTTACGCCTCTGACCTTCATGCAACTTTGTAACTAAAATGCGCACTCAATTGGACTTTGAAAAAAGACTGTAAGATGTGATGTGTTCATATATAGGACAAGTCTACACCCACAGATACATTTGTTAAAGAAATGCCAAATCTATAAGAATGCACCAAACAAATTTTACATGCAAATTAAATTAGTGAATATATAGGTGTTACATTTTCCATGTCCCCTATACAAATTGTAATCCCATAGGGCCCAAAATCTAATGTAATGTACTAACTAAGGCCACTTTCAGTTTGGGGGTCAAATGGGTGCAACACTTGAATCTCCTGCGTTTCATCAGTCAGAGCACTGTAAGGCCTTATTCACATCTGTATATACGCGGCTAATTGACCCACGATAAAAAAAATTGCACCCATCTGAAGCGTTGTTTCCAATGTATTCATTCAGATGAGAGATTTTTAGCCATGGGAATGATAGGCCTTCGTGATAGAAAACGGCAACTGATTTTATACACAGCCGGAAAAGGTAGGTCCTGCCCTATCTTTGGGCGAGATATGCTGGAGGTTCCCATATGCTTCTATGGGAGCTGAAAAAAAAGGAGAGGGAGAGAGTTTAGGAGCGCCCAACGCTGGCAAAAGATTACAGCTGCCTCTCTTTAAGTCAATCCAAGGATTTCTGCCGACCAAGGGATTTCCATGCAGGAGCCACCCATGTCACTGGATGAGAAAACAATCATTTTGATTGGGACTTGATCTCGGCTCCTTTACTTTTGCGCATTTTTCGCCCGCGATGGGGCCAGCATGAAAACACATCGCTCCTGTGAAAGAGGCCAGAATCTAAGCAAAGTACTAGGATGGATGAGAGAGATGGATGGACAGACATACAGATAGATAGATATGAAATAGATAGATAGATATGAGATAGATAGATAGATAGATAGATATGAGATAGATAGATATATAGATAGATAGATAGATAGATATGAGATAGATAGATAGATAGATAGATAGATATGAGATAGATAGATAGATAGATAGATAGATAGATAGATAGATAGATAGATAGATATGAGATAGATAGATAGATAGATAATGAGATAGATAGATAGATAGATAGATAGATAGATAGATAAATGCTGGTTCATGTAACAGATTTCATTATTGATAGAGATATAACTAGAGTTGAGTGAACGTACTCTGTCGAGCTTGATGCTCGTTCGAGTATTAACGTACTCGATGGTGCTCATTACTCAAATGAGCATCAAGCCGTGTTCGACCCCACCCCAGTTTTTGGCTCCTCCCCGCTGTGACATGCCTGTTTTGGCCCCTCCCCACAGCAACGCAGCACGCGTCAATGGCAAATTTTTTGTCTGGCAGGCAGGGGAGAGAGAGAGAACACAAACCAAGAAAAAAAAAAAAAGCTCGGCACCCGGCGTCCCTCATACAAAAATGTTCGAGTCTCCCATTGTAGTCAATGGGGTTCGTTACTCGAGTACAGCTCTCGAATTTTATGAAAAGCTTGACTCAAATAACGCGGACCCGAGCATTTGGGTGCTCGCTCATCTTTAGATATAACATATTTCCATGTTGAGGGACTAATATCTAGTATACTATTAACCTTCTCTTATCATTCTGCCAGTAACAAAGAACAGTTTTAGAGACCCCTCCCAATAGTTCTGTGCTCCCTTTGTGGATATTTTTTCCCCCGCAGAGGACCAGGTGTCACTTATACTCCTCGGTGTCACTTGTAGTCCTCGGTGTCACTTGTACCCCTCGATGTTACTTGTACTCCTCAGTGTCACTTGTACCCCTCGATGTTACTTGTACTCCTCGGTGTCACTCATACCCCTCGATGTTACTTGTACTCCTCGGTGTCACTTGTACTCCTCAGTGTCACTTGTACCCCTCGATGTTACTTGTACTCCTCGTGTCACTTGTACCCCTCGATGTTACTTGTACTCCTCGGTGTCACTTGTACCCCTCGGTGTCACTTGTACTCCTCTGTGTCACTCGTACTCCTCGGTGTCACTTGTACTCCTCAGTGTCACTTGTACCCATCGATGTTACTTGTACTCCTCGGTGTCACTTGTACTCCTCGGTGTCACTTGTACCCCTCGATGTTACTTGTACTCCTCGGCGTCACTTGTACCCCTCGATGTTACTTGTATTCCTCGGTGTCACTTGTACTCCTCGGTGTCACTTGTACCCCTCGATGTTACTTGTACTCCTCAGTGTCACTTGTACCCCTCGATGTTACTTGTACCCCTTGGTGTCACTTGTACCCCTCGATGTTACTTGTACTCCTCGGTGTCACTTGTAGTCCTCGATGTCACTTGTACTCCTCGGTGTCACTTGTACTCCTCGGTGTCACTTGTAGTCCTCGATGTTACTTGTACCCCTCGGTGTCACTTGTACCCCTCGATGTTACTTGTACTATTCAGTGTCACTTGTAGTCCTCAATGTCACTTGAACTCCTCGGTGTCACTTGTACTCCTCGGTGTCACTTATAGTCCTCGATGTTACTTATACTTCTTGGTGTCACTTGTACTCCTCGGTGTCACATGTACTCCTCGGTGTCACTTGTACCCCTCGATGTTACTTATACTCCTCGGTGTCACTCGTACCCCTTGATGTTACTTGTACTCCTCGGTGTCACTGGTACCCCTCGATGTTAATTGTACTCCTTGGTGTAACTCGTACCCCTCGATGTTACTTGTACTCCTCGGTGTCACTCATACCCCTCGATGTTACTTGTACTCCTCGGTGTCACTTGTACCCCTCGATGTTACTTGTACTCCTCTGTGTCACTTGTACCTCTCAATGTTACTTGTACTCCTCGGTGTCACTTGTACCCCTCGGTGTCACTTGTATCCCTCGGTGTCACTCGTACTCCTCGGTGTCACTTGTACTCATCGGTGTCACTTGTACTCCTCGATGTTACTTGTACCCCTCGATGTTACTTGTACTCCTCGGTGTAACTTGTACCCCTCGATGTTACTTGTACCCCTCGGCGTCACTTGTACCCCTCGATGTTACTTGTACTCCTCGGTGTCACTTGTACCCCTCGGTGTCACTTGTACCCCTCGATGTTACTTGTACTCCTCGGTATCACTTGTACTCCTCGGTGTCACTTGTAGTCCTCGATGTTACTTGTACTCCTCGGTGTCACTTGTACCCCTCGATGTTACTTGTACTCCTCGGTGTCACTTGTACCCCTCGGTGTCACTTGTACCCCTCGATGTTACTTGTACTCCTCGGTATCACTTGTACTCCTCGGTGTCACTTGTACCCCTCGATGTTACTTGTACCCCTCGATGTTACTTGTACTCCTCGGTGTCACTTGTACCCCTCGGTATCACTTGTACTCCTCGGTATCACTTGTACTCCTCGATGTCACTTGTACCCCTCGATGTTACTTGTACTCCTCGGTGTCACTTGTACCCCTCGGTGTCACTTGTACCCCTCGATGTTACTTGTACTCCTTGGTGTCACTTGTACTCCTCGGTGTCACTTGTAGTCCTCGATGTTACTTATACTTCTCGGTGTCACTTGTACTCCTCGGTGTCACATGTACTCCTCGATGTTACTTGTACTCCTCTGTGTCACATGTACTCCTCGGTGTCACTTGTACCCATCGATGTTACTTATACTCCTCGGTGTCACTCGTACCCCTCGATGTTACTTGTACTCCTCAGTGTCACTTGTACCCCTTGATGTTACTTGTACTCCTCGGTGTCACATGTATTTCTTGGTGTCACTTGTACCCCTCGGTGTCAATTGTACTCCTCGGTGTCACTTGTACCCCTCGGTGTCAATTGTACTCCTCGGTGTCACTTGTACCCCTCGGTGTCACTTGTACCCCTCGATGTTACTTGTACCCCTCGATGTTACTTGTACTCCTTGGTGTCACATGTATTTCTCGGTGTCACTTGTACCCCTCGATGTTACTTGTACTCCTCGGTGTCACATGTATTCCTTGGTGTCACTTGTACCCCTCGGTGTCACTTGTACCCCTCGATGTTACTTGTACCCCTCGATGTTACTTGTACTCCTCAGTGTCACATGTATTCCTCGGTGTCACTTGTACCCCTCGATGTTACTTGTACCCCTCAATGTTACTTGTACTCCTCAGTGTCACTTGTACCCCTCGATGTTACTTGTACTCCTCGGTGTCACATGTACTCCTTGGTGTCACTTGTACCCCTCGGTGTCACTTGTACCCCTCGATGTTACTTGTACTCCTCAGTGTCACTTGTACCCCTCGATGTTACTTGTACTCCTCGGTGTCACATGTATTCCTCGGTGTCACATGTACTCCTTGGTGTCACTTGTACCCCTCGATGTTACTTGTACTCCTCGGTGTCACTTGTACCCCTCGATGTTACTTGTACTCCTCGGTGTCACTTGTACCCCTCGATGTTACTTGTACTCCTCGGTGTCACATGTATTCCTCGGTGTCACATGTACTCCTTGGTGTCACTTGTACCCCTCGATGTTACTTGTACTCCTCGGTGTCACTTGTACCCCTCGATGTTACTTGTACCCCTTGGTGTCACTTGTACCCCTCGATGTTACTTGTACTCCTCGGTGTCACATGTATTCCTCGGTGTCACATGTACTCCTTGGTGTCACTTGTACCCCTCGATGTTACTTATACTCCTCGGTGTCACTTGTACCCCTCGGTGTCACTTGTACCCCTCGATGTTACTTATACTCCTCAGTGTCACTTGTACTCCTCGGTGTCACTTGTACCCCTCGATGTTACTTGTACTCCTCAGTGTCACTTGTACCCCTCGATGTTACTTGTACCCCTCGATGTTACTTATACTCCTCGGTGTCACTTGTACCCCTCGATGTTACTTATACTCCTCGGTGTCACTTGTACTCCTCGGTCTGATGTATTTCTATTGATGCTTCTGTTCCGGGAGTTTTTGTTTTATTATTTGGCTCTTTGTATAATTTCACTGGCAGAAATAATACTTCTTAAAATCCCAGAGATGTGAGATAAACGCCGCCGTAATGTATGAGGAAATGACGGATTGCAATTGATTTGTGAATTACAGTAAAAAACTAAAGGAAGAAAATTAAACGTATGAGAAATGCTTTACATTATGGCTTCTCTTTGCGTTCCAGAGAGAAAGCTGTTATTTGCAGAGTTTTTATTTATGGAAAAGTATTCGGAGAGTTTGCCGGCAATAATGTGCTGTTTGTTTAAGTGACAATATGTAGGTGTTGTTAGGAAACTCTGGGGTCTGTATTGTTAAGGTTATAGGGCAGTGATGGCGAACCTTTTAGAGACCGAGTGCCCAAACTGCAACCCAAAACCCACTTATTTATTGCAAAGTGCCAACACGTCAGGGGGCGGGGCTTATCACGACGTATAATTTTATCTCCGTTGATCTAAAAAGGACAGGGCCGCTTCAAAACAGACAGCGTGCAGATTTTGACTGCTTTTTGGACGTGGAAATACCACACAATGTCCTCAGCGGAAATTTCTGTGGAGCATTTCCGCATCACAAAAACAGTCAAAATCAGCATGCTGTCTATTTTGAAACAGCCCTGCCCATTTCCACCACATATAAATATGCCCCAGCTATAATAGTGAACCACCTCCCCCCCCCCCCACACCCAGCGGCCCAAGCAATAATAGTAACCCCCCAGCAATAATAGTGACCAACCCCAGCAGCCCCAGCGATAATTGTGACCCTCCAGTGGCCCGAGCAAAAATATAGACCCCCCCCTTACTGTATATTACCAACCTCTCTGCTGTCGGAACCTATCCAACGTGTCACCTCATGCAGTACTGGCTTTAGCCAGCATATAGCGCTGTTGTATAATGGCAAAATCATGCAATTTTTTTTACCCACCAGTGAAACAGGCTTATAGTATAAAAAAAACTGCAGTGCCGTTCAAATTTAAATGATAATCACTTGGTGAAAACACGGCCAATGAATGAGAATATGTTCGCTTCGCCTTCGCCGTTCACTTTCTGTAGGCATAAAAATCATCATTCGCTCATTTAATCATTGCTGTGTGTAAACAGCCATCATTTAGTCGCTTACAGTGGCTGGTAGAGTAAATGTGAACCAATGAATGATTTGCAAGCAAGTGATTTATCTGCCTGTGTAAATAGTCTGTTCGACCGGATAAGACAACTCATTGTTCGCTCGTACGAACGATAAATCTGACAGTGTAAAAGTTCTCTTGCAAGTAACTTGTACCATTCATGTTTTATATTGTGCAGACTGAGTAGAAAACGTCCATAGTGCAGGCATAAAAAGTAAGTGAACCTCTAGGCTAATGAATTCACCAAGAGGTAATTGGCAATTTACAGTAACTAGAAATGAAAAAAAAATCTGAACTGTTGCTACTCTTCCTAGTAGTCAGCCTCCTGTTAAGATCACTCCAAGAGCAGAACAGACAATCCTGAAAGAGGTGGGAATCCTAAGGTAACAGCAAAATCTCGGTTCATATGTCCACTAGGAGTGCAAATAAAGAAAATGGAACAATACCTCTACAGCGCCACCTATTGGATGGCAGCATTCCTGCAAGTCAATGTCCGACCCTTTATACAGGTCTTTACAACAATGATTGGGAATTGAAAACCAACAACAGCCTTGTCAGAGGGAGCCCACAGCGGAATCCGACCCTGTGCCAGGCCGGTGACTCCCGCGTACCTGTCCGCAGTCTTCATATTCTGTACTGCAGATGTGCCGTTTGGCGCACATGCGCAGTACAGATTATGCAGCGCCATCGCTAGGTGATGATGTGGTTCCTGTAAACCTTCCGCAATGATGATTGTGGAAGGGTCGAGGGGTCGGACAGCTTCCATTAACTTCAATGAAAGCCATTAGTGCGGAACTTGACTCAAAATAGAGTATGCTGAGATTTCCCCCCGCGAGCGGAAAATCACAATTGCTTTCTGCTCGTGGGCAGGCAAAAACGTTCTTCCATAGCATACTATGGGCGGTATTTGCTACGGAATCCAGAGGCGGACGCTTGCTCTGGATCACACAATGCAAATCCACCCGTGTGCAGCGGCCTAAAGGGTTCACTTACTTTTTCTTGCAACTGCAGTTATATGATCTCACTTTGATGAGACATATGCGTTGCTAGGACCCACGAACAAGAATAAGTCGCGGCTAAAACTCGCATTTTCTCGCCCGTTTGTAACGTATATACGCCCGGAAATCCTTCGGCTGGGAGAAATGCTCAGCATAGCTTCTATTATTTACAGCCAACTGACATGGTTTAGAAGCACTAGCCGCTGTAAAACTCCTTCCCCCTCCCTTTTCTGGCTGCTCTCATAGGCGCTCATGGGAGGCTATACAAGCTGCCAGTGTATCCCGGACAAAAGATACGGCAAGACCTATCTTTTCCTGTCGCATCAAAATTCAACCCCTGGATTCGGCAGCGTATGTGCTATTTTCCGGCCCGCCGATTTTACGCGGCTAAACATTGCCCATCTGAATGAATGCATTGAAATGCAATTATTCAGATGGTCGCGATTTTCGGCCAACGTTTTATCATGGCTAAACAGCTACAATAAAAGGCTTGTGTGAATAAGGCATTGTCAGAACTTAGGTTTGCTGCACATCTCGACTGTGTAGTTAATGATCCCCAATTCATCTGAATAGGAACGAGTAATACCCATTTCTGCCAGTGAAATCTACAGCTGCCCACCACTTACCCCGACAGGGAAGGTTAATATTTAGGCCAGTTTCACATGGACATATTTGCAGGCATATTTGTGTGCGCAATACACAGAAAATAGAACCCATTAA
This sequence comes from Eleutherodactylus coqui, assembly GCF_035609145.1. Taxonomy (NCBI): domain Eukaryota; kingdom Metazoa; phylum Chordata; class Amphibia; order Anura; family Eleutherodactylidae; genus Eleutherodactylus; species Eleutherodactylus coqui. The sequence continues at coordinate 73,978,156 of NC_089848.1, read as the reverse complement.
TTTCAATGGATTCATTCAGATGCAGGTATTCCTCCTACATATTTAGGGCTTATTCACAGCAGCGTATATGGGCCATCGTTTTCACGGCCGGACGATATACGCTACCATTTGAGCTGTCTTCCCCCAACCCTCCCCCTCACCTGCTCTCTGCCTTTCTCTTCCCCTCCGGCTGTTTGCAATAGGAGGGGGCGGGATGAAGGTTAAGCTAAGCTCTGCCCCTACCATTGCTGGCTTCGGACAAGGGCGGGGAGGGGCAGATACTTAGCTCCTCCCCCTTCCATTGCAAACAGCCGGAGGGGAGGAGAAAGGCAGAGAGCCGGTGAGAGGGAGGGATGGGGGAAGACAGCTCAGATCGTAGCGTATATCGGCCGGCCCTTAGGTTGTGCAAAAAAAACACAGCATGCTCCATTTTCCTGTGCATTTGCGCACCAAAAGTCTCCATAGAAGTCAATGGGGATGCGAAAATACACGCAAAATACGCTGGGACACATCTGAAACTCATTAGACTAATTAGCCATTTTAAGCTGTGCATACTTTTTTGCCGCATGCATAAAAAACATACAGTAAACTACTAATGATGCGCGGGCACAAATGCTGCACTCCTGCTCATGCAAACCCCAGCCTTACAGAAAAGATTATCCAGGTGAGGGAACCCTTTAAGAAGAACCTAGGACAATAAAGAACACAAGTGTGAGCTGTAATAACTGGACCGTATTGTAATTAAATCCAAATTTTCAGATATATCATAATTAATTGTGTTTACGCTTCAGGGCCTAATTAATTGAAGATGATGTTCTTCCAGTAGAATAACCACATCCATCAATGACATTGATCACACAGAGTTGGGGCTCCTCCATATTCCGCTGCTCCCCTGAGGCTGCATGATAAAGCCAGTCAATGAATCACAGCTCTGAGCAGCGAGGACTCGGGACCTATACATTATCAGCGCTCTCCACGGCCGCACTGAACACAATTGTTTTCATATTAATTGTTGCATGTGATTAATTCAGACAATAAATTATAATTAACTTGTTGTTGGGATTAATATAAGCCGGCTGATGAGAAAACAGCCACTTGTAGCGTTTATACATTGATACATGGAGGATTTAAAAAGTTTACACACCCCTACTAAAAAAAAAAAGTATCTGCACTTAAATCGGGAAACTTGGAGGACCCTAACCTGGGTGTGAGCAAAGTGACATACTCTATCCTACCCAAAGTAATATGAACAGCGTCCATCTTCTTGGAGAGAAGTTGCCGGATATTTGCAGGATGAATGGAGGGAAATACCAGTTGAAGTGTATCAGGTTCGGCATATACTTGGTGTTGATTAAAGATGCAACAAAACTTACCAGGGAGACCACCAATAGTGATTTCTGTTAGGAAGTGATCGCTCCCTGCTTCTCCAGAATTCTGCACATGTTTATGAGGGGGTCTGAGGACAGAGCATATAACTAAAAATCCTACTGTATCTTCTGGAGTTCCCCTTTAAGCTTGTGATGATGCTGGTGAGTACTTTTGCAGCGAGATAAAGTTGAAATGTGATTTAGGAATAGATTACATTGTGTAAGCTGTAATTCTGCGCGTTGTACGATGGACAGTAATGGAACCCCGCCATTCAATCTTACTGGAAACTCCTCTTAGACTAATGGGACGTAAAATGCCACCTGATGCACTATTTATGGTTTATTGTACTTGTCTTTCTTTCCACTATAAATATCCTTTATTTCATACAACAGTGCGACTCCACTTCTAGGCCAGCAGCGTAACGACCCCTGAAGAAGCCGTAGCAGCTGCCACGGGGCCTGAATCTCAGGGGGGCCCGGGCTGCTGGCTCCCTTGAGAAGGTAGTTGCAAAGTGTAGGGTGGGCTACAAAATTAAAAAAAATATATATATATATACTCACCTCCTTCACTCCTCGCATTGCTCTGTTTGATGTCCTGGTCCTTGCTGACTTCCAGTTAGTGCTAAATGGATTGTGACTGCGCTACCTAGAAGTCAGGAAGGACAGGAGCACTGAAGCCGTGCAGTAGGGGGAGTGAAAGTGGTGAATATATTGCTTTTTATTTTATAGTATAAGGGTGAGCGTTATTATTTATGGGGGCATAAAGAGGAACATCATTACTGATTGGACATAAAGGGAAGCATTATTATTGATGAGGACATAAGATAGAGTATTATTATAGTTGGAGACATAGGAAGGCATTGTTACTGATGGAGCATAAGGAGAGCATTATTACTGATAAGGGCACAAGAGGGAGTAGTATTATTAATTGGGGCAGGAGAGCATTATTACTGATAAGGGCACAAGAGGGAGTAGTATTATTAATTGGGGCAGGAGAGCATTATTACTGATAGGTGCACTTTTACTGTGTGAAGGACATTAAGGCTTCATTCACACGAATGGTTTATCCCAGCTATTTTACCGCAATAAAACGTCGCCAAAAATCAGTACCATGTAGCATTGGATTCCAATGCATTCATTCACATGGGCAATTTTCTCGGTGCATGAAAAATCGTGCCATTATATTGTCATTATTTGTCGCAGCGTCAAAAGATAGGCCATGACCTATCATTAAACAAAATACGCTGGAGGCTCCCATAGATTCCTATGGGAGCTGAAAAAAAAGGGAGGGGAAGGGAGTTTACCTGCATCCGATGCTGGGAAAAGAAGACAGCTGGCTTTATTTAAGCTTCTAGTAATTATTAGGAAATTATAGTACCAGTGTTTCTGGTGGGGCAATGCGCCACAAAGCTGTGCTACATGGTACATCTATTATACACACACACAGCTCTACTACATCCATCTTGATTCCCACACAAGACAAACACAGCTTGACTCCTCTCACAGCAGTGACATCACCACATGTCCTTCAGCCCACCGAATCTCTGTGGTGACAGTTGGTTAGTGTCTTCTGTCAGGACTGCTAAGTTGTGTCTGAGATAATAATGGCTTAGTTGTATTCTCATTTTGTTTTTTTTGTCCTCCCCTTCCAAGAGCTCTGTGTTGTTCTTCTGTCAGTCAGGTGTGTGTTTTATATATCCTGTAGGACCTGTGATGATGTCACCAGGGGACGGAGCATGAGAAGAACCCACATACAGTACTTTCTACCAAACTGAAAATTGCTCCTCCCTCAGCAGTGATGTCACCACAGGGCCTTCAACCCATCAGATCTCTGTGGTGGTGGTAGGTCGGTGTCTTCTGTCAGGACCGCTGAGTTGTGTCTGGGATAATAATGGCTTAGTTGTATACTCATTTTGTTATTTTTGTCCTCCCCTTCCAAGATCCCAACTTGTGTTATTCTTTTGTCGGTCAGGCCCTGTGTTTTATATATCCTGTAGGACCTGTGATGATGTCACCAGGGGGCTGAGCATGAGAAAAACTCACACACAGTACTTTCTACAAAACTACACAATGGCTCCTCCCACAGCAGTCTTATATATGTTGTAGGACATCGATGATGTCACCAGGGGCGGAGCATGAGATGCACTCACATACATACTCACTGACAAGTGGTCCTTAGTAGTTTGATTTAACCCTTTCCAATCCAATTTGTATCCTGGTTTTCCTAGGGGGCTTACTCTTTATCTACTGTTATACAATGGCGCTATATGCTGGCTAAAGCCAGTACTGCATGAGGTGACACATTGGATAGACGTAGACAGCAGAGAGGCTGACCATATACAGTAAGAGAACCCCAACAGACGTCTTCCAACATCGGAGCTGTACAGCCTTAAATCATAATGTTTTTAGACGTCAGACAGTGGATTGGAGAGGGTTAAAGCTAATAGAAGCAAATTTGCTGACTGACGGAATTCCACACTACAGCGATTTTTTTCTCATGCAATACACTCACATAATTGGACAAGAAAACACTAATTAACGTCAGTGTTAGCGCACAGCTATTCTTCACTATTGCGATTTTCAGCTGCATGCAGCCAGCGTAAAATCGCATATGTTCCTGTGAATGAAGCCTAGGGGTGTATTGCAACTTAAAAGAAGCACTTATTGTGTGGGGCTTAAAGGACTGTTCCAGTTACTAAATGTTTTTTTTCAAGTTTACACCCCTCCACTGGATGTGTCAAAACTGATGGATCGGTGGGGCTCTGACCGCTGGGACACCACTGGTTCCATTTGCCTCACCTTCATTCACTTCAATGGGGCTGACAGAAATAGCCAAGCGCTATACTGCTGTCCTCCAGGGAACAGAAGTGGGGCAAGAGGGACCCTTACATTCTCAGGTTTGGTGAGAGTCCTAGCAGTTGGACCCCCATCAATCCAGTGGATGAGTGAAAACTCAAGAAAAAAATATTTTGTAACTGGAATACAACTTTATTAACTATCTGGGTCCCTATGGATTGTCAGATTGAGGGCTTATTTTCACAAGCGTATATTGGCTGGCGTTTTCACGGCCGGCCGATATACGCTTCCATCTGAGCAGTCCCCCCTTCCCACCCTCTCACTGCCTCTCTGCCTCTCTCCTCCACTCTGCTGTTTGCAGTGGGAGGGTGCGGGACGGGGCGGAGATAAGCTCTGCTCTGTCCCGACTACTCCCATTGCAAACTGCTTAGAGGGGGGAAGAGAGGCAGAGAGACGATGAGGGGGAGGGAAGGGGGGGGGGGGGACTGCTCAGATGGTAGCGTATATCGGCCGGCCGATATACGCTCATGTAAATAAGCCCTGAATATGACAATCTGCCACTGCCATTTCATGACATCATCATCCTCCACAGAAAGCCCCCAACTTCTCCATCTGTGATATCATCACATCTCCTCAGATAATCCCACCATCACCAGCTATCTCCAGGTACTACACCTTCTAACCGTGTAACATCATAAGTCCTACCCCGATAATCTCATACACACTCTTTTGTGACATCATCAATCCTCCCCAAATATTACACCTTCTTTTCAAATGACATCATCAGCCTTCCTCAGGTAAACCTGCCCATTCACTTTGTCAGCTGTCTGCAATCTTCTATTTGCTATTTTCATTGTGAATACTGCTAATCTTGACTCACGCAGCAGACTAGACCCATCATTCTGTTATAAAAGGGGTTACCCGCCTTTAAAAAGTGATACCCTACCAATATCTTACTGGTAGTGGTCTGTTGTTCAGTACCCCCACTGATCAGCTGATTGAAGGAGCCAAGGCACTTATGCCTGCTCTGCAACCTCTTAAGTGTTTATATATAAGCACGATCCTGTCAGTGCTCAAAGCGCTGTATTATTTGTAGTGGCTATTCTGAGTACTACAGGCTTGTCACACTGAAGTGAATGGGACGAGCATGCAGTACTTAAAACAGCCACCATAAAAAATATGGCATTCTAAACACTGAAAGGATCGAGAGGTAAACACGCGAAAGAGACTACTATCCTTGCACATGTGTCGCAGCCCTTCAATCAGCATCTGTCCCGAGTGGCCGACCACCACCAATCAGATATTGATAGCCCTTCTTGATGATAGGCAATCAATTTTTAAAAGCTGAAAAACCCCTTTAACACTCTGCGTAATTGTGGCAGAATATCATTAATTTTTACTACATGCTGTAAAGTGAGAGGCTTTTTAAACTTATTTTTGGTCTTTTTGCTTTTTACTCACCTGGAGTGAAACCGGTAATGCTGCCATCTAGTGGTCACAGTGAGAACTGCAATACAATAAATAGCAACTTGGTACATGCCTACAAACATGTCGAACATGTTCCTTTACACAACCAATTAACTTTCTGACTTATTTCTCTCCTTTCAACTGATGAAACTTTTCAAACATTGTCACATCATGTGTGTCTGTAAGAAGGTGACAGTTAAGGAGAACCAATGGCTGTTCTCACATCAGATAGGAACAGTAATTACCTTTAGTGTCTCTATATGACAAGCAACAGAGCCGAATAAGAAGATTGGAGGCTGCAGATGTCTTATGGTGGATTATCATGGAACTTTAATCTGATCAGCACAGATGACAACGCCAGAAATCCTTCGCTTTATTCATCTTGTACAGATCTGCGGTTACATAATGTTATGTTCTCCAATCACATCCAAAGCTGCTGTACATTGACAATTCTATTAGTAAGCCACCCCCTGCTTGTCCCAGTGGTCTGTCTTGTAGTCATATATTATTCCAGTCTCCTGCTGTCTGCAGATTAACAAGAAGAGAAGCTAAAGGGAAAGCAGTAACGTCCGAATAGCAGCTGCAAACATAAAACGAGAGACTTTTAATTGGGAATATGTGAAACGTTTTTTTGATAGACGCTGATAGTGTGCGATTACACGCTTCTCGCTGCTGCAAAACACGGGCAGAGAAACGCTGATTGTGACCAGCACCTGAACGTGTCAGCTCAATCACTATAACGAGTGCAGGTGCGGGCTGCAATCAGCGGAGCTGCGGCTCGGATTTGCAGCGTACTGGCACTGAAAGAGGAGGAATATTCTTCACCAGATTCTGCAACTACCGTATGTGTATCGGAGCAGAATGCTACAGCTGCAGAGTAAAGGGTTGGACCAGAATGTCAAGTATTTCGCTATCTGCAGGACTTCATTCACTTTCAATGGGACACCATTCACTTTCAAGGCTCATTCACACGAGCGTGTTAGTGCAGCTAAGTTACAAGCGCTAAAAAACACAAACCAATGGATTCCTATGGAAACGTTCAGACGAAAGAATTTTAGGCGCGGAAAAAAAATTGCACCTAAAATAATTATAGGACTGAAATCCCACAACTGAAATTCCCTGCTGCGTGAAAAGATAGGACCTGACCTATCTGTGGTGCACTGCGCAAGAGTTTCATAGACTCCTATGGGAGCTGGATAACAAGGAAGGGGAGGTTGATTGGCTAAACATTCCGTTTGTTCTTTTACCTCTAGTGGGGTTGAGGGGACTCCCTGCGGTTTCCCTTCATCACCCCGGGGCTTCCCCTCTTCCCAGCAGAGACTAACAGGAATTTACAGCGGGACATTTTAAACTTGCTGTTAAGCTGTCCCCTGAACTCCAAACAGCAATGGAGAACGAGGAATTCCCCATAGCGGGGAGAGGAGAAATTCCCTTGCAAGGGAAAACGAGGGAATTCCTGTAGCAGGGAGAGAGAGGTTCCCCTGCAGGGGAGAATAAGGAAATCCCCAACAGCAGGGGAATCCCTTATTCTACCCTGCAGAGCAACCCCGGCATCACACTGCTGGGGATTTCCTTATTCTCCCCTGCAGGCAAACACCGGTCTCGCTGCTGCTGGGGATATCTCTCCAGCCCCGGTGAGATGAAGGAAAGCACTACAGAGGAGGGGATTCCCTGGGGCTTTCCTTCCCCTCTCTCTCTCTCCTCCCAGAGCAGCAGTGCTTTTTTAAAGCAACACGCAGCTCCCAATCGTCTAATGGGTAATTCACCACTAATTAAGCTTGGGACTTGATTACTGGAGGTTGTCCATTCACGCTATTTTTCATGCAGTTAGCGGCGATTTTGTTTGCGTGAGTAACTTCGGCTTGATTTTCATGCTCATGTGAATGAGCCCTCAGTGGGACTGCCGAGATAGCTGAGTGACACCCACTCAGGTATTTCTGTCAGTCCCTTTGAAATAAGTGGAGCGCTGACCGCACTTGGGTAGCGTTCAGTGATTTGTGTGGCCGGGAAAAGATAGGACCTGCCCTATCTTTCCGTCATGTAGTTAAACCACGAGCGGAAGAGATTGGGCAATCACTGACTTCCTGCCTGTTTTTCCAAACTCCTGTGCTTGATCTGAGTTTGATCTGCCATCAAGGGAAATGTTCATTCCCCTCGGTCAGGTGTAGCTGCGCTTCTTACTGCCAGGGGTAGTTCCGCCTATGGCATTGCGAATCCGCCCTTTGCCCGAATTGACACAAGTAGATTTGTTCACAAAAAATCTCCACATGCTATATGCAGAGAATATAATTCATTGATTTCAATGGGTTCGTTCACATGTGGGTATTTTGCGTGTGTATTTCAGCTGCGCAAAAGAATATAAAGCTTGCTCTAGAGAGCACATATTACACTACTTGGCCATTTCAACGGCTGGGAGCATTGCTGTGTCTGTTAGCCTTAGGCTACCTTCACACTGGCGAAAGCGATATGGGGCCATGACTCCCTCCCCCCATAGCGCGCTCCTCACTATGTGAGTTCCCCTAAGAATGCAAGGTAGTTTTACGCCAAAACAGCCTCGCATCACTTCAGGTAAGAAGCAATCCTTCTGCCGTGGCTGTCAGATGCAGTAGAGGATCGCAACGTTTCTCCTATTGTTTTCAATGGGACACCTTGCGCTGTTGCTGCCAGCCTCATTGCAAACAATGGGCGCTGCAACACAAGAGCATGCAGGAAAATAGAACATGCTGCGATTTGTTTCCCGCATCGCGGTGCCATGCAGTAAAATATCGCTAATGTGAATGATCCCATTCAAAAGAATGGGGTTCATATTTGTGCAAGATTTGTGCGTCTCGCAACGCACAAATTTCAGAAGATTTCGATGCCGGCCTAATGGGGCTTTCACATGTGCAGAATTATTTCACGAGAATGCACCACAAGACATAGCTTAAAAGGGTTGTCTAGAGTTAGAAAAATATGGCTGCTTTCTTCCAAACACAGCGCCATTGCAGCAGCCTGAGTACTAGGCTCACCGTTGCGGTGGAGACCACGGGGAAACTATGATGGCGGTCACGGGTGGCTCTATTATCTTTCCCGACAGCAGCGTCAGCATGGCCTAGCTCGGTCACAAAACGGAGCATCCAACAAAAATGTCACGTGACGCCAGTACCTCTACTAGGCCGCTATGCACACGGCGCAAAATAAAGTGTCCATACTCTGATAGCGAAGTTTCAAGAAAACAACCAGAGGTGCTCAGCTCTACTTCACTCACACTTTTCCAGCTTTGATTCTCCAACAAATCTCTTGCATAGCACACTTTTCAGGTATAACATTTTTTTTACAAGATGGCCTTCCTTCTCGCACCTTCAGCTTCACACACTAGGAGACACTCTTCCCTCTGAACTCCAGACGTCCTCAGTCCCAGTTATCTGATAGACTGTCCTTGGGGTTTGCACTCCTGACACATTCTCTCAACTCTCTTTTTCCTCTCCTTCTTCTTCCTAAGTTCCACTCCCTAACTAACCAAGACTTATAATCACATCACTCATGCAGTTAAAGGGGCACACACACCGGATTCACTCACAACATTCATTCACATACATCACCACTTCGGGCCACTACACCATCCTTGTCCATGATTAAGGACTTATTCTGATGAGCGCGGACACAACTACGCTCAGCGGTATGGAGCGTAGTTGCGCCTGAACGAGGTGAATCCCTTCGCCGTCTTTTCAAACTCCATGCCATCACGCAGGAGTTTGAAAAAAACAGCAGAAAGATAGATCCTGCTCGATCTTTCCCCCATGTGCGGGAAAGTCCTTTTCTGTGCGGGAAAGTCCTATCTTTTCTCGCCCGTACTATTAACAGCTGAGAATCCTGCTAGTGAAAACAAAACTATTGAAATCACAGAAGGCATATTGATACATTGATACAGATGTGGTAGATGCTTGATTGATTGATACATTGTACATCCCAGATGTGAATGCAATGTGATTGATACATTGATTATTACAGGTGTGACAGACACATGCTCAATACATTGTATACCCCAGATGTGACAGAAGGCATATTGATACATTGATACAGATGTGGTAGATGCTTGATTGATTGATACATTGTACATCCCAGATATGAATGAGATATGATTGATAGATTGTACATCCCAGATGTGATAGAAGGCATATTGATACATTGATACAGATGTGGTAGATACTTGATTGATTGATACATTGTGCATCCCAGATGTGAATGAAACAAGAAAATGAATATCCTGTAAGTATCAGAAGTCCTGTGACCCTTAGGACCCTCCCCTCGTATCCCAGCTCGCCCACGGTCTCCGTCTTCATAAACCTCGCACAGTCTTCTCTTAACCTCTGATATTTATTGGGCCTAATCCCCCACAGTAGTCTCATTTTGACCGGAGATATTTTTCCACGGTCTCTCCCTGATGGCTGCAGCCACTGACAGATTTCCACTGTCTCCTCTGAAAGAAAAAAAGTTTGTGGCCATTTAGCAGAACGGGACATGGGCAGAGCTCCCAGAAATGGCGTGGAGCGCACATAGTTGGCTCACCCTGAAGCAGAGCGGTTAAGAAAGTTGGCAGCTGGTTATTTGAGGACGGTGCTAATTCAGGTGAACGAAGCAGCTCAGGATCTAATATCAATATTTAACCGGTGACCGCAGGAATCGAACCAGCAATATTGAGGCTTGTAAATTAGAACTGGCAGGACCCAGCCTGGTAGCCCTCTGTGTACAGATGTAGCAGAGCTGGAGGGGTCATTTAACTCATTGATGTCATCGCCTGCAGTCGCCCTCTTCTGTCCAGTTGTTAAAAGTTCAGCTTTGTTGTTTCATAGTTATATTGATTCCTGGAAAACGGAGTGACAACTAATATGGCAGCCTCATAAAGGGTTAAGGCTCACATTTTCTATCTATTGGATGTCAAAACTGCTTATTTATAAAATGTTTCTATACTCTGCTGCTCAATCAGATATGACATTCAGGACTCTAGGAAAGTTAGATGACATGCAAAGCTGGTGGAGCAGTAGGTAAAGCAATACCCTTGATAGCCAATTAGGTTTAATATTGTCCCTGGTGGCCAAGTGGTATATCTTCGGTGGGTATAATTCACTTATTTGACGGCCCATAGATGTAAGAACGTATTCACACGGGCGATTTAAACGTCTGAGTTCTGTCCATTGATCCATTAAAGTTAATGTGTGTATTCACTTGTGCGATTGTTTTTCTTTATTATGGTCCGTTGGACAGTGTAATAAAAAAATACCATCATGCGCTATTCTGGTGCGATTCAGAATTACCCATTCAAGTCAATGGGTACATTAATAATAACGGAAAGCACTTCCATGGCATGGACGGATGTTAGTTTTTTTTCATGCACCCAGTGACTTCAATGGGCGTTTTAAATGCCATTAATTGGACCACCTTCCATTATTTCCCATGTACGTGAAAAACGGATAACACGTTGATGACTCTCGCATTCTAAAAACTGAACAAAAGCTGATTTAAAATGCTCATACACCCACAGTTAGTGATGAGCGAGCATGCTCGCTAAGGCACATTACTCGAGCAAGTAATGCCTTAGCGAGTATCTCCCCGCTCTTCTCTAAAGATTCGGGGGCCGGAGCAGGTGACAGGTGAGTTGCGGTGGGGAGCAGGGGGGAGCGGGGAGAGGGAGGGAGAGAGAGATCTCCCTTCCGTTCCTCCCCGCTCTCCCCCGCCGCCCGCCGCCCCCCGCCGGCCCCCGAATCTTTAGAGACGAGCGGGGAGATACTCGGCTAAGGCACTACTCGCTCGAGTAATGTGCCTTAGCGATTATACTCGCTCATCTCTACTCACAGTGAAATCGGTTAGTTCTTCACTGAGCAAAATCGCGCTCACCCATGTTAATACGGCCTAATAGTATTGGCGGTAACGCACTAGGTATAGTATTCCCTTTATAATATCGCTGGTGGTTCGCTAAACAAAACAATTGCTGTGCCATATTGGTGTGGGCTTTGGCTGATTGTTAATCCATGGAAGGCTACTTGGATCTGATGGTACCATAATCACTAGAGATGAGCGAGCACCAAAATGCTCGGGTGCTCGTTACTCGAGTCGAAATTATCGCGATGCTCGAGGGTTCGTTTCGAATAACGAACCCCATTGAAGTCAATGGGCGACCCGAGCATTTTTGTATTTCGCCGATGCTTGCTAAGGTTTTCATTTGTGAAAATCTAGGAAATTCAAGAAAGTGATGGGAACGACACAGCAACGGATAGGGCAGGCGAGGGGCTACATGTTGGGCTGCATCTCAAGTTCCCAGGTCCCACTATTAAGCCACAATAGCGGCAAGAGTAGGCCCCCCCCCAACAACTTTTACTTCTGAAAAGCCCTCATTAGCAATGCATACCTTAGCTAAGCACCACACTACCTCCAACAAAGCACAATCACTGCCTGCATGACACTCCGCTGCCACTTCTCCTGGGTTACATGCTGCCCAACCCCCCCCCCCCACCCCCCTGCACGACCCAGTGTCCACAGCACACACCAAAGTGTCCCTGCGCAGCCTTCAGCTGCCCTCATGCCACACGCTGGCCTCATAGCCACACCACTCTCATGTCTATTTATAAGTGCGTCTGCCATGAGGAGGAACTGGAGGCACACACTGCAAAGGGTTGGCAGGTCCAGGCAGCGACCCTCTTTAAAAGGGGCGAGACGATAGCCCACAAAGCTGTACAGAAGCAATGAGAACTCCAATGCTGTGCCACCTCCGTCAGGAGCTGCAAACGTGGGCATAGCAATGGGGAATCCATGTGCCACACAGCATTCATTCTGTCAAGGTGTCGCATAGCTCAATCCACACTGCAAGGGGAAAGCCGTCAGCGCTCTGCCCTCTACCCAAGTCAGTCAGTGCCGTTGTGCCAGACAGGTCAAACACCGCAATGGGAACTAAGTTTGCATCAACAGCATAGATGGGTCCTAGGAAACCCAAGACATGAACCAAAAATTGATCTGAGCAGCCAAACATGGCAGACTTGCACCACGCCCACGGCATAGGCCTCGGCCCACAGATTCAGCAATCCTAGGCAGGAAGCGGACCTTCACTGCACCCAAGACATAGGCCTCTGCACAAACCCTCAGCAATCGCATGCCTACAGCGGACTCCAATACTAGTGTAGCTGTGCACTTCTCATTAGCGCTGCATTGCTCCTGTAGTTTGTCCCAATGCAGTGCCCCGGATAGTAGAGCTAATGTCAGATTAACCCCTTAATGACGCGGCCATTTTTCTTTTTCCATTTTCGTTTTTTCCTCCCCCCTTTAAAAAAATCATAACTCCTTTATTTATCCATCCACGTCACTATATGAGGGCTTGTTTTTTGCGGGATGAGTTGTATTTTTCAATGGTGCTATTTAAAGTACCATATAATGTACTGAAAAACTTTTAAAAAATTCTAAGTGGAGTAAAATGGAAAAAAAACGACATTTTGCCATCTTTTAGTACGTCTTGCTTCTACGGCGCACAAATGGCAACAAAAACGACATGATAACTTTATTCTATGGGTCGGTACGATTACTACGATGCCAAACTTGTTTAGGTTTTTTTTTACTATACTCCTCTTTTTTTTTTTAAAAGACATAAAATTTTTTTCAATTATTTTCTGTCGTCATTTTGTGCGCGCGATAACTTTTTTATTTTTCCGTCGACGTAGTTGAGCAAGGTCTCATTTTTTGCGGGATGTCCTGTAGTTTCTGATAGTACCATTTTGGAATACATATGACTTTTTGATCGCTTTTTATTGCGTTTTTTCTTGGAGACAGGGTAACTAAAAAAGTGCATTTCTGGCGTTCTTCATTTTTTGTTTCGGACGACGTTCACTGTGCAGGAAAAATTATGTGCTACTTTGATAGTTCGGACTTTTACGGACGCGGTGATATCAAATACATATTTTTAATTTATTATTTAGATTTTTTAATAATAGATATGGCAAAAGGGGGGTGATTTAAACTTTTACAACTTTTTTTTTTTTTCAATTAAAAAAAAACTTTATTGATTCTTTTTTTTACTTTACTTTGAAGTCCCCCTGGGGGACTTTAAGATGCGATGCTTTGATCGCTCCTGCAGTATGACGTAATGCTATATCATTACGTCATATTGCTTTTTGACAGGCAACCTATGAAGCCACCCCACGGGGACGGCTTGATAGGCAGTCTGCTAAGGCAGCCCTGGGGCCTTTCATTAGGCCCCCGGCTGCCATGATACGTGCATGGCTCCCCCGATCTCACCGCGGGGGGGCCGCGCGGGACCCCCGAACATTGTTCGGGGGATTTAAATGCCGCTGTCAGAATTGACAGCGGCGTTTAAATGGTTAATAGCCGCGATCGGCCGCGCGGCCGTTCGCGGCTATTGCCCGTGGGTGTCAGCTGTTATAAACAGCTGATGCCCGCACTGTATGAAGAGAGGTTGCCACGCAACCTCTCTTCATACATACCCCGACGCTCCATGAAGTACCAGGTACGTCATTGGTCGTTAAGGGGTTAAATACAGGTGGGCTTTGGCCCACACTGCATGCCCCAGTCAGACCGGGGTTCTTTATAAGTAGACACAGGCAGGTACAACTCCGTGTGGACCGACAGCATGGGTGAGTCCCAGGAAGCCACCGGCATTACATAAATATATCCCATTGCAATGCCCAGCACAGCTGAGGTAACGTCAGATTAAATGCAGGTGGGCTTCGGCCCACACTGCATGCCCCAGTCTGACCAGGGTTTTTAATACATAGACACAGGCAGGTACAAATCCCTAATGTGAAGTCCCTGTGGACCCACGGCATGGGTGGCTCCCTGGAACCCACCGGCGGTACATAAATGTATCCCATTGCAGTGCCCTGCTCAGTAGAGCTAACGTCACATACAATACAGGTGGGCTTCGGCCCACAGTGCATGCCCCAGTCAGACTGGTAATATTTACCTTAACAGTAACCGCGTTGGTGGGAATGTGGTGGCGACTGCGGACCTAGTAGCGCGGTTTTATTTAGTTGGTTTCCGGAATGTGGCCAGGATTAAGTGGGCCGTGGTGGGGGGATGGTGGTGGTGCTCTCTTGTTGTGGCGTTAAAGGTGAAATTCTTGGACTGCCACCAGACGGACCAATGCAAAGGTATTTGCCAAGAAAGTTTTCATTGTTGGAGGAGGAGGGGGATGTTTTTGAGGCACTACGTGTCCTCTCCACGTGACCGTGGTTATATGCACCTTAACAGTAACCGCGTTGGTGGGAAATGGCCTCGCCGCCATCATGTCTTTGGAAAGCCTCCGTTTCCACACCCCAGTGACATAGCATTAGCAGCGGTATAGGCAGAGCCCAGAATTAGTAACATTTCAGCGGTAGCATTAGGGACAGGCCCCAGTAACATATCACTAGCAGCAGTATAGGGGGAGCACAGTATTAGTTCCATTTCAGTAGTAGTAGCACTCAAGACAGGCCCCAGTAACAATTCCGAAGCAGCATTATAGGGGGAGTGCAGTCTTAGTTCCATTTCAGTAATAGTAGCAGTCCAGACAGGCCCCAGTAACAATTCCGAAGCAGCAGTATAGGGGGAGCACAGTATTAGTTCCATTTCAGTAGTAGTAGCAGTCAAGACAGGCCACAGTAACAATTCCGAAGCAGCAGTATAGGGGGAGCACAGTATTAGTTCCATTTCAGTAGTAGTAGCAGTCAAGACAGGCCACAGTAACATTCCCGTTGCAGCAGTTTAGGGAGATAACAGTCTCTTTCACATTTCAGTAGTTGCAGTATAGACAAGGCCCCAGTTACATTTATGTAGCAAAAGTGTAGGCCAACCCCACACACCTTGCTGTAGCATGAGTGCAGGCGAAGAACATACAAATTACTAGGATTACACTGTAGGCGAGGGCCCAAAAAAATTGGTGTACCAACAGTACTAATGTACCTCAGAAAAATTGCCCATGCCCAACCAAAAGGGCAGGTGAAACCCATTAATCGCTTTGGTTAATGTGGCTTAATTGGTAACTAGGCCTGGAGGCAGCCCAGTTAAAATAAAAATTGGTTGAGGTGAAAGTTTCAACGCTTTAATGAGAATTGAAACGTATAAACATTGTTTACTAAAGTAATATGACTGAGCCTTGTGGGCCTAAGAAAAATTGCCCGTTCGGCGTGATTACGTGAGGTTTCAGGAGGAGGAGCAGGAGGAGGAGGATGAATATTATACACAGATTGATGAAGCTAAAAGGTCCCCGTTTTTGATGGGGATACAGAACGATGCTTCCATCCGCGGGTGCAGCCTACGTATTGTTTAGGTATCGCTACTGTCCGCTGGTGAAGAAGAGAAGTCTGGGGAAATCCAGCCTTTGTTCATCTTGATGAGTGTTAGCCTGTCGGCACTGTCGGTTGACAGGCGGGTACGCTTATCTGTGATGATTCCCCCAGCCGCACTAAACACCCTCTCTGACAAGACGCTAGCCGCAGGACAAGCAAGCACCTCCAGGGCATACAGCGCGAGTTCAGGCCACGTGTATTTCGATTTCCCTGTTGGAGGCTGACTTCGCGTACGGAACGCACAGCAGAGCCAGGAAACAATTATGCGCAAGGCTGGGTATTAATCAGCGACTACTACCCCCAGCAGAGACGCAGTAAACTGAAGACAGTGACAGGCAGGCCAAATATAGTATATTTTTACACTTTTTGGGAAAAAGCCCACTGCCTATATAGCCAGTATACCTCTTTCCCTGCCTCACCAGTACTGCCCCTATACTGAGTAAAATGACTGCAGACTGAGGATGCAATGTTCTGCACGCCCGATATACAAAAAAAAATAAAATTGCGCAACACTGCTAAAAGCAGCCTCAACAGTACTGCACACGGTCAGATGTGGCCCTAAGAAGGACTGTTGGGGTTCTTGAAGCCTAATATAACACCTAACCCTCTCCCTATAGCAGCAGCAGCATCAGCAGCACTGTCCCTAATCTCTGTCAGAATGCATCTGTGGCGAGCCGCGGGCAGGGCAGATTTTTATACTCAGGTGACACCTGATCTCCCCAGCCACTCACTGCAGGGGGGTGGTATAGGGCTGGAATGTCACAGGAGGAAGTTGTAATGCCTTCCCTGTGTTTCTATTGGCCAGAAAAGCGCGCAAATTTCTCAGGGAAGGAAATGTAATGGAGTCGAGCACCGCGTGGTGATCGTCTCGAGTAACGAGCATCTCGAACACCCTCGGACGAGTGCGCTCGCTCATCTCTAATAATCACCAATGGCCTCAACTTTCATGGAGCTATGCGTATGGGTGTCGTTCTCATATGCAACCCCGCTACGAAACCGAGAGGGGAAATTTTCTTTAAGTGTCACACTGCGCATGACTGTGAGATATGTGGGCATGCGCAGTACACTTCAGCCATACACGATCTCTGCCGGGAGACCCGCTCTTTACAAAATCGGTAAAACGCTGGCGGGAGACTGGCAGCATCTTATCTATATGTTGATGGGCATGAGCCCTAGGTGCTGCCATGAGCAGTCCTGATAAACTGTATGATCTGTTTTTATATCTAGCCAAAGCAGAACAGTCTATTCAGGTCAATCCATCAGAATATGGCGCCATTACGACTTTAATTGCTAACGATAACTGGTTTTATACTTAGAATTTGGGGTCTTATTCTCTGATAAAATGTACACTAATTACTGCCATATTTATATCAGCCGCTCCTCTTATAACACTCCAGCACTGATATAACCTTATCAGCCGTTCCTCTGATAAGGCCATATTCAGACCACTGAGTACGACTTCTGACCAAGATCCTTAAAGGGGTTGTCCCGCGAAAGCAAGTGGGGGTATACACTTCTGTATGGCCATATTAATGCACTTTGTAATGTACATTGTGCATTAATTATGAGCCATACAGAAGTTATTCACTTACCTGTTCCGTTGCTAGCGTCCCCGTCTCCATGGTGCCGTCTAATTTCAGCGTCTAATCGCCCGATTAGACGCGCTTGCGCAGTCCGGTCTTCTCCCTTCTGAATGGGGCCGCTCGTGCCGGAGAGCTGCTCCTCGTAGCTCCGCCCCATCACGTGTGCCGATTCCAGCCAATCAGGAGGCTGGAATCGGCAATGGAACACACAGAGCCCACGGTGCACCATGGGAGGAGACCTGCGGTCCACCGTGGGTGAAGATCCCAGCGGCCATCTTAGCAAGGTAAGTAAGAAGTCGCCGCAGCGTGGGGATTCGGGTAAGTACTATCCGTTTGGTTTTTTTACCCCTGCATCGGGTTTGTCTCGCGCCGAACGGGGGGCCTATTGAAAAAAAAAAAAAAACGTTTCGGCGCGGGACAACCCCTTTAAGTACAACTCACATCGAACAACACATGGATCTGTGTGCTGTATGATACCTGCGGCCCGTGGACATTGCATGTCTGATTCTGGACCATGAACTGGAACAGAATAGGACATGCTCTGAGTAATTTCTCATGGACCATTGGTGCGCATGAAAAACACTCATATGAATAGCCTAATTGGCTATAAGGGGTCTGAGTGTTTTCTGTGAAAACGTCCGCCTGAATGGACTATAGTGCTCCAGAAGTAATATAATCATTAGAGACATTTATATGATATATGTGACTGATATCAGCCACTCCTCTTATAATACTCCAGCACTAATATAACCTCCAGAGACATCTACATCATATATGTGACTGTAATAAGATACTACTCTTATAGCACTAATACTGATATAACATCCAGAGACATTTCCATCCTATATGACTGATATCAGCAGCTCCTCTTATGACGCTCCAGTACTGATATAACCTCCAGAGACATTTATATCATATGTATCAGATTATATACACACCGTATACTTCAGTGGAAATATTGACATCTTAGATTGTGTTAATTTACATGATTTCTTATAATAGAGTTATACTATATTGTATCGCATCAGGTTGTATGACATAGCGTTATATTACATTGTATTATATCACCGCACGTCTTATATGTAGTGTTACGTTATCTTATATTGGATTTCTTTTTCCCTACATGCACCTTCTTTCATCTTCAATTCCAGGAATTGCTTTTTTTCTTCTTTGACACTTTATTTGTGATCTCCCGCTGATATTAACTGAA
Organism: Eleutherodactylus coqui; assembly: GCF_035609145.1. Lineage (NCBI taxonomy): Eukaryota > Metazoa > Chordata > Amphibia > Anura > Eleutherodactylidae > Eleutherodactylus > Eleutherodactylus coqui. Next base: position 73,959,447 of record NC_089848.1, on the reverse strand, counting down.
CTTCGCTGAGGAACGGATATATATTGATCCCAGGAAATACCACGTCTCATCCTATATTCATCACAGGGAAATGTATTGCACTTCATATAGTTCACCCTGTATTTACTATATTGTTACTGAGTATGTACTATTGTTCTCTGTTATCAGCTATTTCCATAAAATCGTATGCTGATTCATTTCATAACATATCTTTTCATGTATTTTTCTATTACAGAATGCCACATTCCCTGGTTAACGTTTACAGCCATAGTTACATGATAAAATTATCTCTACTTATATCCACCACTAGAGGGAGCTCCTTGTATATGAATTTTTACAGTTGGTGCTGCACTAATTGAGCTGGAACATTCAGCAGCTGGCCCCCTCTCACCCTGGGCCAACAGCTGTGGGTACAGTGGGCTCCATTGCTGTCCTAGGTAGAAAGTTATTAAAGGGGTTTTGTCATTTAAGAAAAAAAAAAAACAATAGTCACCTATTCCTCCTCATGCAGTCTTCTTACTGCATCTTCTCCTCACCGATCTTCTTCAGTCCCCTGGGTCACCTCACCCCAAGCCGCCCAGATCCTCTTCTTCCTGTTATGATGTGTGCATTCTCTGCATTCTCCTTCTGACAGGTCAGTGTAGGTTATGTCACTAGTGATGTAGCATTCACTGCCTAGCAAGGAATGCCGAGCTATTGCTGAGATTATGCATGCGCGGTGTCTTGCCACAAGAGTTCATATACTATTGCAGAGAGACCCTACGCATGCGCAGTCTCGGCAATAGCTCGGCATTCCCAAATAGGCAGCAATGTACATGGCCCTGCAGGAAGGAGACGGCATAGAATGGACACTTCATCACCAGAAGAAGAGGATCTGGCCGGCTGGAGGTGAGGTGACTTGAGGGGAATGCAAGAGACAGAAGATCAGCGAAGAGAAGATGCGGTAAGGAAACTGATAAGGGAGGAATAAGTGAGTATAGAATTTTTGTTTTCTAATGACAGAACCCCTTTAATAAAGCGCCAGTTTATCTCCAGCGTCTTCGGTTCTGACAAGTTTCTGAAGGCTGGACCAGTTCAGTGGATTCTCTGTGCTGCTCTCAGGTTGATGCCAGCAGAAGTAAAGTCTGGACTTTACCAAGAGAAGTAACCAAGACTAAGCAGACAAGATCTGCAAAACCATAGGAGTGGGAAACTTCCAGAAGCAGTTCAGGGTAAGGTCCCATGCCATCGGGCGATGTGATTTTACGCCGGACGCATCTCTGCCAAAAATGGCATCAGTGAAGAATAGTCGAGATCGAGTCCCAAGATTATTTAGGATTTTCTCATTCAGTCACACTGGCATATCGCGTGAAAAATACGCTGCACTGCAAAATTCTGTTGGTTAACAAAAATCCTTCTAATCAAAGTGCTAATGATCTTGAGTCCTTGAGTGTTACATGCTCCGCCCTTGATCACATGACGGTGATGTCAACGCAGCTCCTCAAGCATGGAAATATGAAGAGCCTGACAGAAGTCTGTGATGATGTCACCATCATGTGATCAGTCCCCAGCTCTTGGCTCCACCCCTGACACATGATGGTGATGTCATCATAGGTCCTTCACTTTATTAAAAACCTGCAGAGCCGAACAGCAGCCGTGTGCTGACAGGACCTGTGATTATGTCACCATCATGTGATCAATCATCAACCCTTAGCTCCGCCCCTGACATATGACGGTGATGTCATCACAGATGCCAAACCAGCAGAGGCTGATGAAGACTGTATGTAGCAGAGCTGTGTGTATGATGTGTGTGACACGCATATGTAGAAAAGCTGTGTGTGATGCACATATGCAGCAGAGCTGTGTGAGGTGCGTGTGACATGCATGTAGCAGAGCTGTGTGGTGTGTGTGATGTGTGTGTGATGCACATGTAGCACAGATGTGTGTGGTGTGTGTGACATGTATGGAGCACGGTTGTGTGAGGTCTGTGTGACGCGCATGTGGCAGAGCTGTGTGTGTGACGCGCATGTAGCAGAGCTGTGTGTGGTGTGTGTGACACATATATAGCACAACTGTATGTGATATGAGTGACATGCTTGCAGCAGTGCTGTTTGTGGTGTGTGAGGCATGTATAGCACAGCTGTGTGTGATGTGTGTGTCACGCGCATGTAGCAGAGCTGTGTGTGGTGTGTGTGATGCATATGTAGCACAGCCTTGTGTGTGTGACACGCATGTAGCAGAGCTGTGTGGGGTTTGTGTGTGATGTGCATGAAGCAGAGCTGTGTTTGGTGTGTGTGTTGCATATGTAGCAGAGCTGTATGTGTATGTGTGCTATGCGTGCTATGCATGTATCAGAGCTGTGTGTGACGCATATGTAGCACAGCTGTGTATGGTGTGTGACACGCATGGAAACAGCAGGTCCTGAAACAGCAGCCGTGTGCTTACAACTCCAATACCTTTCACTATATTATATTAGTAAATGGCGCATTGCGCCACCAGAAACACTGCTACTATAATTTCCTAATAATTACTAAGGTAGTAGCTTAAATAGAGCCAGCTGTCTTTGTTTCCAAGCGCTGGACGCAGGTTAACTCCATCCATTTTTTTCAGCTCCCATAGGAGTCTATGGGAGCCTCCAGGGATTTTCATCAAAAGATAGGTCAAGACCTATCTTTTTACACAGCGAAAAAACTCATCAGCTAAAAACGGTCGTTGATTTGATGTTTTAATGGTGCTGTTATTTTTCACGCGCCTGTAAATCGCTTGTCTGAATGAGTACATTGGAATCCAATGCTTCACATGGTGTAACTTTTGGCCGACGTTTTCTAATGGCAAAATAGACGCGTAAAAAAGCCCGTGTGAATAAGGCCTAAAAAGGGTCATTTTACAGCAGCTGTATTCTCAGCCCAAGTAGCAAGCATCAATGAACACACATGTCACTCGTTGCTGGTTTAACCCCATAATGACTCGTTTTTTCAATTTTTGCTTTTTTCTCCCTACTTTCAAAAGATTATAACTCTTGTATTTTTCCATTGATGAAGCTATCTGATGGCTTGTTTTTTTGCGAAATGAGATGTGTTTTTCAATGGTACTGTGTAATGTATCATATAATGTACTGGAGGACTTTATACACACTGCAGCAAAAATGACATAACTTTAATGCGTGGGTCAGTACGATTACAACAATACCAAATTTGGGCAGTTTATTCTACTGCTTTTAAAAAATAAAATAAAAAACAATATATTTTCTACCGCCATCTTCTAACAGCCATAACTTTTTGAATTTTTCATCTATATAGTTGTGTGAGGGCTCATTTTTTGCAGGACATACTTTAGTTTCTATTAGTAGCATCTTGGAGTTCATATGACTTTTTGATTGCTTTTTATTAAATTTTTTTTTTATTGCCTGTTTTTTTTCGGACAACATTCATCATGCAGGATAAAAAAGCGTTATGTCAGCAGATCAGACTTTAATGGATGCAGCGATACCAAAGGGGCTTAAAGGGGTTGTCCCGCGCCGAAACTTTTTTTTTTTTTTTCAACAGCCCCCCGTTCGGCGCGAGACAAACCCGATGCAGGGACCTAAAGAAAAATCCGCACAGCGCTTACCTGAATCCCCGCGCTCCGGTGACTTCTTACTTACCGGCTGAAGATGGCCGCCGGGATCTTCTCCCTCGGTGGACCGCAGGGCTTCTGTGCGGTCCATTGCCGATTCCAGCCTCCTGATTGGCTGGAATCGGCACGTGACGGGGCGGAGCTACACGGAGCCGCTCTCCGGCACGAGCGGCCCCATTGAGAAAAGAAGAAGACCGGACTGCGCAAGCGTGTCTAATCCGGCGATTAGACGCTGAAAATTAGACGGCACCATGGAGACGAGGACGCTAGCAATGGAACAGGTAAGTGAATAATTTCTGATAACTTCTGTATGGCTCATAATTAATGCACAATGTACATTACAAAGTGCATTAATATGGCCATACAGAAGTGTATAGACCCACTTGCTTTCGCGGGACAACCCCTTTAAGCTCTTCTGGTCAAAGTACAAGCAGGCTAAGGCAGAGTGATGGGATTTTGTGTTCCAAGCATTTTCCCACGAGGATGACACTAAGAAAGTGACCATTTCGACTAGTAACAAATCTCTCAAAGTTGACATTGGGACCTGGACGATTAGGTACGGGGACATACTCCATCCTCCCCAGAAAAACAGGGATGTACAGTATTCGGTCAGGGGCCTGCACTTTCATGGTAAAGTTGAAACATGCAGGTGATTCTGTTGGCCACATCCCTTCTTCTGCGTTCCTGGAAAAGGGACAGGATTCTGGTTTTCTACTAGAGGCAGCTGAAGGTCTGCCACAAGTGTGTTGACCTCGCATGTTTTAGCACACAGTGCAGTGTACTAGTGTATGTTCTTTGTGGGAGAGATCATCCACCCTCATTCTGTGAAGACATTCGGTTTACCCTTTGTGGTGCTTTAGGACACCCATTCAGTTACTGTGCTTTCTCTTTTGCCAACACTGGCTGGGCACAGTTAGAGGGTCACCAGGCCCATCCGTCTGGAGGTGAGGCTGGTGAGGACAGGGAGGAGCTATGGGGTCTCAACAGAGTGCATGACCAGCCTAAGTGGGAAGGGTCTCGAACTGCTGCGGGTAGGAGTACGCTTCAAGAATCCATGATTGCCCCTAGCAGGAAAATGCATCGCGCTGCTGAGGGATAGTGATGTGGATGAAGAAACCAGAAGGATGGAGATAGAGGAGCTGACTGCCAGTTCTGCCGCATCCTCCCATTGAGACAGTGCGGATGAGGATGGCGAAAAATGGCAAAAATAGAAGAAAAAGAGTAATAGAAGAACAAAAAGAAAAAAAAACAGGGGTTCTCCCTCCCTAGAGTGGGATCATTCAGCCCCACTCAATCTGGTACATATACCAAAGGAAGGCTTGAGTGTTTCCCCTCTGGTCGACCTCTCTAACCCATTCCAGGCCCTTGATAATACCTCCTCTTCCTTGCCAGGGGGTGAGGTGCTGGAGGTAGTGGCAGGAGTGATGGCAGAGATCTTTAAGGAAGGAACCCAGGGAACACCGGATCTTTTTCTAAGGGGGTTCTAGTTTCTTGTGGGAAGGGGGGGTACCCTGAAGCCAGAAGGTAACGGTAAGAATGTGATTGGGGGTATGGATATTTTAGTTTCTCTAAAAAGAAATAAAGGAGAGACCTCTTCCTCTGATAGGGAGGAGGGGGAGAGTAAGAGGAAAGCCATCCACCCTGTTGATGATGGCATCCATTAATGTTGCTAGCATTAAGTCAGATACGGCTAGGTTTACAGCCTATCATTTTCTCAGCCGAGTTAAAGCTGACATTTTTTTTTTGCAAGAGTCAGCCATATACAAAGCTAAGTATACACTGGGGTACAGCTAGGGAAAAGTGATACAAAAAAAGACCTGGGGGTACTAGTGGACTGTAGAGTCAACTGCAGCAATCAATGCCAGTCAGCTGCTGCAAAGGTAAATAAAGTCTTGGGTGCATTAAAAGAGGTATAGGGGCGAGGGACGAGAACATTATTCTCCCACTATATAAGGCACTTGTCAGGCCTCACATGGAATACTGTGTTCAGTTCTGGTCACCGGTGCTCAGGAAAGATGTTACAGTGCTGGAGGGGGTTCAAAGAAGGGCAACTAAACTAATAAACGGAATGACGGGACTGGAATACCCAGAGAGGCTATCAAAACTGGGATTATTCATCCTGGAAAAAAGACGGCTAAGGGGCGATCAAATAACTATGTATAAATACATGAGGGGACAATACAAGGATCTCTCCCATGATCTGTTTATACCCAGGACCGCGACGGTAACAAGAGGGCATCCGCTACGTCTAGAAAACACAGGTTTCATCACCAACATAGTAGGGGGGTCTTTACTGTAAACCTTCACAGAATAGACTGAAATGAGATTCCTAAACTTTATTGATATAGTTATTAAAAAACACACACACAATGGCACAACATACATTAATAAAAGAGGTGAGCGGATTTGTGCCACTCTCCAACTGGGCAACATCAGCAGCCACTAAGCATTCAGACACACTATATGACATCAAGGTCCGGACTCCTATCAGTAATAAACTTAAAGGGGTTGTCCCGCAAAAGAAAGTGGGGTTATACACTTCTGTATGGCCATATTAATGCACTTTGTAATATATATCGTGCATTAAATATTGGCCATACAGAAGTTATACACTTACCCCCTCCGGGGCTGGCGTCTCCATCTCCATGGCTCCGACCAAAGCCTTCTTCTCCCTCGATTAGACGCGCTTGCGCAGTCTGCCCTCTTCTGTCCCGTTGAATGGGTCCGCTCCGGCGTGCTCGCGCCGCACAGGGCTTCTGCGCATGCGCAGAAGACCTCTGCGGCGCGAGCACGCTGGAGCCGGACAGAAGAGGGCAGACTGCGCAAGCACGTCTAATCGAGGGAGAAGAAGGCTTCGGTCGGAGCCATGGAGACGGGGACGCCAACACCGGCGGGGGTAAGTGTATAACTTGTGTATGGCCAATATTTAATGCACGATGTATATTACAAAGTGCATTAATATGGCCATACAGAAGTGCTTAACTCCACTTGCTTTCGCGGGACAACCCCTTTAACACTCAATCAGCCATGATATTCCATGGAGATTAATAATTGACCGGGTAATGGCACCACAGAGAGAAGATTTATAGGGATTGGATCCCCAATATCACAAAAAAGTTGGGATTTAGGGTTAGTTCCCGGTGTTGCTTGGGATTTGTAATTGATTTCCAAGTTGCAAAGATATGGTACTAACCATTCCCAAATTTAGAGTAATGTCTATATTTACAATAGGGCTCAAGCTCAAATAGATATAATAAAGCTCAGATATTGCATTTTACTCGTTTCACAACTAGATATCACGGATCTTCAGGAAATCGTGAGCTTATCAGGTGTTCATCTAGACAGAGAGCCTCGCTCAACAGACAATGCCTAGTTTAGAAGAATAGGAGCATATCGGCATTATATTGATACTGTGTTCTGTGCATGATTAGCATTGGACTGTGTAAAAATAGAGAAAGCAAACCATGGGATCATTATACTACGCCCACTGCGATGCTAATATCATTATATAGTGGGTGAGTAAAGGCCGTTATGATTGACGGATCAATGTTGAGCCTATAGGTCAGTGGGTAGCGCTATAGCTGGAATTCTATCTAAAGCAGTTTTTTAAGACTCGCCTCAGGATTGGAAATCCTAGGTTAGATTGTTACCTTGAATGATTAGCTGCTACTGCAGGCTAGATAGTCTAAGTCCTAGATAGTCTTAGTCCCTAGCTTGTAGTCTGAGCACAATAGCTTCTAATGCAGAGTACCCCCCCTACTTCAGTGGAGAAAATAAAAAATCAGGCAGAGCCCATGGCCCTGATGGTAGGGGTTCTTGACTGTGCAGCGGCCAGGAGTCAGACCTTTGGGGAAGGAGACAGTGGGAAACAAAAATGGTGAGTCACGGTGGCTCTACCATCCCCTCTTGTCACAACCCAAAACACGATCTGACCTGGCAGTAAGCAAGGATAAAAGTTAGTGCTAGTAGAGAAATGATAACTTAACTGTTCGCATAACGCCAGTGCCCCTTTCCAGTAACCAGTCATCGAAAACCAAATAAAGAGTCCACAGTCAAAGTGTAGTTTTAAAACCAGAGGCACATGATTTTTACTGCTCTACCAATCACATCACACAGAGGACGATAGAGAGACAGTCACACGGACTCCACCAAGATCGGTGACACTTACACAAGACATTGACCCCGAGAGGTCACCATAAATAACACAAACACAAAGGAATGCACAAGGACAAATCCATATGGGTTGAACAAGCGCAGAACAGGGTACCTAACTCTGGGCCACTACAACTGTAAGAGCAGTGAGACTGTGGAACTCTCTGCCTGAGAATGTGGTGATGACAAAATCCATAGAAGTGTTTAAGAGGGGACTAGATGTTTTTTTAGAGTGCTATGATATTACATGATATAGACATTATATAACCAGCGGGGTTGATGATCCAGGTCTTGGAGTCCGGCAGGAACTTTTCAAATGTTGATCCAGGGATTATTCTAACTGCCATTATGGAGTCGGGAAGGAATTTTTTTCCCCACAAAGAGCTAAATTGGCTTCTGTTGCATAGGATTTTTTTTCCTTCCTCTGGATCAACAAGAGTGGGGGGGGGGGGTGCAAACAGGCCGAACTGGATAGACATTGTCTTATTTCATCTTAACATACTATGTTACTATGTATGTTACTATATTAAGTGTGAGTGGAGGTGTGGAGCCTCTTTTTGGTCTCTTGCAGCTGAGCCGAATAGCAGGGTGATGGTCCTTTTTAACCCCTTAGTGACCAAGCCTGTTGGCACCTTAATGAACAAGCCAAATTGCGGAAATCTAATGTGTCACTTTGACATACAATAACTCTGTTAAGGTTTTGCATAACCAAGTGATTCTGACATTGTTTTTGCGCCACATATTGTACTTTATTTAGATAGTAAAACTAGACCGACAGAATTTGTGTATACTTATTAAAAGCACCAAAATTGGGAAAAAAAATATAATTTTTTTACATTTTCAATTGCAAAATCTCAAATATGTGCAAACGCATTGTACTAATATTTGATAAGATATATATTTCCATCTCTTTACTTGATTCTAGACGCACATTGGAAATACTGTAGTTTTTTTTACTATTTAGGAGACGTACAAATTTAACATTAGTTATTAACATTTTAAAGAACACTTTGTTTTCCTACACCGAGCCAAGATTGCAAAGGCTCATAAGTCCAATAGTATATAAGATACCCCTAGCGGCACTCACCAAGATTCCAATAAGGCAGGACCGAACAATATGCTTGTCACAGACAGGGATCCGAATCAAGTTCCCAACAATAAGCAATTCAAACAAGTAAAGTCCGTGGCAGCATGGGTAGATGCAAATAAAACATAACTTTTATCTCCCATTGTACAAAGCTGCAACGTTTCGATCTTAATGTATTCACTGAGGGGCGTCAGGAGAATTTTGACCCCACAGTTTCTTTTCTGGAGTTAATTTAGGGGAGAAAAAATAAAATTTCATATTTTTGCAAATATGTAATTTTAAAGGCAGTTTCTTTTCTATAGTGCACATAAAAATAAGGATTTGCACCCCAAAATGGATACAACTGTTTGTTCCGTGTTCAGAAACATACCCATTGTGGCCCTAATAAAATGTCTGTATGCACAACGGGGCCGGAACTGAAAGGAGTAGCCGGTGGCTTTCAGAACAGAGATTTTGCTTGAAGGTGTTTTAGGCCCCATTGCCCACTTGTAGAGCCCTTGAGCGGCTAAAACGTTGCAATCCATGAGGGCAGCTGAAACATTTACTTTTTTTTAAACTTTTTTTAACTTTTCCGAGATCAGGGGCCCGGAGACATCTCTAGCCTCACGACTATCTTCAGTAGCCAGGAGCGAGGAGTTTTTAAATGTCCCACGCCGATCTGGTCTTCTGTCTGATCAACGCTATAACGCCATTTTTCCTTTGGCGTGCATGCGCAGAAGACGGAGGAGGGTTCATTCTGGACCAGATCAATGTGGCACATCACAGAGTATGGGAGTGAGTAGTTTCCAGCCCCCTCATGGTTGCAATCTGTGACGGGATCTGAAAACCTAACTTTTTCTAGCTTTTTATTCACTTTCATGTGATCGGCATTATCCAGAGGGAGCATGTTTTTATGTCCCTGGGGATTAAAGCCCACTTAGGCAGGACGTAAAAACACTATGGGGTGATCACTAAGGGGTTAAGACTGCACAGGTAGATTGCAGACTGTTAATTGAGCTGGAAATGAGGAGGTGCCTGATCAGAGATATTTTCATGGGAGGTCAAGAGTTGCATCGTATCAATATGTATTGACCCTAGTCAAAGTGGGGGCGCCAAGACCTCTTTATGAGAATTAAGCCTTATCTTTTTACTAGCCGGCAAGTGGTCTTTGGAAGAGACTTTTATAATGTCACGAGGCTCTGGGATAGAGGAGGTTCAAATGACTGGCTGGACCATGATAGCGTTGTATTAACTAGCATATTAGTGAGACACACTTTGTTGACGCTCACATTTGGCACACCCCAGGCCGCACGGGGGTTCACTTACTTCAAAGGTAGTAAATAGGTCTAGCATAGATAGGTTTTATTTTACGGAGGAAGCTGCCTCCTCACCATTATCGGTGGCGTTCTACAATCACTGTTTGATTCTTTTTTTCTCTAAATGTCACAGAGACCCCTCAGGCAAAGGTTTATGGAAGTTGAATTTGTCACTCCAAGAAGAAGCGGAAATTAGACAGTCCTGTGAGGATTTTCTTCAGAGCCAGGAACCACTACTGGGCATATGCAACAGTAAGTCAGAGTGGTGGGAGATGTTCAAACATCAGGTGAGAAGGTTCTTCCAACTGCTTTCTTGCCTCAGAAGCCTGATCAGAAAGTGTATGTATCAGAGCCTGAGGAGAAAACTCGAATATTTGGTATCGACTGGGGGCAGCCGTGAGGAGATCTCTAGGGTGAAATCCTTGTTCAAGAGATACCAGTATGATAGACACGCATCTTTTAGTATTTGAGAGGGAACTGTAAGTGGTCAGTGAGTGTTAAATTTGTCACAGGTCTATTAGACAGTACAGGGTCCCTACAAAGATCCAGATCAGGAATCCTGCAGTTGTCAGATCCTTCTACTCACATCTCTTGGGTAGGAGGGAATTTAGTTGGGACAGAATCTTGGCTTTCCTGGTGGAAATCATTCCTAAATCAGGAGTAAACCCCTCTCTTGATGTTTAGACAGAAGCAATTAAGTAAGAGGGTGTTGGACTGGCGATTAATGGGATTAGAGCCAAAAAGTCGTCAGGTCTGGATGGCTATAACTCCTTAAGCGTCTACTGGACCCGACACTTTTTAGAGATTTTACCCATGTGGTGGTTTTACTTCCCTATTTTTTTCCTTTCAGCTACCAATATTATTTTTATGTGTTTTTTTCTGTGACACATTGGACTATTTTTTTATATCTTTTTTTCACTATTGTGTTTTTTTCATTTTAGCTTTATTGGGGGTAGAAGGATAAAAAAAAAAGATTTTTTAACATTTATAGTTGTTTTTTAAAATTAGTCTATGCTAAAAATAAAGTATGAGAATGGGTTCTTCATTTTTTTTACGACATTTTGATATATAATATGTGGTCACAAATTTTTTTTTATGGGGGATCCTCCTAAAAGTTGCCATTTGGTAAGAAAATGAGTTTCTAAAATTTTCTGGTCAATTGGATAACGTTAACCCCTGCCTCATCAACCTTGAAGTTACAATTTTAACTTCAGAGTTTTTGTTAACAAATCACAGTTCTTCACCCATAAAACAAAAGCTATTTGTCCTAGAAACCTGATCATTGTCTCATTTTATTGATAATGTTCTTGTCCAGAAATATTACTTTAACCACTTTTTAGGTATGATTCACAATTTTGAAGCTATTAGTACATTTTCAGTGCTGGCCGTGTCCTGGATTCCCAAAATGGATATTTCCTGAAAACACTTACGTTCATGGCCATTATCTCTGATTTTAATGTCAATGAATTTCTTTAATCGTGTTTATAATCGAAAAACAGTAGATGTAAGGTACTGAATGTGTTTTCATAGAAATTTTGACAAACCCAAGATTAAAAAATCCGAATAAATTACAAGAAATATATTTCACACAAAAAAGATGATTTATTACAAGATAGAAGAATATGTATTACAAAAAAGAGTATTAAATAGTGTATTGTACCAGCTAAAAATACATAAAAGATATAATATCTACATACATTTTACATGATTTAAACATCAGGAAGAGGCTTAGGGAGGGAGGCTTTGCAGTATCAGGGTAAGGTTTCCTACATTCTGCTATGACTTGTAACAAGAACTGGCGCTGTTCTTCGTTTTTGGTAATACTTGAATTAAAATCTTGGATTAATTTGACCCCCCTTCTCCGCTGCATCATTTACAACCTGTAATTTTTCTACCATCATTTTACCTTTGAAGTAATCAGGGTTTTCAAACCAAACACCCGGATCACTTTCCAGGAAAGAAGTTGCAATTTTGAACCGTTTAAAAAAATCCAAAGTTTGAGAAGAAATAAAAAAAATGTATTTTCCTGATCAACAGTGAATGTGCTTCTTCAAGGCTGAATTGTGCTCTTCCGTTTCTGTCATCTAATTCATTTTCAACCTCCTGCTCTCCAAAAGATAATAATTTCAAAGCTATTTTTTCCGAACTTCCTTCTTCAAAGTTTCATCAAAAAACCCAAATGCAACTTGTTCTGAATTTAAATACCGCAGATGATTTATTCATTTGCCTACTGCTCTCTCTGATACCTCTTTATCAACTTTTTTAGAAATTTTAACAATTGCAAATATTGGTTGGGGGCCATAGCGGCCTTGGGGGCATTAAGCCAAGCTTTCATGTAATATTAATAATAAACAAACAAATAGGTCTATTCCATTCTTTTTCACATCATTTAAAGGAAACTGATCCCTAAAAAATATATATATTTTTAGTAAATAAATGGCTTTGGCCATCCACCCTGAAAGAAATTTCTTCTTCACCCCCAAAAAATGAAACCTAATTCGAGAAATTCTTCATAGTCATTTCTTGGGCTGCAGCTGTTCTAGTTGTTCTAAATCTCTCCAGGATCATTTATTTTGTTTTCATATATTTATCCTCAATACCTCTTTTGTATTTTCTTTTGTCTATCTTAGACCACTTAGCTTGAAACTTTTTAAAACTATCTGGTTGAAGGCCAGTGGTAGAACCAATTTTGCAATCAAGCACTGCCTTTAACAAGACTTCGGTGTGGTGATGACATGCCGGCTATAGAAGATTTTTCCCAAACATTTGCTCTAACAGAACATGTTCCTCTGATATGACCTGTGTTTACAGCAGTGGTATCAAAACTCATCACCTTAATTTTTCCAACTGCCCCCACTTTTCTACTTCAGAGAATACAGCTTTTGCTTCAGTGATGCCCATTCTAGTTTCAAGCTGATGTACTCCTATCAATTGATCTTCCCTACAGCTAATGAGAATAGCTAGCCTCTCTACACTTTCTCTATTCAATTTTCCATCCCAGTGTAAACAGCCTCTAAATCAGAATCTTTCAACCTACTTTTAATTAGCTGGGCCTTTTCCTGTCAAATGTTGTCTACGATCTTGCACTGTACTCCTACATAAGGCTAAAATGTCTACATTCTCACCTAACGCCTCTGCAGTAGCTGATATAATTCGCACTGCATCCCTGTCCGAAATGTTACATCTATCCAACATATTGGCAACTTTTTGATAATAATTTTTTTACTTCCTCGAGAGTAATTCACTTTCTTTGCACTTGGCTCCTCTTCCTGATGTGTTCCTGGGATGGCCTCAAATTCATCTTGTGTCGGCTCCTTGTCTTCTGATGAGCTGCTTAGAAGAAAGTCTAAGTCTACTTGTTTGTTGCCTGAAAAAAAAAAAAAAAAGCAAAAATAACCTATTAGCATTGTAGTGGCCCTGAGTAATGGGGCCCCTCCATAAAAGTGTGCATACATTTGTCTAACTGTATTGTCAGTATCCTCTGTGTTGCATGATTGATGTGTATTGCATAGCTGCAGCACTGTAAGGGTTAACTGTCTGGTATGTGAGATGTCTGTCTGGAAATGTATCATTTTATGTAGTGAGTTTGGAAGCCATGTGATCATGTTTCATATATGCGTTTGCAAGTCAGCAAGTCAGTAGTAGTAGCCAGTCAGTCAGTGAGTAGGCTGGGAGAGGAGTTGGAGAATGGAAGAGGCCGAGCGATATCCCATGAGTTGCCCTGGCACTACTATACCCAGGAGTCATTCCCACTAAACTAAAGAGAAGAAATCACCAAGCAGAGCTGCGATGCCTCTAAAAGAGTGAGTGTTGACAGGATGAGAGTTTGGAGAAGAAAATAGTTAATTTGTCCAGGAACGGAGCTGCACAGATAACTTGGACTGTGGGCTCGATAGCTATCCTGTGTTTTGCCTCCCTGTCTCATCATTCCCGCTGCCTGCACCCATGCTAAGCTTTGGCCTAATTATTGCTGGACTGTTTGAAGTTGGCGTATTTCAGTAAAGCAACATTGCCGACCATTCTCGGCTTTCTTTTCATCTATACTCTGTGTGTGTGGACTCTCATTTTATTATCCAGTATCACCGCTGAGGAAGGAATGGTGGCGTCACGTGACATTGAACTGTAAGTTCCTCAACACCGCTTGAATTGTTTTACCCTTGATGGCTCCCCTAGCAGTGGCCTGGACGGGTCACGTTCTTCCCTCACGAGGGAGGAGATGGTAGAGCCACCATGACAAGTGACATCTTAATCCCCGCCATCTCCTCGACAGTGGGCCTACTTATCACCCACCGCAGTATCTCCCCTCTTATAAAACAACATTCAATTAAACATAGCTCACGTACATGTTGTTTAAGTACAGATTAAAAAGGTGGAAAGGAAATATTAAAAATAGAGTAAACACGCCTATTTGTTGTGATTTTTCCAATTTTGCGATTTGAGCTGATTTCCTCTCTACTCTTCGTTTTTCTGCTAGCACAGATTTCAAGTTAACTCCTCCCAGGCAGCCATGACGTCGCTTTTGCCTCAGGAGTAATGATGCCCTGTCTACTTCAGTAGTATTGATGAGTGCATCCTGATGAGCAATATCGAAAAAGGCATCAAGGGTTGACTTGAAGGCTTCCACCTTTTCATTCTGAGCTGCACTTGAAGTTCTGCCAGCATTTTTTTTGCAGTTTTCTCCACTGTTCATAAAGATTTTCAATCTTTGCAACACAATCTTTTAAGTGTCTTGTTAGAATCTAGGTTAGAATCTTTCTCCTAGAAAAGTAATACTTCTTTAATAGTAAGTCTTGAAGCTTCTTTGATGCTCAGTTTGAATTGGCGCATTATAAAACAAACTTTACAACACTTGAAAATTCGATGGTAACTTACTGCCAGTAATTTGATGAGATGCGTACCCGATCAAGAAAATCTTGTCTTTATGCCTTAAACTTATGCTAGATGCTGCTTTGGAAGACGAAGGCTCTGAATCCATTTTCACTTAAAGTCAAAACTGAAAAAAAAAAAATACACAGTTTACCACTTGAAATTCAAACATTGACTGCGCTTCTGTTAGAAAGAGGGATACCACTGGGGGCGCCAGGGTTCGGTCTTTGTGGGCTGCGACCTTGTTGCCAGTGTTTCTTTTGACTCAGTCCTGACTACAACCGCATTCTGTGACCTGACTTTTGTGCTTAGACCTCTGCTAGTTTTTTGACCTTGCTTCTGCCTTATCCTCCTGTACCTTGCTCGTGAACTTTTGGTTTTGACCCGGCTGGTTTCCCGATTATTCTCTGGATTGCGCCTCCTGGTCCTCGTCGGCACACGGTTCCCACCTGTCGGTTTCCCAGTCCCTCCTTCTTTGGGTCCCTGACACTAGTGCAGCAAGGGGACCGTTGCCCAGTTGTCGCCCTGGGGCTTAGCCCAGGAGGGGAAGTAGATAGGGACATGGGAGAGGGTTGGCGTAGGGGATCCCCTGTCCATCTGCCCTGGCCAGCCCTAGCAGAAACACTGGCCATATTGTTGCTAGGAACCTGCTTCGACCTTCCCATTTGAACCCCAATATGGAGGCTGTTGCGGCCCTTGCTAATCAGGTGCAAGCCTTAACTGGATTGGTGCAAGATTTGTCTGCTCGGCTCCAGCATCAGGAGCAGACCTTTGCTGGTACTCCTGTATCCCTGTGCCATAGCCCCGAGCTCGGGGGTCAAACCTAAAATTGCGCTACCTGACATCTGGAACTGTAGGACGTTCTTCATTTTCTGAGAAGCGTGCAAATTATATTTTGAGTTACAAAGGGTAGGCATTGTGATATCATGCTTGAGAGGCAACCCTCAAAACTGGGCCAACCTGTTAATACCATTTTTATGGCCCTTGGGCAGATTTATGATGAGCCATATATGGCGGGATACGCCATGATCAAGCTATTAGGTCTTCGGCAAGGAAGATGTCCTGTGGAAGAGTTCTGCTCTCAGTTTCGGCAGTTTTGTGTGGAATCTAGATGGAATGACCGCGCTCTGAAAGATTTGTTTCTGACTGGGTTGTCTGAGTCTGTTAAAGATCTGTTATTGTTGCACCCGGAACCCGAGACCTTAGAACAGGCTATGACTATCGCGGTAAAGGCCGACCGGCGTCTTAGGGCCCGACGCAAGACTCAGTCTGAACTGACCAGGACTCGGTCCGAGAATATGCCCCTGACCTTAGCCACCAACGGAGTCAAGGCAATGGAGGTGGGCTCCTTGTCCAGTAAGGAGCGCAAGGAATTCCGGCTCAGTAACCGATTATGCCTCTATTGCAGAGGTCCAGGTCATTGGGTTGCCAGTTGCCCCAAGAAACAGCCGTCGGGAAACATCTGCTCCTAGGCAAGGTCTGGAAGGATTGCCTAGGAGCTCAGGTACTTCCGGAATGTTCTAAATTGTTAGTGCCGTGCTCTATTTCGTATAATGCTCATATCCTTAATGGTTGGGCCTTCACTGATTCGGGGGCCGCCGCGAACTTTGTTAACCTTGAGTTTGTCAAATCTATGTCTGCATGTCTTGTACCAGTGAATCCTACCATCCGGGTCTCGGGTATCAAGTCCACCCCGTTAGCAGCAGGGTTAGTCAGGAAGAAGACTCTGGAGGCAGGGAAGGCCTTCACACTTCTCAAGAAGGCTTTCTCCACAGCACTGGTGTTGGCTCAGCCACAGCTAGATCGCCTGTTCATCATTGCAGCGGATGCCTCCGAGCATGATGCGGGGGCAGTCCTCTCGCAGGAATCTCCCGGCCGACCAGGTCTTCAACCTTGTGCATTCTTATTCAGAAAGTTCAATCAGGCAGAACGCAACTACGATATTGGCAACAGGGAATTATTGGCCATAAAATGGGAATTTGATGAGTGGAGACATTTCTTAGTGGACACTCGTCATACTATTACGGTCCTCACAGACCATAAGAATCTGGTTTATCTGGAGTCCGCCAAGCGCTTGAATGCTCGTCAGGCAAGGTGGGCATTGTTTTTTTCACATTTCAATTTTGTAGTCACATATGCGCCTGGGTCCAAGAATGTCAAGGCTGATGCGTCGTCACGCAGCTTCGGGGCTCCCGAGGTAGAGGAGCCTCAGCCAGAGAGTATTCTGGGCCCGGGTGTGGTTGTCGCCGCTCTTACGTCTGACACCTCTGCTTTACTCCAGTCTGCTCAGCAGTCAGTTCCTCAAGGCCTTCCCGAGGGGAGGCTATTTGTTCTCCCCATGCCTTGCAGCTCCTCATATTGGAGGAAGTTCACTCGTCGGTTTTAGCTGGGCATCCTGGGGTCCGAGGCACCCTGGAGCTGTGTGCCCATTTTTATTGGTGGCCACAAATGTCTCGGGATGTCAGGGAGTTTGTCAAGTCCTGCTCTATTTGTGCTCGAGGGAAGAGTGTACAGAGATGACCTGAAGGTCCGCTTTGTCCTCTTCCCATCCCGGAGAGGCCATGGACCCATCTGTCGATGGTTTTATTACCGACCTGCCAGAGTCCCAGGGGTGTTCGGTCATCTGGGTGGTCGTCAACAGATTTTCCAAGATGGTGCATTTTTCTGCTCTTAAGAAGCTTCCGCCCACACCTGAGTTACCTACCATATTTATTAAAGAGATTGTGCGCCTGCATGGGGTCCCTAAGGATATTGTCTCCGACCAGGGAGTCCAATTTGTTGCCCAGTGCCCAGTTTTTTATCGGTGAAAAAAAGCCCTAAAATCATAACTTCCAGGTTGATAAGGCACGGGTTAATGTTATCCAACTCATCTGAAACTTTGGGAACCTCATTTTCTTACCAATTGGAAACTTTTAGGAGAGTCCCCCAAAAGATATCGCAAGAAAAAATGTTCCCCATTGGATCACAGGGCGCATACGGCAATGGTTTTCATTGACGATAGTAGTGGGTCATTTTCTTTTTTATGTATATATTTTTACTTTATTCTGTAATTTTTTTAAACTTAGTTTTGTAACTATTTTTTTTACCATCTATGTTCCCCATGATGTCATATAATACATCTGGGGGTCATTCACATTGTCTTTTTTTTTTTTTTAATTTAACACTTTTCCACTGAAGCTGAGACATCCATAGGAGCTCCAGTTACAGGGGAAAATATCCCCCTGTAGTGACATCAGTCACTAATAGAGCTGATCTGGGTCTGCTAGGACCCTGCAGTTTTGCTGTGGTAGGGGGCACCTGGCAGTCACATGATTGCCGGGTCACATAGCGGAAGTAATACTTCTACTTCCACTCTTTAGTACATAGTGCTTATTGAGCACTATGTAGCCTGAGAAGCAGAAGGCAAAATCGGTTAAAAACTTCTTCTGCTTTCTCTTCTGGGTTCTCAGCTGTGTCTGACAGCCAAGAACCCCATCTGCTCCTGCTTGATTGCAGGAGCAGGGGCTTTAATCCCACACTGTTTTTGCTAATGGAGGGAATTAATGCCCAGGACCAAGCGCAATATATTTACTCTGCTTAGTCCCTATGGGGTTAAGGAAGTTTTGGTTTCCCTCAAGTTTTTGCCTGAGTAAGTGCGGAGGTCAGCCCTAATTGTTCTGTCAAAAAGTGAAGATCCATTCCATATTGAGAATTGGCGTCCCATATACACCTCAATACAGACAGAAAGGTTCTGGCAAAAGTGCTTTTTAATAGGTTAGTGAAATTTGCACCCCAGCTCCTTTCTGGGGCTCAGCACTGCTCTGTTCCCAATCAAAGCATGTTTAGCACCATGCTGAGTATCCAGGAGGCTGTGGAGTGGGGCAAGCTGGGTCTCTGGAAGGGATTTTTACTTTCTCTGAATCAGGCAAAAGCTTTTGATCAAGTAAATCATAAGTATCTTTGGTCTGATTTTTAGAAATACGATCTTCTGGTGGGGCTTGTAAATTGGTTAAAACTTTGTATTCATCGGCTGAGAGTTGGGTTGGTCATCATTTTGTAGCCGGGTCTCATGTCCGCCAGGGATGATCTCTAAGCCCCTTTGCTTATTGTATTTGTGGTTTATACCTTCCTCAGAAGGGTAGACAGGGGACTGTTGTCGAGATTGAGGATGGACCTGGGGGTGCTGGGTTCGGCCTTGAGGTACTGACGATGTTACCACCAGATAGGAGGAAAAGTAGGTGATGTCAGAAGTTGACTGTTACTTGGAGGTCTCCAGGTCAAAGATCAACTGGGAAAAGTGTGAGAGTCTCTGACTGGGAGTGGGAGATCCTGTTTTTGATCTTGCACTCACTCTCCCAGATCCCCAGGATTCCACTAAGATTTTAGGCAAGGGAATTATCCCAAGAAAACGTGGGAAGGCAGATTGCGGAATGCTACTCAAATGTGAATCAGTGGAAAGGATGGTCTTTGACCCTGAGAGAAAGGGTTTATTTGATCAAGACCTACCTCCTCTCCTTGTTAATATACCTGAGAAGTGTATGCATTTCACCAGAACCTCTTTGGTCATGGGTGTACAGCCTGTTCTTGCAGCTGTTATGGGGGAATACATTGAACACAGTCAGGAGGGGGTTACTTACCATATGAGGAGACTCGGTGGGTTGGGTATGGTCAACCCAATGGTATTACTTGTGAATACCTTTTTGAAAGCTAGTATAGCAAACCTCTTGGAAGAATAGGCTTCTCTGTGTGTATCCTCCAGTAAGGGATAGTTTCAGCCTTCCTTCCAGGAATGGGAGATAGGAGGGCGTGTGAAGGATTTTTTGTACACCACATGGACATCTTCCAGCTTTTTTTACACTAGTTATGAAGGTTTTACACCAATAGTGACTGACCATGTGGGAAGTCAGGGAGCTAGCTACATGTAGGGGACAACTTTAAGCACAGGAACATCAAGGAAAGGGGTTGTCACCGGGAAGCTTGTGGCAAGACTCTGGAGAGCATGGAGTACTTCCTGCTTCATTGTCCCTTTAATATAGAAGTATACAAGAGGGTAGGGGCTTCCATCAGTTGGCTTTGGCTAGTTGAGCTTACCTATGCTGATTGTTGTTATGGCACATTCAGAGATCTGGATGGTGGAGACCGCTGCACTTTATTTTTAGTATGTCTAGTGGTTAGGTATTACATGTGGAATGCACGGTACTTAGTATCAATGCAGCATAAAATCCTATAAAGAATGACGTAAGTAGGAACATTCCCAGTGATTTAGTGAGGGTGCGTTCTCTGGAGTTTGAGAGGTTGGATGAGCCTTGAGCGGCCTTCCTTTAGAGGGGTTTTTGCTTTGGGGTTCCCTGGTCGGTGGCTGGGTTCTTTCACCCTAACTTTTTGTTTTAGGTTAAAAGTTGAGTAAAAGGCTAATGGGACCCAAACTGGGAGATGGGTTAAGGGTAATGCATATGTGCTTAGAGATGTGATTTAAAAAGTGTTCTTCTTCTTCCCCTTCTTCTTCTTCGTAGGTTGGAGTATGCAGGATTGTTGGAGATGTTTTTCTTTATTTTTGAAATATATTTTGATATGTTATTTTGCATAAATAGGACATGTTGACTGGATATGCGGCCAGCCCAGTTTTCTTTCTCCTCTTGTTCTGTAATATTTTGTAATATGTATATATGTCTTTGGCTATTGTATTTTGGCAATTTTCTGTTATTTGTTATCTTTTGTCATTATGTCATGTTATGTTTTTTACTTCTATAATAAAAAGATCCACTGTGTTATCTGTGGGGTTACATAGGACTGCCGGTAACATCTACTCTATTATCTGTACTCAGTATGCCTGTATGAATAATTACTTGCACATTGGGACCAGAATGACTCATTTCTTGCTGTCTGGGTAAATGACATTGTTAATGATTTTCTGGTTTCTTGGATTTCCTCCAGGTAGATAAATATAAATTGTGTTTTGGTTTAAATCATATTTTCTGTTCTCAACTTCCATGTTTGAGTTATTTGTATATTTCTATTAGAACATTAGTTTCGACAGAAGCAGAAAACAACATTACTCAAAATGTACATATATGACGTTCTCCTATTTTAACTCAAGATTGAGAAACCTGACAGGAAGCATCCCTTGTGCCTCCCCTCCTTCTGCCCTTTCCAGTACTAGAGCACCTGAAGAACTGAGGATGAGTTCACGCATCGTGGATTTGGGCTACAGAGTTCACCCCAAAATTCTGTAAGTAGATGGGGTTTTCACAAATCCCATTTACTCACAGTGGAAAAAATCCACCATGGCAGAGAATCATGCTGCAGATTTGGAAATGGCGCAGATTTTCACATTGGAATATACGCGTTGCATGGTGGCTCAGTGGTTAGCACTTCTGCCTTGTAGTGTTGGGTTCAGGAATTCGAATCAAGTAATGTACGGCGCTGTGAAATAAGTATGTGCTATATAAATGTATGAAATAAATACATTGCAGTGGGACAATTCCACTGTCACAATCCGCTTGTGGATTTCGCTACAGATTTGCTCCGTGATGTGTGTGCATACCCTAAGGGCTTAGTCACACGGGCGTTTATTGCCGCGATTTGCGCATGCGCATGCGTCCGGCGACTTTTTAAAACCATTGCTTTGCAATGGTATCGGACACATGAGCGCTTTTTATGCGCTCGTCCGATAAATTAGAGAACAGAAATCGCAGATCGCACCTATCTGCGATCTGCGATTCCTGTTCTCTTCTCTATATGCGCTCAACGGGGCCGGCGGCAGCAGCGCCGACCCCATTGAGAACATACAGAAGACAAATCATTCTTCTCTGCCACAGCTGTAACAGCTGTGGCAGAGAAGAACGATGTTTGCCCATTGAATTCAATGGAGCGGCAATACAGCCGCTCCATTGAAAGCAATGGGCTGCCGGCGTGCGCGGGATGAATTGTCGGTAAGGGGTTAAATATATAACCCCTTACCTGCAATGCATCCTTAAATGTGAAAAAATAAAAAAAAAGGATGTACTCACCAGCTCCCGGCAGCTGGAGATCCCGGCGGTCGGCCTGCAGTGGGTGTGAAGGAGGTGTGACTCAGGCTTGCCCCTGATTGGCTCAGCCTGAGCCAATCAGAGGCTGATCTCAGTCACACCCATTCATGAATTCATGAATGGGTGTGACTGAGACTTGCTTCTGATTGGCTCAGCGCTGAGCCAATCAGGGGCAAGCCTGAGTCACACCTCCTTCACACCCACTGCAGGCCGACCGCCGGGATCTCCAGCTGCCGGGAGCAGGTGAGTACATCCTTTTTTTTTATTTTTTCACACTTAAGGATGCATTGCAGGTAAGGGGTTATATATTTAACCCCTTCCCGACAATTCATCCCACACTCGCCCGCAGCGCTTGCATTCAATGGAGCCGCTGTATTGCCGGCTCCATTGAATGCAATGCGCTGGACAGCTCCGGCCCGTTTCTAATGAAACGCGGCTAGGAGCAGATTTTCGGGCGATTTTTGGGCCGATTTTTCCGCGCCGGTCACGCGATTTGCGCATGCGCATCCGTCATGCGATGCGCAAATCGCGTGAAAAAACGCCCGTGTGACTAAGGCCTCCTTCCCACGAACGGATTTCCGCCGCGTAATTCGCGGCGAAAATCCGCTGCGTTGCACGCAGCTATTAGGTTCTATTGAACCTAATAGCTCCATGCTCACGATGCGTAATTCCACCGCGGAATTACGCACCGCGATTTCTCCCGTCCTCACCCGCAGCATGCTCTATTTTCTGCGGGTGAGGACGGGCTGTACGCACTGACGGCTTCCATTGCAGTCAATGGAAGCCGTCCATTCACGCTATCTCCCGCTGTAACCAGCGGGAGATAGCGTGAAAAAACGCTTTCCCGCCCACCGCCGAGCGTCATATGACGCCAAATGACGCGGTCCGGCCGCGTCACGTGACGCGGCCGGCCGCGTCACGTGACACGCTCGGTGACGCGGCGGTGGTGGGCGGTGACGGGCGGTGACGCGCGGCGGTGGGCGGGGAAGCGATTTCACGCTATCTCCCGCAGGTAAGTATAGGGGCTCTGGGGGGCGCCGTGACGGGCTTCACAGCGGAATATTACGCTGCGGAGCCCGTCACGCTCGTGGGAAGGAGGCCTAAGGCCTAAGGGCGCATTCACACAAACATTATTCTTGCATGATGTGTTGCGCAGAAAACTCGCACAAATATGAACTCCATTCTTTTGAATGGCTTCATTCACACGAGCGATGCTGTAAGGAAAAAATAAATCACAGTATGTTCTACCTCTGGGCGTTCCCTCGGAGGGCCCTACCCATTGTTTTTAATAGGACCTTGAAAGACATCGCATGTCACTCGCATACTGTGGGATGTGCTTGTAAAGTTTCCCATTGAAGTCAAAGGGAAACACTTGCGATCCTATCACACGCGCGAAAATCGCAATGTCACAGAAGCTATGCGATTTTTAATGAAAAACACATATTGGCAAGCACGATTGGACTGCATGCTTTCTAGCTGCCGTACACGCTCTTGCTCTATATGTATTGATTCACTATATGCAAGTTTTCTCAGTTTTGGCTGCGATACGCGGGTTACAGAGTAGCTGTTTGTTCATATTACTCACTTGGACCTGTTGCAGTAGCATTTTTTTATTCCGACATTATCCTATAGTTTTTGAGACATTCAGAGTCTTATCCAGTCTATTGGTCCCCTGATGAGTCCAGACGTTTTACGAAGTGTTTCACGCATCCCCTTGCGTATTTGCGCACATCCTATAGACCTCTATGGGGGCTTCTGCTGCGCAAGTGCAGGGAAAATAGGGCAGGTCCTACTTCTATTTCCGCGTGCGCAGAATACACTTCTGAGAATGAACCCATTGAAACCAATGGGTTCTATTCTCTGTGTTTTGTGCGCAGTACCGAGCTTATTTTAACGAATTAAAATGAAAGTTACTTTTTCGTAATGAATCACACTTTCCATTCAACATTTAGACTGTTCTAAAGTCAGAATTTTGTAGCATTCCTAAATGTGCCCACGGTTGGGCTTATGCATTGTGCCTGCAGTGTGGTAGTTGCCACGGTTTTCTAAAACTGAAGTAAAATACAAGAGTTTTGCCATAACTATGGAAGACTACAGCAAAAGCCACACTGTAGCCAAAAAACATGGACACAGCCTAAATGATTAGCCACACTCCTTTAGTATAAGCCACACCCACTTCAGTTTTTTTTTTTTTTTTAACTTTTTGCAAAAAAATTTAATGTGGAGCAATTTTTTTATTACACACTCCTCTGCATTAATTTGTGCTGAAGTTTGGGCTAAAAGTGGTGCAAATATTATTTGGAAGTTTTCCCATCAAGTTTTCCCATCAGTCTGACCTAGAGAAAAGTAATGTTTCCCACAATGCTCTGCAGTGGCAGCAGATCTGGGGGTGACAGAAGTAGAAGGTGTGATGATGGGTAAATAGTGCGAAGCATTTACAGACGCACTCTTGATTCAGCATTCGCCGTGACCATTGAGGTGCTGGATTACTGGAAACTTTTGAGTCATCGTAACTATATTTAGGCTTCTTTCACATCTGCGTTAGGAACTTCCCGCACGCAGGACTTTCTTGTCCAGGTAAAAAGCCGGTCAGCTGAACGGAAACTGAACGGCCCCCTTTATAGTCTGTTAGTTCCGTCATAAGATGGGTCCGTACGGCGAGGGGATTCGCCTTTCCTGCTCCCATAACGGAGCAGGAAAATGCAACCCCGACACAGATGTGAAAGCAGCCTTAGGTCTTAAACAGACGGCCTCATACACTAATACACTCACTGCTATAAAGCGTATTAGCGTATGACGTATTAGCGTATAAACCAGTGTTTTGTTTTTTGACCATTCAGACTTCGCCCTATTAAAAAGAAAAGCCAGAAGACCGGTCCTGCCATATCTTTTCTCACAAGTAGTATTAACATAAGAGAGTCCCAATACTGAAAACAAAAACCATTGACATCAACCTGGCCGCTAGCTGTTTTTTACAGTCAGCAACCGCCTGCAACAGCTCTGATAAGTTGCGTGGCTCATCGGAGCTATTAACCCTTTAAATGGCACTGTCAATTCTGACAGTCGCATTTAAATCCCCTGATATTTGGGGGTCCCGTATGGCCCCCCGCAATGAGCTCACAGGGAGCTGTGCAGGTGGCACATATCTATATTACTCCCCAAATGCACACCATTCGCAACCTGATTGGTTGTTTGGATTTACTCATTCCCGGTGATTGGTTATTTGAGTTTTCTGATTCACGGTGATTGGTTATTTGGTTTGGCTGGTTCACGGTGATTGGTTGTTTAGGTTGGCTCGTGTAGAAGTGGGGAGTAATACGGTAATATGCGTGCAGTTGTCATGGCAGCCGGGGGCCTTTTGAAAGGCCCCAGGGCTATCTTACTAGCAACCCGAGACATGGATTGATAGAATGCCTGTTAGAACACAGTATGATGTAATGCTACGGCATTACATCTTACTGCAGGAGCGATCAAAGTATCGCAAGTTCTTGTTCCCTCGGAGACTAAAAAAATAAGTAAAAATTAAGTTCAAAAAAGTTTTACTAATTATTTAAAAAAAAGGTAATAACAGTAAAAACAAAACCTTTTGCCATATTTATAATCAAAGAATCTAAATAATAAAACAAAAATACATGTGGTATCGCTGCGTCCATAAAAGTCTGATCTATCGAGGTAATGCATTATTTTTCTCCGTGCGCTGAACGTCGACAGACAAATAAAATTAAGAACGCCAGACTTGTGCTTTTTTGGTCCCCCTGTCTCCAAGAAAAAATATAATAGGTGATCAAAAAGTCGTATGTATTCCAAAATAGTACTAACACAAACTGCAGGATGTCACGCACAAAATGAGCCCTCGCACAACTAAGTTATAGCTGTCAGAAGAGGGCAGCAGAAAATAATTTAAAAAAATTAAATGTCTTTGAAACAAAATAAAACCTCTCTTCATACAGTGCAGGCATCAGCTGTTTCTAACAGCTGACACCCGCGGGAAATAGCCGCTATCGGTTGTTCGGCCGATCGCGGCTATTAAGCCTTTAAATGCCACTGTCAATTCTGACAGCGGCATTTAAATCCCCCGAACGATGTTCGGGGGTCCCGCAAGGCCCCCCTGCGGTGGGATCAGGGGAGCCGTGCAGGTGTCATGGCAGCCGGGGGCCCTCTGAAAATAAAAAAGTTATTGCGCACACAAAATGACCGCAGAAAATAATTGAAAAAAAATTAAATGTCTTTGAAAAAAAAGAGTAGTTTAGTAAAAAAAAAAAAAAAACCTATACAAGTTTGGTATCGTAGTAATCGTACTGACCCATAGAATAAAGTTATCATGTCACTTTTGTTGCAGTTTGTGCGCCGTAGAAACAAGACGCACCGAAAGATGGCGAAATGTCATTTTGTTTTTCATTTTACTCCACTTAGAATTTTTTAAAAGTTTTTCAGTACATTATATGGTACTTTAAATAGCACCATTAAAAACTACAACTCGTCCGGCAAAAAACAAGCCCTCATACAGCGACGTCGATGGATAAATAAAGGAGTTTTTTAAAGGGGGGGGAGAGGAAAAAATGAAAATGGAAAAAGACAAAAGGCGCCGCGTCATTAAGGGGTTAAAGAGTACCAACTCGTCGTGAAAAAAACAAGCCCTGATACAGCTACGTTGATGATTGAATAAAAGAGTCAGGATTTTTTTAAAAGGGGGGAGGAAAAAACAAAAATGGGGGAAAAAAGTTGATGGTCCTTAAGGGGTTAAAGTGTGTAAAGCTACAGAATAAATGTTGTGATACATGATGCATTTTTGTAGCAACTCTATATTTCCGAGAGGCAGATTACAATTTGCTACTGCGGGGTAGGGTTTTTTTTTTCGTGACCTTTTTTTTCCTCCATTTATGTATTTTGTACTGTACAAGATGCATTTCCACTACAAACTGCCCTGTGTGCATACAGATGCGAAGGACATGAATAGCTTCATACATCACGTGGAAAATGCTGAGTGAAAGCGCAGTCACCAGGGATTTAATGCACGAAATGCTAAACGTCAGGTCAATGTCTAGGATTCAGTAAAATATCTGACCTTAGTGTAAATTCCATGTGTGGATCGATAGCATTAGAGACTCGGCGGCGCAGCGTGGACGTGCGCCGCACCATCAATTACCTGACTGGATGTGAACGACTCTGACAAGCAATTGTATCAAAATGAAATATCTTTGCAATGGAAAGCCCCGACCGTGTCTGAGCGCAGCGAGGGCTGACAGGACTCCGTTGTATTCCGCATACAGTAAATTCTACATTCTGGTAAATCCTACAGATAAATCAACGTTCTTCATGTAGCGCGTCTGAGACCTTCAGTTGCATCTCCTGGAGAGCATTCCAGTGCTATGATGTAAGCGGTTACATAATGTTATCAGCTGTGAGGTATAGATGTCCTTTAAATCTAAGACAGATGTAGACCACAGAGATATGCTGCACCCTGGCAACAAGGAACACAAGACCAATGCGAAAGACAAGGCAATGCCCAAAGTGGGTGACAGATGTAACGATGTCATGTCCGATACTGGGATGGTTGATAGGGACAAACATGTCAGGATGTGTTTATTTGATGAGGCTGATTTCCTCCAAGTTGCAGAATTCCTTATGAGAACTTCTAGGACAATTGTTCTAGAATAGTAATAACTGAGGAACAGCCTGTGAGATAAAGGCTAAAATGTATCAAATAGGTATTATAAACATTGAAACTAATTTACAAAAATAGTACAATTTTGTATGGAAACCAAATCAAATCTGAGCCCAGAAGATGGAACCTTCTCATCCATTGTTGCAAATTTTGCATCCATTGATTTCTATGAACTTCTGTTGAGTTTTGAAGACCTTGAAGCTCCCACTCAGGACGGAATTGGCAGCTCTTGGTTGAGTGCCCGGGGTTCCAGATCATAGACATGGACTTTTCTATTACTTTTTTTGGTAAAACTGGAGCATCCCCTCTGACAAAATCACCACATAACCCAACCTGGTGCACTGTTAGAAGACCATAGAGAAAGACCAAATAGGCGACAAAGCATTAAGTACCTGTTTGGTTCATGTCAGTGTTCCCACAATTCACACAAAGGAAGGTATATTATATACATAAATAAAAATAAATCTTGTTATTTGTATAGCGCCAACTTATTCTGCCGTGCTTTCAGGTAAATTATTTATTACCTCCTACCAAGCTGGGTACTCATTTTACTGACCTCGGAAGGATATAAGGTTGAGTCAACCTTGAGCCAGCTACCTGAACCATGCAGGGATTGAACTCGCAACCTTCAGGTCTGCTTTGCACTGCTGCCTTAGCACTCTACGCTACATTAGGTATATTCTATGGGTTCATGGGGGGGAGGCTAAATCAGCTTGCCTGTTTTTCTTTCCTGTGGATAGGACTTTACCTGTTACTGTATCACCACACTAACAAGTAGTGGAACAGAAAGTAATGAGGGAGCCACAATGTCCTTCATATCCAGAAAGAGAAGGAATGGGAACAAATAAGACTTTCCTATAACCAGCATGGCATAGTGGAATACAGCGGCTTCAGGGGAGGATGTCATGTTGCTCTTGCTATGTTTCTTACTCGTTTCTATGTTCATATCTACCTCCATATTCCATACATGTTATGGTCACCGGCCACTGCTGGCAGTGTTCTCTCTCATCTTCCCCTCCCCTGGGCCGTCAGCATCCACCTGGCCTCGTCTTCTGTATGGCAGATGTCACACTATTCCTTCGACTGCTGCCTCTGCTCAAAGGGTGGGCGTACATACTTAATTCGTCTCTTAAAGTGTCAGTGCTCTCACAGTTTTCATGTCTCCAATCTATCCAAGTCATTCCTGGGTTATTTAAGGCACCTTCCCTAAGTGGAAGGCGCCTGAGCAAAAGGTTCCTAGTGTTCCAAGCAAAGGTGTTCCTGATTGCTACTTGCTACACATTTTTGACCCTTGCCTTTATACCCAGCTTTCCCAAACTCTGCCTCTCCCAACCTCAGCCTGTTTACCAACTAGGTATTGCCTGCCTTGACCTATAGTCTGATTTGCCATATTACATGAACACACTTGGTACCTTTATGTCTGCCTGGGTCAGCTGTCACTGCACTTCACACTAGTACTGGGAAATGACCGGAGGCTTCACAGCAACTAAGAGCAGATCCCTCAAAAAAGGCTTAAAGGGTGAAAACCAGGGGACCCCTTAGAACTCAGCAGGAGTAGCCCAAAGCCAAATCAGTCAGTGACCCAGCATGTCCACACCCGCTGCTGAACCAAAATGAACTGCATGCAGGGGTGACTCCCATCATACAATATGGGGACTAGCTTTCTAAAAATGCTTTTTAAGTGTTACTCAGGATTCTTCAGGACGTTCCAGTCCAATAAAAAGGCTACAATGTAGAACCGATATAAGGGCAGCATCTCCCCTATAAGTAGGCTTGACTCAGGGGACTGGCAGCTGGAAGGCCTGGGAGCCAAACTGCACCTCAATCAAGCACAGTTTCCAGTTCCCAAAACTAATGTATAGGTCAGAAGGATTTCAGAGCCTAACATTACCTCCTGCCTCTTTACTGCAGCTGCGGTACTATTTATTCACTTATTTCTCATTGCTTCTATAGTGTCAGTATATTCCACAGTGTTGTCCCTGCCATGATAATATGCATTACACAGACAGTGGGACTGCGGGAGGAACAGACAGTACTTTTGGAAAGTTGCTCCACTTGGCCAGGGGTTTTCTCCTGCAGGGCTGTAGCCATAGGTCAAGGCATTGATGTGGGATTGCGGTATTTTCACTTTTACTATGAGGCCCTTTCACTACACTGTACACACTATCTATCTATGAGCAAGATTCCTAGGCTTGTTGGGAGGAGTTGCACTCTGTATGATACTGACCTTGCAACTCTCTTGGGATCCGCCACATCTTTGCACATCTTTTCATATCAAATTAAAGTTCTGCATTAGGGATCAATATGATGCACCTGAGTAATGGTGGGTGATCCATTGCCATTTGCTCTTCTTCTTGCAAAAGTCCCCCTGACCGGAGTCATTGAGGATCCTTTTCTTAATTAATGTAGATTTGTTTTAACCTATTCCCTGAGTCCAGAGTAACGCCTTATTCACACGACCGTATAACCGCAACTGTTGTAGCTGCGTCCAAAAATCGCGACCATCTGAAGCATCAGATTCCAATGTATTCATTCAGATGAGCAAAAATAGCACAGCGGCGACCGATTTTATACGGCGCGTGAAAAGTTGCCCTATCTTTGGCCGAGATACGCTGGAAGTTCCCGTAGACGTCTATGAGAGCTAAAAAAAGGGAGGGGGAGGGAGTTTAGCTGCATCCAACACTGGGAAAAGGAGACAGCTGCCTCTATTAAACCCTTTGCAGTTATTCCGGGGATTTCTGCGGATTAAGGGATTTCCGTGCGGCAGCATATTTTTTCGCCGATATGCCACAACCGCCTCTGTGGGAATGGACGAGAAAATGCTAATTAAGATCGGGACTCCATCGCGGCTATTCTTTATTCATGCGATTTCTAGCCGCGATCGGCCGAGTGTAAAAACGCATACGGCCGTGTGAAAGAGGCCTAAGTCAGAAGATCAGAGGTCAGTTTAGGAGCTGTCAGAATTTCTCAGTTCTTATTGAGTTTTCTGTATACATAAATCTGTGACCCGTTGTGTAACGTATGAAAATAACTTCTGTCATGGATTATGTGGCAGATCAGTATCAGAATAGTCCGATGCCAATCTGCTATATTAATCACTGTGTGAACCTGCCCTTAGGCCCCTTTCACGCTGCGTTTTGCAATTTCCTTTTGCATTGTCATTTCTGCCAGAGGCATAATTCGGAGATAGATGTTATGAAAGCCTCTCGGCATGTACCTCTGACGCGTGCTTCAACAGATGCCACTGTAAAGGCATACAGTGGCATCCATCACCCATAGGCACCGAGTAAAAAAAAACAAATACCATGTTGTATACATTCCTTTAACTGCATGCCCCTGTAGTGAATAGCGAAGCAGACTGCAGTATTCCAATCAGTAAAAAGAAAGCTATACTGGCATATGCCAGCCTAATGGAGGACAAAAGGGAACCCTTGTGTGAATGGGGACCTATGAAAATGTTTGACTTATGCGCCAACTTTCCCACCATCTACGGCAAATGGACAATGCAAACTCAGTGTGAAAAGAGGCCTTACTGATACAGTGGAGCTGCAGACTAGCGACTGGTCACTGTTTCTATGCTTCTGATATCCCAGGGCTGCTCAATATACGGCCTGAGGTCCACATGCGGCCTGTGGACTGTGAAATGACCCTGATGTCAAGAGGCTAGTCACTAGCCGATAACATCATAGTGATGTCACTGTCCGCGGCACAGTCATGTCACGCTAGTGTAAAGCCTAAACATTACGGCTAATGTGACATGACTGTGCAGGGTAAAGGGTGCAGCCGGTCACATGACTGTCACTCAAGTCAGGGAGGGTCCTGTAGCCCCCGGGAACTGGGTACTCATTTTACCGACCTCAGAAGGATGGAAGGCTGAGTCAACCTTGAGCCAGCTACCTGAACCATGTGGGGATTGAACTCACCACATTAACACTCTGCGCCACACAGGGCTTTTACTTACAAAGTGAGCCGCTAAAATCCTATCTGCAGCTCTAAATGAAGAGATGCCACTATTAACCCATGTATATGGGAATAACAGGAGGAGATATCAGTATGCTGTAGTATAAGTCCCTGCAAGACATTATGTACCACTATGGGGTAGCTAAAGGCTCATTTGTCTTGGTGCAAAAGTTCAGCTTGGGGTCCAACTTCTAATAAGTCATCTCACACAGACTGCTCCCCATGCCACCTTTTCTCACAGACTGCTCACCTCTCACACAAACTACTCCCCATCATTCCCTTCTTTTTGCACTAACTGTTGAAACCCCTTCTGGTTCTGCCCCCTCACCATCATTCAGAATGCCTTTCATAGTTCCCCTACTTATAGACAGCTCTTCATTCTCTCCTCTGTCCCGTCATCACACAGGATGCCCTATAAGGAAGATGGAACAATTCCTCTGCAGCGCCACCTGTTGGATTGGCAACATTTCTTCAAATCAATGCCTGACCCTTTATACAGGTCTGTAGAGCAATGATTGGGAATTGAAAACCAAGCCAGAATCCATACACAGACAGCTGTTTTGGGGTGTTTGCCCCTCATCGATGTGCAGTAGGATCCTGGCTTGGCTAGTGAGAGGCCTGTGACATGGCTCTGGAAGGGTATCATGATGTCCTTTCATGCTTCTGTCCACCTCCCCTATCACACAGGATGCCCCTAATGGTTCTCCAGCTGTCTTGTCACACAGAATGCTGCTTTTGTGCCCCCTTATATTTCTCTCCTCCCCCCTCCCTCCCTTCGTCACACAAGATGCCCCTAGTAGTCCACTCTGCCCGTCACACACGATGCTTCTTCTAGTTCTCTCTTTGCCCGGACACACATCCTGCCCCTTAGGGCTCATTCACACGAGCGTAATGCGGGTTTCGGTCACATTCATAGATGAATGACTGCCTGTTTATACGACCGATAGTTGCTTGGTTATTAGGTGAGCTACAGGTGAGCGGTCCCTCGCTCAGTGCACTGGCGGTCGCTGTGTACACAAGGTGACTATCCCCTAAATTTATCATGGGATAGCAGTATGTAAACTGATTATGAAGTGGCGGTACCTCAGGTGACGGCTTGGGAACAGCCACATACCTCTATAAGTTGTGAGTTGTTATCATGTGAGTGAGGGTGAACACTGGCCTGCATGCTCATGGTAGGGCAAAGTGAATTATCGGAGTTCGAGTGAGGCGTGACAGTGGGTGCCAACTAGATGGGACAGTCCATTTCTGAAGTTGTAGGCATTTAACATTCCTCAATCCACAGTGTTAGGTTTAAAACTAGAAGGCATTGCTACCCACAGTGGACAGCATGGTGGCCGCCCATGGGTACTTAATGATTGGTGGTGGTTCCATACTGACATGGTGTGTGTTCTCATGGCATGCATTTGGTCCACTTGAACACAATATTGACCAGTGCCCTCTATGTTTCAGTGTTTGATGACCATTTTCAGCCCTCATGGACTTCATGGACGCCCATAACGATGGTATATTCCAGCAAGATAGTGTTCCGTACCATTGAGCCAAAGTTATCCAGAATTGGTTTGAGGAGAATGTCTGGAGAGTTCCTATGAATGGTGGGGCTGGCACGTTTGCCAAACATGAATCCAATTGAATGTTCGTGGATTGTGGTGGAGAGGTCAATTAACCTATCCTGCACCTACAAATACCACATACCTAGCCAGACCACATGGCTCAACATCCCTTCAGATGTATTCTGTCCACTTGTGGAATAGATGCCACGTCAGGTTGCTGCACTTTGCAGGTCTAGAGGGGATGCTACACAATAATAGTTACTGTCCCATGACATTTGGCATATCAGTGTACATGCTGATCTAAGTAAAGGATGCCCTGGAATGAAGTGGAGAAAAAAGGTAAAAAAGTTGCAAAGTTTTGCACAAGTACAACTGCGTCTTTTTAACATCAGTATTCTGGTGCAAGTAGTCTAATAAATGTCACCAATGTTTTTCCGTTGTTTGGCTCCATCATTGGTGCCAAACACGAAAAAGACTGAGGTGCCAGATCTCCAACATGATAATCGCAAACTGTGCCCAATTGACATGAACTATAAAAGGGTCCATCAGGTTACCTTTGCGTCTTTTCGCATTTTTCTGGACAAAATAGTGCAGCATGCAGCTAGATCTGCAATGGGGCCAGCGACTCAGATGTAACAGAAACTAATTCTTATTCATTTGTGTATAGTCTGAAGGCTTTACCTTCATTTTCATTCTTAACACAGTGGTTCATGCTAATGAAAAAGCCTGAAAACCCTCTGCCAATCAGAAGCACCAAGACGCTCATGTGCCCCCTCCTCCTGGCAC
Organism: Eleutherodactylus coqui; assembly: GCF_035609145.1. Lineage (NCBI taxonomy): Eukaryota > Metazoa > Chordata > Amphibia > Anura > Eleutherodactylidae > Eleutherodactylus > Eleutherodactylus coqui. The sequence continues at coordinate 73,925,503 of NC_089848.1, read as the reverse complement.
AATAGACTTTTTAGTGCCAGAAGGTGCCGACACTAAATGTAACTTGTAGAAATACTGATATTGTCTGTATACAAAATAGAATCGAAGTACTTTTCAAATACAAAATAGACAGAACGATGCCCCTAGTGGCCAAAATATGTAAATGCAAAAATAAAGCCAAGGACAACCAAGTGTGTGTAGTACTACAAGTCCCATCAAAGCCAATGCCTCAAAACAAGAAGAATTAGCAGTGAGCTCAGGTAATTTTTGTTAGCATGCCAGCCAGTCGTGTAGACAGCAGATTGGAGCATCAATAATACATACGCCCTGCAGCATATATGGGCCATAAGCCTTTATTAACCCTTTACAGTGGTATAACCGGAAGCTTTTGAGCCCAAATGCTAAATCTGTAACAGATTCCCCTATCTAGCAGTTATAACACTGGTATCTTCTTATGTGGCAGAGGGTCTGTTGGGTCCCCAGTGAACCTGCTACCTCTGCACCCCATATAGTTATGTACCCTCTTTATACAACACAATTAATTGGCTTTGGCAGATGGCACTAATATTTACAATGCCCACAACTATAATGCCAGCAGAGGCCGGTTGTGCATGCAACTTTCCCAGCTTCAGCTGCACTTCAGTAGAAGTGAATGGGAAAACCCTTGTTTGCTATTAGGGAACCACTGTCTGCGGACTATTTTAGGTTCTGTCAAAGTTGCATTAGGTTGGTTTTATTAGGCCTCCGGTTTCTCGCATATTTGGAGCCCTGTGCTGTCCATGTTAATTCATGGGCAGCACACAGCCCTATTTTAGCCTATGGGGCTATGCCGATTGACGTGCTTTCATGCGTACCGATGGCTCACGTGAAAAAGCTAATCACGTATCCTATTTCTGTCCGTATGGCGGACGATAAACGTGACATGCTAATCTATATCTATGCTCTGTATTCGGTCGACACAAGGATAGGTGTCTGTGTGCTGGCCGATGCGAGTTACAACCAAACCTCTCGGGTGCAACTTGCACACATGGGAATTGTGCACCCGGCCTTAGGCCATTTTCACACGGCCGAGAAAATCGTGTGAGATCTGTGCATTGCGAGGCGGACAAGTCTCGCACAAATATGACCCCCATTCTTTTGAATGGGTTCATACACATATGCGACTTTTTCCTGTATACTGCCTTGCATCCATGGGGCTTTCACATGGATGGCGAGGGCAATATCAGAACTGATTCATGGCCCGATATCACCCTCGCCTGTGAGAAACTAGCCTTAAGTGCACATTTATGCGTCTGCAATGAGGACAAGAGTCTTTGCCTAACTACGGCTGTCTCCTGACCGAAACACAGAGCATTGTACTGTAGATTCCAGCGTGGTGGCTCAGTGGTTAGCACTTCTGCCTGGTAGTGCTGGGGTTCTGGATTCAAATTCCCCTAAAGGACAACATCTACATGGGGTTTGTATGTTTTTTGCCTGTGTTTGTGTAGGTTTCCTCCAGGTAATCCAGTTTCCTCCCACATTCCAAAAACATGGTGAATACAGATGGAGTTCTAACAGGGACAGAACTCAATATCAAGTGCTAAATGTGCTAAATAAAGGTGGTTTTTATTATCGTACAACTAAGGTCAACCGCTTTACTAATAATGAGAATCATTAGTAGAAGAAATCAGATTGCAAGCTCTTGTACAGCGAGTTTTGATGTGGATTCTGAGTATATGCACACAGGGTCTGGTTTTATGTGAAGCCTGCAGGGATATGAAGGAATCTCTGGGCTACATCTGGAAGGGAATATCAGGGGGACGGAGGGGCTCCAGCTCCGGCTTCCACCGTACTGTAATAACACTCTCTCTGTGTGATATAATAAGCCCTGCACACTGGAGGGTAAATATGTCCCCCTGTGGCTGGCAGTCACATGGCTGTTTGTGGGTAACCAATAGGCTCCTGACCATGCGGCTTTAATACCTTCCTCCCCAGGAGTGAGTGGCTCACATTGACTGGAGAGCAGGAGAGTGTGCACAGGGCTGAGGGAGCCTCTCTCTTCCTTCCCCTTCCCAGAACATGAGCTGAAGGCTGCTATTATTCAGTGCACAGGAGCCAGCTCACAGCCTGCTGCTCTCCCCCTGCAGCTCCTCCAGTTACAAACAACTGCTGCAACAACCCCTACTACTACTCCAAGCAGAGCAGCCTGCGGGCATCATCACCCAGAGAGAACCCCCAGCCTGGAAAACATCCACTCAGGACCTCCAGTTTAGCAGTAATCCACTGAAGATTCTCATCCTGCCAGTTATCCACTGAGGACCCCCAGCCTGACAGTGATCCATTGAAGATTCTCAGCCTTCCAATCATCCACTGATGACCCCCAGCCTGTCAGTGACCCACTGAGGACCCCCAGTCTGACAATCTTCCACTTCCACTGAGCACTTCCATCCTGACTTTTATACACTGACAACCCCAGCCTGACAACCATCCTCTGAGGATCCTTAGCCTGACATTCATCCACTCAGGATACTTCGCCTGTCAATCATCCTCTGACTCCACCACCCTGGGGGAAGCCTCTTGCATGTTCTTCTGCTGACTTCATGGTGACAGTCTGGGAGCTGAGACTTCAGTCATAGTCAGTGACTATCATACACCCAGAAGTGATTCTCAAGCTACAGAGGAATAGATCCTGCGTGTAGAGATGAGGTGATCCCTCTCCTCTGGCATCACATTGTCTCCAACAGACTGCTGAGATCTCAATTGAATCTGCTCGGTCATCAATCACATCGGGCATGGGATGCAGATCTGAAATGCTGGAGATCACATTTCGAGAGAAAAGTTGGTAATCACCTTTCAGAGAGGCACAAGGACATCTCACCAGATCAGATCCTGATTATCAGGAAGCCACATGTCCTGAGATCACATCAATCTGCAGAGAAACCTCATCTGTCCCGACATCGGAGCAGAAGTGCAGAATTGCATTGTAGCAGATTGTATTTCTCTATAGATCTGCTGTGACCATCTCCAGGGATCGGGATTTCAGCTCTGAAGGATGGTGCACTTCCTTCTGTTACAGGGGACTTGAACTCTACACAGGAGAAACTTTGGCTCCAGGAAAGTAAACAGCCCGATGTCCTCCTGGTGCTGAGTGCCCGGCTCTACACACACTGCAGCCCTTTGACCTGGCATCGCCTGGCATCTGCATTCTCTGTCATGGGATTTCAGTGTAAATATTGATTGCAGCTCCATACCCCCAACCCCCGTGCTGCCCCTTCCCCCTAGTACTTTACTCCGGAGCACATGGATGAGGACTGCACCCCGCAGCAGCCAGGCTCCCACTGACTGGTGCCCCACAATGGCTTCAGGTGGGGCTGCCAGCTGGGCATCCCGGCAGTGAGCCTCCTGGGATAGGTGTGATCTGATCTCTGCCTGGTATTTTGGATGCAGCCAGAGCCTCTTGGATATGGGACCATCTCTGGTGGTGTGGACCAGTCTTGCTTCCATCGTCTGCTGTTCACTGCTAACTTGTGTCTGTGCACTGGTAAGTCTTCCTGTATTGCATTAACCCTTTAATAGCCAGAGAGTGCCCAGTATAACTTGAAATGCCATAGAACTACGAGTCCTCGCCTTGGGGTTTGCATTCTTTATTTGTTTATAGTTTGTGCATTCATTGTAACAGTTTTTTTGCAACATTGTAGCAGCTGATTGTTACATCGGATGTTAGAACTTCCTGTACTGGCTGCTTTTTCAGGGGGATTTATAGATTTGCACTGTTTGATCTTGTTGTTTACACCCTCAGGGGAATCCAGTCTTTCCTCTCCTTTTACTGAGGGGTGACTCCATGTTTTGGAGCCCCATAGGGTGATTCTTTTTGCCCTGTGTATCCTGTATCTAGGAATTCCTCCATCTACATTGTCTTTACATGGGCAATTTTCATTCACAGTTTCTGTGCGTTGCGATATGCACAGATTGCGCACGTGAAAAAAACCCATTATTTGCAATGCATGTATTTACATGGATGATTTTTGGCACACAGTGATACTGCGAGATAGAAAAATTGCAATATGTCCCATATTTGTCCTATGCGACCAAAAAAAAATGCCATCGCGCTTACATGTAGATGGGATTTCATGTGAGAGCAACGCGTTTTAAAAATCTTTACTATGGAAAAAACTCGCGATATTCACGAATGTGGAAAAATCACATGTGCTTCCAATAGTTAATATGGTAAAAAGTGCATCGCGCTTGCATGCAATCACGTTGCATGTGAGCGCAATGCAATTTTTCCACGCTCCATAGGAAATATTGGGCGATTCTGGGACATGAATTACCCCAAATAGGACACACTACGATTTTTCTATATCGGACCATCGATTCTAGAGAAAATTAGCTCATGTGAATAAGGCTGTGTTCACATGTGGAGTTTTTTGTTGATGTTTTAAATTGCGGTTGCTCCTCGATAGACCTCATTTATTGTTAAAAAATCCATTCCGTTTTTAATATATGTGGTTTAAAACAAAAGGCATGTGGATTTTTGACACAGTTGTTTTAATCATGGGTGAAACCCGCAACAAAAAATGTCACAGGGGAACACAGTTTATGGGCTCAGTCACATGGGCGGCGATCCGCACGTATTTCCACGTGGAAAAATGCACGCATTGCGTGCGGACGAAAATCTGCATGACTAGCTCCATTACCACCCATATGTTCTTTTTTTGACAGGTGCAGACAACTGCGGTGCAGACGTTTTTCCGCGCGGAAATCCACGCGTATCGCCGCTGATACGCGCGTACAAACGCCCGTGTGACTGAGCCCTAAACAGATAGAAATAAATAGGTTCTTTAGACGTGTGAGTTCTGTTCATATTGCAATTGGATGGAACTTGCTCCTGAAACTCGCCCGTGTCAACACACCTAAGGCCAGCTTCGCATAGATGCGTTTGCATGCATATTTTCACATGCAATACGCAGAGAATGGAACCCATTGATTTCACTGGGCCCATACACATTTCCGTATTTAACGCGCACATTTTGGCAACGCAAAAAAAAATAGAAGTGTTCTATTTTTTGCGCAACAAAGGTTCCCATAGAAGTCAATAGGGTGTGCGCAAATATGCGTGCAATACGTAAGGAGATGCATAAATCGCTACGTAATTCCGCTGGAAAATGAACACATCTATACCTCATTAGATGAATTAGCAATTTCAATTGGTGCGTCTCTGTGTCCCACATGCAAATAAACGTGGCCTGCAGGCAGAAAAACTACAGTAAAATACGCCGATATGCGTGCAAAAAAGTACATAGTGTAAAAACGTTGCGCTTAGGTGCGCGCAACTCTGCATACACTTGAGTGAAGCCAGCCTAACTGTTACATCGGCATATTTTACTCTAGTTTTTGCGCTTGCCGGGCATATTCATTTGCACACGGCAAATAAAGATGCACCGAATGAAATGGCTAATGAGGTCCAGATGTGTTCTTTTTCACGCATCTCCTTGCGTATTGCACATGCATTTGCACACCTCCATTGAGATCTACGGAGACCTTTGGTGCACAGAAAAATATTTTTTTTGGTGCAACCATAATGCACTGGTAAATTCTCGCATGTGAACAAACCCATTAAAATCAATGGGTTCTATTCTCTGCGTATTGTGCGCGCAAATACGTCATGGTGAAGCTAGCGTAACTCTCTGGATACAATTATAGAGCCATGCAAGCTATTTTGTGCATAGTTGTTATATGGAGCCCCTGGAGTTCAGTTATGTCCAGGTGACCCAGGGGTGAGGTGAACGTGATGGACATGTTGCCCTTTGCACACAGCTCTGGGGAGTAAAGTCCATATAAATAGTGAGTGGCAGCCCCCCTGCCTCTGGGTAATCGGGAGTCTGGATCTTCCAGCTCACTGTCACTTTTATTGACTGCTGTAAATTAAGGGCAGGATTGATCTGTTTGCTGTTCCGGATTGATGTGCTCACACCTCCCTATATCTCACTCTCCATGATGTGCTGCTGTTTTGCACCTGCTTGTCATGCAGTTAATAAAGACATAAAATATTTACCTGTTGACTTTATAGACGCAGGACGTCCACCCCTTCATCGCCATGTCTGGAGCTGAGAGGGATGAGGCTCACATCCTGAGAAATCTCCCAGCTCTGATACAAATTGCAGGGAACTGGTATCATTATTACCTGGAGGGGAACTACAGGTCCCAGCAAGTACTATCAGCCCAAGCTCAACAATGTCTTATTAGGGAGCATTCACGCACGAGTTCCGTCCAATTGCGATTTGGACGGAACTCGCGCGTAAAAAGAACACATTAATTTCAATGTGTTTATGCACATGAGTGATCTTTCTCTCGGGCCGATGGTCCAAGATAGAAGAATCGCAGCATGTCTTATTTTTGGGCGATTCGTATTTAAGAATCACCCATTATTTCCTATTTGAGCCTGAAAAAATTGCATTGCACTCACATGTAATTGCGGTTTTCATGCAAGTGTGATGCGATTTTTCTATTTTTACTATTCACAAAGCATGTGACTTCCATGCGTGTGAAAAACACGCATGAACATAATAATCGCAGGCGCAGAGATGGGATGCATGTTTGTCACAAAACGCATCGCAATCGCAGATTTGCAAGTGCAATATCGGTCTGAGTCTCCAAACAGTATAGCACTCACCTGTGTGAATACACCTATAGCTGGAGAAGGACTATAGGTCTCAGCAAGCACAGCTTTGGACAATCTGCAGCCTAACAGCTGTTGGAGTGCGGCAAACTGCAGCAAACTCTACCGTCAGAAGCCAAAATGGATCAATTTGGGTTGTTTTTAGCCTTCCTTGGGAGGTCAGTGGTAAGCAATGTGCGTTTTATATAGCAGTTACGGCGGCTACACACGAGCGTAATTTACTGCACGTCTCTTGCATGTGACAGTCGCATGGCATGCAGCAAGTACTTAATGACAGCGGTCCACTGATTGCCATGCACCATCTTGGCATGTATGCGTCCGTAATACGTGCCAAGATAGAACATGTTGCGATCTTTATTGCACACGCATTTCGCGAAATAAGTGTGTTTGGCAGCACGGGAGCCTATGGCAGATTGGTACAGCGGATTCTGTGCGCAAATCCCATGCGCAGAATAACATGCTCGTGTGAAGGATTCCTTATGACAGAACTACAGATCCCTGCAACAACCAGGCTGAATGCTGCTACTTCTAGTTCCCCAACAGCAGATGACCCAAGCAATGACACATGGGATTCCAACTATGGTGAGGAATGCTGGGACTTGTAGTTCTGAAGGTCATCAGAGTCCACAGGTTATAGTGACATGCTGGGGAGCTCTGTCAGTTTCCCTCTAGTGTATTGAGGTCACTCCCATTCTGAGCTCTTCTGAATACAAGGTTGTGATACAGTAAAAGTAAATGCCCCCCTCTCCAATAACAATATATAATAATCTGTATATAGCGCCAACATATTCCACCACAGTGCTTTACAATTCAGGGGGACATGGATACATAAAACCAACATTACAGAGTAGCAAAGTAGCCAACATTTCAAGCAATGGCAGCGAGGTCTTTGCTCCCAAGAGCTAACAATCTATGAAGAAATAGGAGTGACACAAACTTCTATGCAGAGTTGGTATGCACTTCATGTTAAAGTTTCACTACAGAACACTGTGAGGGCGAAAGGTCGTTCAGTGCCGTGTAACCTGGATATAACCCCTTACATGCCCGATTATCAGGCAAGAATGTTCATGCGATCATCAGGCGATTTAAAAGGGACAACGATAACAGAGGCTGGACAGACATCTGTCTGGGATGATTTAGTGATCCTGCACTGAGCAGGGGGTCGGACCCGATGACCCTGGGGGTCCCTTCCATCTCTACCATTCTATGATTCTGACAAACAAGTGTGAGTTCAGACATTGGCTGATAGTGGCTCTTTAACAAGCATAAACCTGCTCCCTGGTCGGCTGTACATCTTCCCATGTGAACGGGGCAATGTGTCAGGGACCAATGATTGTTGTATGGGGACCAAAGACTGCATTAAGGAACACTTGCCTCCATATAAATGACAGTGATCACCACTGATTGACATGTTTGTTGATCAGCAGTCTACAACTGGCCAGTGGGAAAGCACCAATAGATGCCATATCTAGATCTGGACTGAAGAGCTTACAGTCATCAGAGCCCTGTGATCTCCCTGTGATCTGCAGCGCTGGGTGCTGTACTGCTCTGTATTCAATGGGACTTCAGCTGGAGATATGCTGTATGACATATCCTTCAACTGGGAAGAAATACGCAGATGCAGCAGAGCTGGATTTGTTATTTAACACACTTCACTGTGCAGCATGCTAACTGCAATCACTGTCTGAGTACAGATAATGTAGTAGATGCAACCTGCAGTCCTATGTAACACCACAGATAACACACAGTGATAACTCTCTCTAAGTAAAGATAATGTAATAGATGTTACCTGCAGTGCTATGTAACACCAGAAATAACACAGTGATAACTCTCTGAGTAAAGATAATGCAGTAGATGTTACCTGCAGTCCCATGCAACATCACTAAAAACACAGGTGCATATCTCTCAGACTACAGATAATGCACTGCAGTAGATGTTACCTGCAGCCCCATGTAACACCACAGACAACACAGTGCTAACTCTCTGAGAACAGATAATGTAGATGTTACCTGCAGTGCTATGTACAACCCCTGATAACACAGGAATATCTCTCTCAGTACAGATGATGTATTGTAGTAGATGTTACCTGCAGTCCTATGTAACAGCAGAGATAACACAGTGCTGACTCTCTGAGTACAGATAATGTAGTAGATGTTACCTGCAGTGCTATGTAACACCCCTGATAACACAGGAATATCTCTCTCAGTACAGATGATGTATTATAGTAGATGTTACCTGCAGTCCTATGTAACAGCAGAGATAACACAGTGCTAACTCTCTGAGAAGAGATAATGTAGTAGATGTTACCTGCAGTGCTATGTAACACCACTGATAACACAGGAATATCTCTCTGAGTACAGATGATGTATTGTAGTAGATGTTACCTGCAGTCCCATGTAACAACAGAGATAACACAGTGCTAACTCTCTGAGTACAGATAATGTAGTAGGCGATAATCCCTTTTTACATGGGCTGATAATTGGGTAGCAACCTGCATGTGAACATTCATATGCCAGTGCGAATATGCCAGTGATCAGCTGATGAAGAATGGGGCATGCTTGCTGGTTGGCAGCACATTCTTCTGTGTAAATGGACACATGTGCTGCCAATGCTAACAATCTCTATTGGGAAGACATGATCCTATTAAGAATTGTTTGTCATCCCTGTAACCAGAATTGACGAGTAGCAATTGACATGCTCATTGGGGGTTGGCTCTTGTTACCATGAGCAGATTAACTGCCCATGTAAAAGCACCCATACCTGCAGTCCTATGCAACACAACATGTACCTTGCTGTGTAACTACCACAGATGTTGCCACCCTGCTTGGTCAAACACCTGAATGGTAGCTTTGATTAGTTTTCCATTAATACTTCCTCCCATTCTCCTATCACCGCATCACTAGGCGGATTTGCCATCCATGACTTCAGGAAAGCTGGGTGACATAGAAGCATATTATATAAAACAATATAGCTGGCGTGATGCTCTGAATGTACAGAGAGACCACTGAGACCCCCACCAATCTCCAGAATGGGAGCTCCGTGTCGCTTCATCCCCCACATTGATGTCCGAATGAATGGAGCGCTGACCAAGCATGCAGGACCACCGCCCCATTCATTTCCAGGGAGCTGACGGAAATCCCTGAACGCTTACAGCTCGGCTATCTCCAGCAGTCCCACTGAGAGTGAATGGAGCAACAGCACGCTTGTGCGACCAGGCATCTATGCCGTCTCCTCACTTCGAGGGGTGCAGTAACCCAGCACTGAGGGGGACGGGGGACACACGATCAATGGAGGTCTGGGGGATAATGCATGATCCTGGTACAACTACTGTAAAGGATCATTCCATGTCAGATAGGATATGTCTGATAGACGTGTGTCCCAAATCTGGGACCAACACCTAATTTGAGAATTAAGACCCCCCCCCCCCCCAGCCCCATCCCAGCTGGTTTGCAAGCTATTGGCCACATCATCCAGGCTTCAAATGAATTGAGAGGTGGCTAGGAACAGGCGTCATAGCATCTTCACCGTATAGCAAGCACAGCGCCATACATTTCTTAGTGGTCGTGCCTGGTATGGCAACTGAATTCCATGGGACTGGGCTTTTCTCAGGCCATGTGACGAATGAACCTGATGTCACCTGCCTGAGAAGAGGTCCTGGCGCTCGGTCTTTACAAACGGCTAATCAGCAGGAGGCTCACTAATTAGATATTGATGACCTATCCTAAGGCTACATAGTCAATACTGAAATCCCAGAAAAACCCTAAATATTTTCCCTTCTGGCCAAGGGGGGTTAGGGGTTAATAAATAGTATCCCTGCTGGTCTAGGGTGATAAGGAGTTCATAAATATTATCCCTGGTAGTCTAGGGTGGGGAGGGGTTAATAAATAGTATCCCTGGTGGACTTGGGTGGGGAGGGGTTAATAAATAGTATCCCGGGTGGACTAGGGTAGTTTAGAGGTAACAGTGACATAACAGATGCCCAGGGGTTACACTGTCCAATCACATGCCAATACAGTTACATTGGTGCGAGGTTTGAGGTACCTGAACCCGCTTTGAATGTGAGTTTGTAACATTGTCATTGGTCTGTGTAGAATCTGTGCTTTACACTGCACCATTACTCACACTGCTATCAGTTTCTTCTTTTGCACCTCTTGTTAACCCCCGCCATGACTTCATTCCTGGACACAGAGGATAATTGTGCCTCCAGCGCTTAGTCAGCGACTGTGGATGTGTCTTGTGTGGAGTAAAACAAGGGCGTTCACACGCTACCGAAAAAACACAACTAATCAAAAGCCGTTACCTGCAGCCACAAACAAGCGTTTCACTATTCATAATGAGTCTGCAACCTTAGGGTGGCGCTGTTCTGCTCTACTGTAGAGTCAGGGCTCTCCAAACCCAATGGTAATAATAACTCCAGACTGCCGTATATGGAGATATATATATATATATATATATATATATATATTACTGTATATATGTCACTCCCTTAATATACCTGTTATCTCGCCCCTTGCATGCATCATAGTAGAATACAGGCCACCATAAACAGCGCCTCCTGATGGATCCACTTGGGAATCTGAAGCATTTTTGTTATAGCAAGTCACTGTGAACTATAAAGGGACATATAATAATCAGTGATTATCACAATGGTTATATTGTACATTAGTCTTACTAATTTATATTCACTTTATTGAGTTTCCTCTCCAGGTTTTCCTGTGCTCCTCCATCCAGGTTGCTCTATAGACCTGCTCAACCAATTTATTCCTGGTTTACGAATACAATGCCAGAAACAGTGGAGACTGACATATGCACAGTGAGAGCAATAGAAGTCATGGGAATGTAACTGCACATAATACTGCAGATTGAAAGCTGGCTGACCTCTCCTATAGCAGCTGTAATAATTGTTAGCCGGGGTAACTCGCTTTTCGACAGTTTACTCCCATAATGCCGTGCTCAGTCTAACCGCTCTGTCTAGGTTGGGCCTATAAATGCTCTCATCTCAGGCTGTACTCACACGGGTAAGTGTGATGGAGGTCAGTGAAAATTTGAGTTATTTGTGCGAGTTTATCACGGTTTTCATATGTGAATGATGCGTTTTTGGTTAAAAATTTGCATCGGATTTACATACGTTTTTGATAAAAAACTGATTGACAAATGAGAATTAATTCCAACAAGTAGTCCCATGTAAAAGGCCCCTAATTCTTCTTGGTGCGTGAATAAAATACTAGTCTGGCGGTGAAGACTGACACATGCACAGTAAGACCAATGAGAGAGAAGGAGCAGCGGGGATGCAACATAACAAGCTGGGTGACAACCCCTATGGGAGCCCATCAGTGGTTGTCACGCAGTATACCAAGAATATAAAGAGACTGTCCACAAGAGGGCGACTCAGGGGGATTATATTTCTGTATAATGTTCTTAGGGGAGACTCCCTTTAATGTAAGTGGCCACAAATCGCACTTGTCAGTGAAGATGGAAGATGAGATATTATGGTGTCGTAGAGTCTCGCGCAGGGGGTAGGGGATGCAGGGGTAGCAGTCGCTACCCAGCCCTGGAGCCTAGGGGGCCCAAAGGCCCCTCCATCACATAAGAAGGCACCAGTATGATAAATAGCACATGGAAAGTAGGGGTCCCTGTTACAGTTTTTGCATTAGGGCCCAAGAGCGTCCCATTATGCCCCCCCTCCCCCCATCCGTGTCCGGGGCTCCTCCCATCTCATCCAACCTTTTGGATATTAATTGACCCGGAATCTGCAGCGTTTACGGGAAGCGCCTCATATCAGAAATATTGTTTTAATGATTACAGCGAGAAAAACACGCAAATTCGAAAGAAATCACAAAGGCTGTGGAGAGGACAGCGGGGGGCCGGGGTCTGTCTCCGCTGCCTCAACACAGCTAACTTGTATCAATTCTGTCCGTTTCTGATACAAGATATTGAGTTACTGGTAACAAATATTCGTGCGCGCCATTGCACTGCCCGCCAGCGCAGTCACTCAACTCCAACTGAATGGCATTTATGTCTGCACGACTGGAGGCTACATGGGGGTCAAGTAACAGATCGTACAAGCAAGTAAACTGCGATTCCGACCTAGAAGAAGTGGCGACTGAATTAAGGAATTCTCCTTGTGATGAGAAGTATTCCCCGACGCCGAGAAAAGAAGCGGAAGCATCATGTGACACCTTACAGGCGATCATAATGGCGAACGATCCCACAAGGATTTTCTGTAGCTCCTGTGGCGTACGCCGCGATCTGCCACCGATTATTCGATAATCTAACAGCCAGTAATACAGCACTTTGTGGGCGCTTTAAAAGCCCGCTTTTGCGCTGCCAGCAACTTATTGCAGAGCATTTCGTGGCGCCTGAAACTACGCCCTGGCAATCACCCCTCCCCTCGGGTCTGCGAACGACTGACCGATGGCTGTTCAGACCAAACGAAATTCAAACAATGAACGATAATTTTTCTGCCTGCAGAAAATGAACAAAAAACGCTGCGCAATTTATCATTCATCGTTTGGTCGTTCGCCTTGTTTAGACTAAGCGATTAGCGTTAATTTCACTTGTTTAAAGGATTTTTGGAATGATAGTTATTCCATCTGAAAGAGCCTTTAGAATTTTATAATATCCAGTGTTGTAGTTTTTTCTTCCTATTTCACTATGAAAGTGTCAGTCTTCACTGTAGTTCTGGAATTCTATTCATAGAACAGAAGTGGCCTGATGCTTGGTGCCCTCCCCATCACTTACAGGATAGAAGGGTTACCGAAGCCTCTGGGGGTTTCTCCAGCACTAGTTTGCTAACTTTGTTGCGTTCTCGGAGAGGGAAGAAATTGTATAAGACATTGTCTCACCTCCTCCAAGCCCTAAGGTAGCTGCAAGGGCCAGCTGGGTGAAAAGATCCTGTATATGAGGGTGGAAATGGATGTGGGCACCCAGATGGTAAAGCAGTGAGTGAAGAATGTATTATTGCATTTGAAGGCAGATTTGACATTCAGGGCACTGGGAAAGCTAAGTGACACCTTAATATGAAGCCCATATATATATATATATATATATATATATATATATATATATATATATAGTGCTTCAATATAGGAGTAAGAGACTTGTCACTGCACAAGACAGATCTGACACACAGGAGACTGGAAAAGCTGAGTGGCAGCCAATATGGCAGCCCATTAAGCTCTGCAGTTGGTGTGATCTAGACATTTTATACTCTGGAATGGTAAATCTGCCTCGCCATGCAGCGACAATCCCCTCCGCCCCTCACTACCTTTCAGGAATATGGGAAAGCTGGGTATAATGTACATTCCTTGCTTTCATACGTGTTCTGGAGGAGGATGTAGAAATATCCAGGATTGTATCTGACAGCAAATGAAAAGCTACTTACATTGCATTACAGAGACCTTTTAATAAGTCTCATCGTCCGGCCGTGACGCGCTGCGGAGAACAGGCGCGCGCTAATGTGGAAATACATTAGTGGCTACAGATTATTCCTGCAGACAACGCAATTATCAGACCGCTGATTACCTGCCATTATTGTCCTGCCTGTGACCGGGCATCAAGTATCGTCATAGCACGACTATGAACTCCCAGTAGATTGTAAGCTCTGCAGGCAAAGAGAAGACTTCGACTGGTGACACGCCAGCGGGTTTTAGACGCACTCTTGCGCCGATAGTATGGATGTGTTTCCCGGTCGGACTACGGGTTTAGTGATCTAAATTCCAAGCATCATAGGCTTGGAGCTCGGGCCAGGAGATCCGCAGTCCGGCCAGGACACAGGTCTGTATTAGGGGCGCAAAAGTGCGGCTAAAATCCGCTGGCGTGTCACCGGCTGAGGGGGTTTTCACGGATCCGCAGCCCATGGAATCTTATAGGGCTTGAAATCCCCTTCATTTCAGATTTGCATGTGTTTTTTTGCGCAATGGAAAATGTTATTGCTGTGGAATTTCCAACGTTTTACGGAATTGTTGACGCAGAAGAGATGGAATTCCGCTATTAAATCCTACAAAATTATGTAAGAAATTCTGCAAGAAATTACTGCAATTAAAAACTCAACCAACTCTGCATGTTTTTACCCAGTCCGGCGACTGAGTGACGATTGTTCATTTATTCGGTTATCATTCATCGAGTTGAGGCAGACGTAAAAACTGATCATCCAGAGCTGCAATCATAATTCTGCTGTTACATTGTCTATTCTACTCTAGTCACATCCAAAGCTGCATTGACAATTTTGCTGTTACATCGTGTCTTAGGGCTTTGATTTGTTCATGGGCAGATACGCTTTGTAGCAGCGGGTGTATTTACGTATGCGCTTGTCTGAAGTCGCCCTCATACTCTGGTTACAGCGTGGCAGTCACTATTTCGCTCTCACATCATGTGCACGGCCCTGTTCACACATGATTTTTTTGTTGTGGATTCTGCGCTTCCGAATTTGCGCAATTTAAGTATTCCATCGGCTGCTATGGGAATGCAGATCATTCTTTGCAACATGGATTTAGACTTTTGCGCTGCGGGAAGACAAGAAGTGATGTCCATTCTTGATGCAGTTTCAGTGTGGAAACCGTGTTGGGCAGCCTCATGCAGACTCGTACCCTGGACTGGGGCTAAAGCTGCGTACGGATAAGTACACAAATCCTCCACAGAACCCCTTACTTATGTATTTAAGGGGATTATCCGGGACCATTTGGATTTTTTTCTTATATTGAGGTCATCAATATATGATCGGTGGGGGTCCGCCACTTGGGATCCCCACTAGTCAGCTGATTCCCAGTGCTGCTATGGACAGCGCTTGACCATAGCGCAGCAGCCTGGGCTGGTCTTGCAGACACACAGCTGTAGTAGTAGCATAGACGTAACATGCGATGATGGACGGAGTGACATTACTGGCTGCGGTGTGAGATGACATGGATGTTAGGTCCGTGTAACACAATCTAGTGACTGCGAGCTCTTATGAACACCCATTCCTGCACATTGTGGCACCACGTGGTTCGCTGAGTACAAGCTGCTCCATCTGTTTCCTTATGTAGAGAACTGGGACCGTGCAGCTGTTACACGGGACAGGAAGAAGGGTGCTTTATATGTCCCTGCATGAGGGGTGCGGTACTGTGCAGCTGTCATGTGTCCGAGGGGAGAGAAGTAGTAATGGGCATCTGCCATATTCCTGGCTTAGAGTAGTACTGTGTACTTGGCAGGTGTCCGGGAAGGAGAGTAGTAGTGCTGTGCAGGTGGTACATGACCTGGATGAGAGTAGTAGTACTGTGCAGGTGGTACATGACCTGGATGAGAGTAGTAGTACTGTGCAGGTGGTACATGTCCTGGATGAGAGTAGTAGTACTGTGTAGGTGGTACATGTCCTGGATGAGAGTAGTAGTACTGTGCAGGTGGTACGTGACCTGGATGAGAGTAGTAGTACTGTGCAGGTGGTACATGTCCTGGATGAGAGTAGTAGTACTGTGCAGGTGGTACATGTCCTGGATGAGAGTAATAGTACTGTGCAGGTGGTACATGTCCTGGATGAGAGTAGTAGTACTGTGCAGGTGGTACATGTCCTTGATGAGAGTAGTAGTACTGTGCAGGTGGTACGTGACCTGGATGAGAGTAGTAGTACTGTGCAGGTGGTACATGTCCTGGATGAGAGTAGCAGTACTGTGCAGGTGGTACATGTCCTGGATGAGAGTAGTAGTACTGTGCAGGTGGTACATGTCCTGGATGAGAGTAGTAGTACTGTGCAGGTGGTACATGTCCTGGATGAGAGTAGTAGTACTGTGTAGGTGGTACATGTCCTGGATGAGAGTAGTAGTACTGTGTAGGTGGTACATGTCCTGGATGAGAGTAGTAGTACTGTGCAGGTGGTACATGTCCTGGATGAGAGTAGTAGTACTGTGTAGGTGGTACATGTCCTGGATGAGAGTAATAGTACTGTGCAGGTGGTACATGTCCTGGATGAGAGTAATAGTACTGTGCAGGTGGTACATGACCTGGATGGGAGTAGTAGTACTGTGCAGGTGGTACATGTCCTGGATGAGAGTAGTAGTACTGTGTAGGTGGTACATGTCCTGGATGAGAGTAGTAGTACTGTGCAGGTGGTACATGACCTGGATGGGAGTAGTAGTACTGTGCAGGTGGTACATGTCCTGGATGAGAGTAGTAGTACTGTGCAGGTGGTACATGTCCTAGGAGGGTAAAAGTTAATGTGACCAGATGCCCCGATTTAGTTGGGACAGTCCCTCTTTGGGACCCCTGTGTCCCGCTTTCCCCCGGATCCTAAATGGGACAACTACTGGGAACTGGAAGCTAGGCAGCACTGACAGCGGGAAGCCTATAGAGGAGGTGAGGGGGAGCTGTGGATATGCGGCTGATTTCCAATCAAAATCTGCACCAATGGTAGATATTTTGACTGTTTTTTGGATGCAGAAATGCTGTGATATTTGCTCCCTGTCTTTTTTTAAACAGCCCTGTACGTTTTATAATTATGGAAGTAAAATCATACTTTCTGATAAGCCCCGCCCCTGACCACACCCCTTTGTCCCACTTTGACCCTGTAGAAGTAGTACTGCGTCCCTCACAGAAGCTGACATATTGTTCCGCAGCTTGTGACGGTTTGTGTATCTGCGGCGTCCTGCATGTACCGTGGACACTCTGAGGCCCCCCACATACACCGGCGGTCGGGGGGGTAACCACACGGGTCACCCCAGGCCTCTGTTTCATCGTGCGGTTTGTAATCTTACAACTTTGGGCATTAACTTTCAAGGAAAGTTGGAAACATTTCTGCTCTCCGCTTCAGGAGCGATGAAAGATGCGCTGCAAACCTCAACATGCGGTTTATAACCATCCAGATGAAGGAAATCCCAGCGGTGAGAGGGTTAAGGGCAATTATCAGCCAGAACCACTGTCGATTTTGGTGCTAGGGGGTGTATAATGTGCGGCGCCTCCCCCACAAGTCACGGCCATACTGGACTTGTTTATACAATGCAATGCTGTGCTCTCATATCTGCAAGGAATCTATAGTGCTGTTCATCCTGAGCCCCCTGGTTCATGAATAAAATGCCAGAATGACAGTGCAGACTGACACACAGACAGGAAGCTGGAAATCGCTGTGACTAAGCCCGAGTATGCCAATATATATGCCATTCAGGGTGTGTGGAAAGCTGGGTAAAAGCTCATATGAATGCATAGCCACAGCCTAGATGTTGTCTTATGGGGTTTTTATGTCCTCCAAGTTTGTAATCTCACCTTTCTCTTGTGTTTAACAAGGCAATAAGTCATCCTGCGACACGGGACGTGTTTACACGGTAGTAAACAGACTTGTTCAACGTGACCCGTCCAAACACACCTGCTCCCCAGTTCGCCGCGATGCTCACCGGGGGGACATTGTGGACGTCACTGGAGAAATACTGGACTTTTATAGCGCAGCTGGCGAATAAAGGTCTAATCGCTGAGACACGCACGGAAACGCTGCGCCCACTCTACAGGCGTCAAGATCGCAATGTGATACCGAGGCATGATGGGAAGTTACTAGAGATGAACGAGCGTACTCGCTAAGGCAAACTACTCGAGCGAGTAGTGCTTTATGCGAGTACCTGCCCGCTCGTCTCTAAAGATTTGGGGGCCGGCGCGGGTGACAGGTGAGTTGCGGCGGCGGGGAGCACAGCAGATATTGTCGGACGGAGATCTGTGGGACAGCGGTCAGGCGCTTGTGCAGTTTTTGCGTGCACCAATCTCCCATAGACTTTAACAGTACCTCTCACACATAGAACAAGAAATGCGCGTGCAAAAAAAACAACTAATCGCGGCATGCGCTATCTTGGCCGTATCACATGCACAAACATGCCAAGATAGGGTGATTATTGCATGTCATTGCGTACTTGCTGCATGCTCAGGGGTGCGCAGCAATAACCGCCTGTGTATGAGAGGCCGACAGGTACCTTCAGGCTGGGCTCACACGTCTGTAAGAGGAATCCGCTTGCTGAGGCTCGCAGTGGATTTCAGCTGTGAGCCCGGCCGTGACCCTGCATATGGCGGTGAAATCGTACTGAGCGTTACCACATCCTCGCGCAGGCGGTCATGCATGGTACAATTTTTTGCTTATATTTCCGTTGCTTAGCAATGATGCGGATATCCGCAGCCCTTACGCAATGTATATCCGCTACCATGGAGAAAATGGGTCTCTATGCCGCAGATATCTGCGGTAAACTAGAGTATTCTGTGTTCTGTTTTCCACGGGCGGATTACGCAATTCCAACCCACTAATATGTGCAGAACTGCAGAATTCAACGCATTTGATTGAGCTAGGTATTACCGCAGATCGGAGGCTTGCAGAATCCACAATCAAAATCCGATCGTGTGAGAGCGGCCTTAGGGTGGTTTCACACGGGCGAGAAAATCACGCGATTTTCACCTGATGCGAGTGTCAGTAAAGAAGCGGATTATACAACCAATGATTCTCAATGTTTTCCTTCCCATCTGCGATGTTTTCACTGATGCGATGTTGAGAGAACAAAAATCGCGGCTGCTCTATCTTTCTGGAATGTGCGCTTTTTTTACCCCGCATGTTCCCCTATTGAGCTTTATTTTTATCGCAGTGCAATGCAACAAACTTGATTGGATGATCCCCGACCACTCCACCTCCGTTCACTTGAACGACTATCACTCCTGTGTAAAGCTGAGTAGTGGATAATTGGTGGTCGCCAATAGGACGGCTGTAGGGTGCTTATGCGCCCAACAGTTGTCCCCCTATGAGGGTACCCTCAGAGCGTTGTGTGCTCTTCGGTTTGTGTCCCACATCAAACTGCACATTTTTGGTTCAGAAAAAGAAATAAAGGGTGATGCCAAAGTCAGGGCCGCTCGGCATATCATCCAACTCACTGCCTGTCTTCTTGGGGGTTCTTGATTGAAAACCTCATCCATCTCACATGAACTTCTGTTACTGATCATCAGGATGATCTCCATTCTGTCCTGGATTGTTAACCATCTTCTGCTCCCTGAAAAGACATTATTGATTAGTGTTTCCATATCACGATTCAATGTAACAACTTCATCAATACTCAACATGACATCATCCATAACTCGAAAAAGGTGGCAGCTATTGAAAAAATAATGGCACCTATCAATTTCTGATGCAATTCTACCCTTAAATCATGTATCACATGACCCCCTTGCCATAGAAGCTTCTTGGGCTGAACCCAAGTTGGCCGACAGGCACCACTATACTTCCAAAAAGTTTCCCCCTGCCCATCTAAGTATTCTACAAAGTTGGCCGTGACTTTTCAGTCATGCTACAGAATAGCAGCTGCTGCTACACGCTTCCTGCTGGATCTGTTGGAATATACATTTATCATCTATTTGACAGATAGTTTTTTCTTAATAAACGGGAACACACATCCACAAACCTGCATGCTGGGATCCATCTGTCCTGTGTCTTAGTAATAGGAGTCTAATATAGGAATTACACACGGCATATTCGATCTATACTCCACCCATATGTCTTTTGGTGATTGACGTGCTGTAAAACATAATATTTAACACCATTAAAGGGGTTTGGTCATTAAATGAAAAACATCTCCACCCGCTGGGCCCAGAAAAAAGTTTATACTCAACTCTTCTCAGCCCCCGGGACGCAACTCATAGTCTCTGATGGTCCCAGCGCTGCTTCCAGGTAGTTAGGTGGCCACTGCAGAGGCATCAGCATCACAAACTACTGACATCATGACACCCATGATGTCAGCGCTAATGCCACGATTTAGAGCGGTGACGCTGCAGCCTCTGATTGGCTGTAGTGGTCATCTGAGTTCCGCTGGGCTAGCTACCCAGCGGTGCCGGGTCTGATGCATCCTAGTGGGCCAAGGAAAGGTGAGTAGGTGGCAGTTTTTTTATATTACGCTGGGCCCAGCGGGCGAACAGGTTTATGGTTCAAGTAATTGTAGAATTGTGTGAAATTGACTGATAATCGCTCAGAGGTTAAACTACGTGCAGGGAAGATCGGGCGGCACCTAGCTTCCCGCAGTAATTTTCAAACTTCTGCGCTCTGGCGTGGAGTATGAACTGCTGGCAAAGGAGAAGGGATTTTGGAAAAAACTGCAGATTAGTTACGGAAAATTTCTGCATCGTATGAATGAGATTTTAGAAAACTCCTCCACGTGGCTTGTACTGTAAATGCTGCGGAAATTCCAAAATATCCCTAGTCGCACCTACACCCCTCCATCCTTCCCCAACTCTGCATTCCTGGGTGGGCACAGTTAGGCATATCCAAACCCCCTTTGCTCAGTTCTTCTTAGTCCAAAATCTTCTTCCCTGTGAGCCCAGTTACCCCTGTCCCAAGAATCAGATATTCCTCTGGTGCTGCAGTGTCTGGGGGAGGCAGTTGGGGGCGCTCAGTCCCTCTTGCTTCTAGTCCCATTCTCCCAGTCTGGAAATGGCTTTTGGGTGGAGGGGTGTGGTGTACCAGTGGGCTTAGTCCGCCCGTGGGCGATGTAGTAGCACCATGGCATGAGCTCCTCTGTATACATAGTATATATATACCGCCACATAATGACTGGGCCTGGAATATAATACCGCCTTTTATGTTCGTCTTATGGAAAATCCAAAAAGGGAAATATTTGGGCTGATAGAATAGTCCAGGACTAATAATGTATATTTAGCTCTAGAACAACACGCTGGAGACATTTTCACTGACTCGGCCGTTTCAGCTTTAACTCTACGGTCGCACTGAGGCATTCTGGGAAGGAGCCAATATCTACAGCAGCGCAGAACTGAGCTCCCGCCGCAGCCAAGATGTGTTTAAAGTCCAATTGTGCTCATTGACAGCTTTTTACAGGGGATTTAAGAGGAAAACATTAACATTCTGGTAATTAACCCTTTTACCGCCAGATTGCTATTCTGCTGTTAACATACGACATGTAAGAATATTCTTAAAACACCTACATGTTTTCACAGCTGAGGGTTTGTTACAGTTGTATCCAGTCCAGACATTCTCTGTGTGTGGAACACCACAGTAGCACAAAGCTCTTTTCCTTGTCTGGTAGTTTGTTACAATGTATCAGCGCAGGTAACATGTATCAGTCTGGAGTCCAAGAATTTGTCTCAGAGGATTGTCTAGACTGGATACAATTGTAACAAACCCTCAGCTGTGAGAAGTATTAAGGCAAGGAAAGGTTTCAGCCTCTGAATGTAAAGAATGTTTCCTTCCCTGACAACAAGCAGAGCTCTTCTAGGAAGTGATGCAAAAAGTTTGTTAGAAAGTTGCAAAAGTTTCCAAATAATGAAACTTTATTTACAAACAGAACTATTCGAAAAGCGCCCCCTATGTGCCATCGGTATAACAGGTCAGACTAATGCCCACACATAGGGAAGAGCTTTGTACATATCCAAAACTTGGAGGCTGTTGGAATTGTGATTCTACGGCATTTTTTAATGTGTTTTAATAGTGTTTTTCAACCAATCAGCTGCGACAGCTGAACCATATTAACCCCATAGTGACCACCGATACACCTTTTTACAGCAGTCACTAATGGCCTTTAAACCTGCACATACATCTTTTTAAGGTGGTGGCTTAGCTGACTACTGACAACCAGAAACTAAGAAGTCAGTCAGTTTAACCCCTTACATGCCACAATCAATAGCAACTGCAGGATGTAAGTAGCTGACAGGGGGAGGGGCTCCTTCTGTCACCCATCAGCACCCCGCTGTATGATCACAAGGTAAAAATGGGTTCCCATGGCAGCTAGAAGCTTGACAAAGGTAGTTGGCACACCTGCATCAGGGCTCGGTTCAGGGTTTCTCTCTCTCTGCTCAATTTTTGGTGGAGAGAAACTGAAATGAAATTGAAAAGAGAAAAAACTGATTCGTTTTTTTCCCCATTGATTTTAATGCGATTTTTTAAAAAAAGCGGGAAGCAGATGGTGAGGCTTCAGCTTGCTTCCATTCCATTAATTTCCCATTTTTTTGGATGAAAAAATAATGCCGCAGACTGCGCTAATTTCCTGTAAAATAAAAAAAAACGTAAATTTAACTGAATAGAAGCAAATAAAAACCTTTCCATTTGCTTTCAGTTTGTTTGAATTCAATGGGGAAAAAAATGTATCCATTTTTTTCAGTTTCTCTCCTCCAAAAATGGAGCAGAGACAGAAACCCTGAACCGAGCCCTAGGGGCCTAGTTACACGAACATATATCGGCCGGCGTATACACTTCCATCTAAGCAGTCTCTGCCTCTCTCCTCCACTCCTGTGTTTGCAGTGGGAGGGGGTGGGGTGTGGGTGGAGCTAAGCTCTGCTCTGTCCCGCCCACTCCAATTGTTGGCTATGGAAAAGAGGAGAGGTGGGAGCTTAGCTCCGCCTTGTCCCACCCACTCCCATTGCAAACCGCTCGGAGGCACAGAGAGGCACAGAGAGCCGGTGGTGGAGGTGGGGGACGCTCAGATGGAAGCGTATATCGGCGGGCGTTTTCACGGCCAGCCGTTATTGGCTTGTGTAAATAAGCCCTAAAGGTGTGAAAACAGCCTACGGGCTCCCACACACTTGTGTTTTTTTAACGTGAATGTCAATGGGACTTCAAACGATCACATCTTCAAGTCCCCTTCAAGTCCCTTTCTACATCTGTATTTGATCCATTTTTGCCCAGCAGAGAATAAAACCAATGAAAGCAAATATGAAGGCGGATAAAGATCATGTGCGCTTCTCCTTTAAGAGACGACCTTGTTGCGTTGATCTTTGACCGCACAAATCTAGTTTAGAACTGAAGCAACCTGAGTTCCTAAGAAGGATGTTGGTGTTTTACGGTATAAGCTGCACACATGGCGGTTATTGCTTCGTCTGGATTCCTGCTAACGAGGTTACTCCGTTACTTTGTTCTGCTTACTGTCGGTGGGATCAGGTTCTCTTCTTAATGCAATTCTATCCAGATTCCATCGTGTTTTATACATCATGCATTATCAGCTGACACTGTAGTACCGTCACTTTACTGTAGGTGTCACTCTTCCGGTTGTTCTCCGGAAAACAGCGCCACCTATAGGACAAGAAGTGTTCAGAAAATGTTACAATTCTTTTTTCTATACTTCTTTGACAAGCAGTCCCACAGTGAATGTGTTATCATTGGTTAGTCTAGTTTCCAGAGCTGGGTCACATCGGTAGAAGTGTGAAGCTATTGGGAAAATTACTTTAACAGCTGCTTAAAATTCTACCCCAAGAATTGTTTCAATATTGAAAACTGTCAAATACTTTTCTATAGGACAGAGTTATTGTCTCACACAGTGACATAAAGGGGGGGGGGGTGTCTAGAATTAGAATAAAAAAGTCAGATTTTTTTTTCTGGAAACAGCGCCACACCTGTACATAGGTTATGACTGGTATTGCACTTCAGCTGCATTGAAGTGAACAGGGATGAGTTGCATTATCACACACAACCCATGGATAGGCGAGTGGCGCTATTTTGGAAAGAAAGCAGCCATCCTTTTCTAATACTGGACAATTCCTTTAGATATGAAGTTGGGTCTTGATCTTGCAGCTGTAGTGCGGACCTAGTTCACTTTTGATCATTTGCTCAAGTCTGCCCTCTATGGGTTTTTTATAGTGATCTCACAGCAGACGCTTTTTTCCATGATTAGCGCAACATCCCGAAGGGCCGCGCTGATCGCGGTAGAATGCTCCCATTGATTTCAATGGTGCCTCATAGACCTACGCTTGAACGCAACGTTTCTAATGCCGCAATTTTCGAGTGCTATCTGTTCTATTTTTCTGCATTTTTGCATTTTATAACACACCTTATCACAATAATGGGGTGCTTTAAAAAACACTTTCAAACGCTGTACCATGGGGTTAAAAAACGCTGTTCAAAATCACGGTAAAATGCCATATTTTCAAGCAGCGTTTATCTGAACGCATGTGTGAGAGTGGACTAAGAGTCCTGTAAATCCTCCTTCGTGTAAAACTCCAAGACAGTAAAATATCCATGAGCTGATGAATAAATACTGTATGCAGTAAGCACTTGATCTCCCCCTAGTGGTGGCTGTAGGTAGAGAGGGTTTTAACATGTATCTCTGTACATAAGCAAGGGATTTAGAGCTCTGTATCAGAAAAATGCAGCTCTGGCCCCTATATAAACTTATATTGTGCATCAATCAGCACAAAACGTTGGCGCTAAAATTGAAAATGAAGTGTTAAAAGATGGAAATTCACTATTAAAGAAATTGTTATAAATTCTAGCGATTCTTTAAAATGGAAGATTGCGAGTTATAATTTGAGTTTTATAGTTTTAGGAGCTGTAGATTGTGTGGATGTAGTTCATAATTAGCCACTAGGGGTGCTGGTAAATTAGCATGCCTACTTTTAATCTGTGATTGTCCACTAGGGGCGCTGTTGAATTGGACTGTCCGGTTCATTATTTATATAACAACAGCATTTGTACGGAGAACAACCTCCATCATTTAGTGACTGAATGACATTTTCCCTACGTTTGTCTCCTGTTTGCGCTGACACCCCTCATCCTGCTTTTCGGTCTGTGCAAGTTCCAAACTACAAATTCCAGAAAGCGACACAGAGTATGTTTGTCTTCATCAGCATACACGCACTAAAGATGTCAGCTAAATATGTGAGCTGTCTATCCAACATTACATAGAAAACATGTCAGGGAGACTGAGGGGCTGAACGGGCTGAACGTGCTAACAAATTGTGCCATTTACAGTAGTGTCCTCAGATGATCCGACGTAACCACAGGCCTGCTCAGCGCATATTCTTATAAAACCCACATGTGGGATATTCACGGCCGTATGATTAGATGGGGGGCAACCTCTAAGGCTGCATCGCTGCCAGCGATGGGTGGTGATCTGTCCCTGGCTTGGTCGGCCACTGTGCAGGGCTTTTTGTAAGGTTGGTGCCCGCTTGTAGCACAGAGCAGCCTGATTCAGCGGCAGCTGCCGGCTCTGTTCATGGCTAATTCTCTTGTTGGAGGCGGACGGAAGAGTAAATATCTGGGAGAGGGATGTGGACTTATCACTTCGTAAATAACTGTCAGATGGGTAATTAGGGCAATGCTTCTTCCAGAGAGACGCAGATAATGGAGCCACAGTGTGCCCGACTGTCTTGTTCTGACCACCGGCCACAAACATCTTCAAGGTGTGGAATTTCATAGAGTATCCTGGGGAAGCTAAGACGTCACTGGAGTCAGTCACTGTATAGAAGGAAGGTGTAAAATGACTGAAGGGTCCTATAAGGTCAGAGCCATAGGAAGATGATGCCGATTTTTATGTTAGGTCCAGCCTCTAATAGACAGATAGGTAACAATGTGGTGCACTGGACCAAGGAAGTAGAAAAAATAATCCTGCACATGGACAATATCAAGAGAGGGTCTGCATTAAAAGTGGGTCTTGCTTTTTTATTATATGCTTCCTGTTTCCTGAATGGAACAGGCCTAAAAGAAGCCCGTGCAACATGGAAAGCCAGTCTGTTGTATAGCAGAAAAAGCTAAAACAGGTCTGTGCAACATGGGAAGGAACTCTACTGTATAGCAGAAAGAACTAAATCAAGTCTGTGCAGTAAAGACAGGCAGACTTCTGTATAGCAAAAAAACTAAACTAGCCCATGCAGTGTCAGAGGGCCTCAGAAGCGAGCTTGCTGTCTTTCCCTTTGGACACAAAAGCCGGGGCCAAATCAATCTGGGACAGTAAATTAATCTGGCTTTACGGATGGGATGGTCAAGCCCAAAACCTATTTGGGTAGAGGCTGCAGTAGGGATTCATGGCTGGGTTCCGGACAGAGTGGGTCGGACAAGGGTCTAGTATGAAAATAAGCCTGGTTGTTGACGGTGGTGTGGAGGGTTTGAGGGTATGCTACATATAAATCAGGAGCCATCATTGTGATACTGAAGAAATCGACTTTAATAACAGCAAACAAAAGAGGAAACTTGTGTCGGCCCATGATTGGGCAATAAGTCCTTGGCAAATACACAGTAACACTTTCTGTCCTCCTAACTCGGCAGACAGAGTCTGTACTAAGGTTCTAAACCCACATGTCAGGCTTGTTCGGTTCTTACTCGAGTACCAGTTTATATCAGTCTGGGGTTGCAGACAGCAATCCGTGACTGCTGGAGCGAAGAGGGAGCGAGGAGATGCCCGGCTCCAAGAACCTGTGCAAAAGAATTCCAAAGACAGAGTTCCCACCCGTAAGGCCAAAAGTTGCAATAACACCACAGCTCATGAGGAGGCACTTCACAATACATTCTCCTTCATTCTCAGTCCACGACCTGCTCTGCCCACCTTCCAGCTTTCCAGTGGTTTCTCGCACAGCACTTGCCGGCACCCTTTTAAAAAGGCTACATATAACAATACATAATCGGCCTTCAACACTACCAAAAACATTCTAACAGTAAAGGAACTGTGCTCCCCCTTACACTAACATGGAGAGGTAAGTTACTGTATAGCAGAAAGGACTAAAACCAGTCTGTGTGGCAGGGAGAGGCAAACTACGGTTTAGAAGAAAGAGCTAGAACAAGACTGTGTAGTATGGAGAGGCATCCTATTGTATAGCAGAAAGAACTGAAACAAGTCCGTGCAGCATGGAGAGGCATCCTACTGTATAGCGGAAAGACCTGAAACAAGTCCGTGCAGCATGGAGAGGCATCCTACTGTATAGCGGAAAGACCTGAAACAAATCCGTGTAGCATGGAGAGGCATCCTACTGTATAGCAGAAGGAACTGAAACAAGTCCGTGCAGCATGGAGAGGCATTCTACTGTATAGCAGAAAGACCTGAAACAAGTCCGTGCAGCATGGAGAGGCATCCTACTGTATAGCAGAAAGACCTCAAACAAGTCCGTGCAGCATGGAGAGGCATCCTACTGTATAGCAGAAGGAACTGAAACAAGTCCGTGCAGAATGGAGAGGCATCCTACTGTATAGCAGAAAGACCTGAAACTAGTCCGTGCAGCATGGAGAGGCATCCTACTGTATAGCAGAAAGAACTGAAACTAGTCCGTGCAGCATGGAGAGGCATCCTACTGTATAGCAGAAAGACCTGAAACAAGTCCGTGCAGAATGGAGAGGCATCCTGCTGTATAGCAGAAGGAACTGAAACAAGTCCGTGCAGCATGGAGAGGCATCCTACTGTATAGCAGAAGGAACTGAAACAAGTCCGTGCAGCATGGAGAGGCATCCCACTGTATAGCAGAAAGACCTGAAACAAGTCTGTGCAGCATGGAGAGGCATCCTACTGTATAGCAGAAAGACCTCAAACAAGTCCGTGCAGCATGGAGAGGCATCCTACTGTATAGCAGAAAGAACTGAAACAAGTCCGTGCAGCATGGAGAGACATCCTACTGTATAGCAGAAGGAACTGAAACAAGTCCGTGCAGCATGGAGAGTCATCCTACTGTATAGCAGAAAGAGCTGAAACAAGTCTGTGCAGCATGGAGAGGCATCCTACTGTATAGCAGAAAGAACTGAAACAAGTCTGTGCAGCATGGAGAGGCATCCTACTGTATAGCAGAAAGAACTGAAACAAGTCTGTGCAGCATGGAGAGGCATCCTACTGTATAGCAGAAAGAACTGAAACAAGTCTGTGCAGCATCAGGACACTTTCTACAAGGCACTAAATAAAATTTCCAATGGTCACTTCACTATTTTAATAGCTGTGGTGATGACCCAGACAGAAAAAAAATCAAATGGTTACTAGGCAACCACAACTAGAAAACCTGCCGAAAATATTAAGGGGAGTTGGGGGCTGTAATTACATGTTCAGTAAAGCTGTAATACTGATTATAGTGTGTTTGTAGTAACAGATATGGGGTTGCCCATTAGGGTAGCTTTTACACATGGCGAAATATTCTGCGTGAAAACATGCACACCAAATTCCGCATGCCTAACATGGATTTTGACGTATTTTTGCAATGGAAATACTGCAGATTTGCAAATGGTGAAAGCGGAAGCATTGGGGTACATAGAAGAGATGAGGCCCCATAGCAAAAAACTTTAATTAGCCCCCCATTATAGTATCCTACTTTACCACCCAGGACAGGAGGTCCTGCTGTTCGTTTTCCATTCCATAGCTTTTAAAATGACCCTTGGGGCCTCTTTAGAGGACGGTCCCACATACAATCTTGCTTCAAGTGCAATCAGAGCTAGGGCCCCCTCTGTCCAAGGGCCCCAGAACAGTCGCATGGTTTGCATATATGGTAAACCCTTAATCTGAAGCAATTCCACTGCAAATCCACTTTAAAATCCACGTGAGAATGAACCATTCAAGGGATATTCCCAGAATGATGACTTATCATCTATAAGCGTCTAATCATTGGGGGTCCAACAGCTGGGACCCCACTGAACACGAGAACAGGAGTCTTGTGGCCCCATTTTAATGGAGCAGAAGCAAAGAATGTACATAACCCTCCCATTCAGTGACGGAGGTAGCCTAGTATGGACTCCGACAATCCCATAGAGTTTGAATGAGATGGCAATGCACATGCTCTACCCGCCATTCCATTTAATCGGGGGGACTAGTACCGCCAGTGATCAGATACTCATCACTTATCCTGAGGATGGGTGGTGAGTTGTCTTTCTAGGAATACCTCTTTAGGAAACATTAACATCTTTGACAGTTACATGGGAACCTCCTACACAGTGAGGCGGTGCACTGGTTTCGGAAGGGAAGGGGGAGGGGCATTGGTCTTCCTTGTTCTTTCTGTATATTAAAATAGTTTAGTAACCATAAAAAAGAGTTTGGCCCTGCAATCCAAAAGAATTAATCAGTTCCAGAACTTTGAGTCACATCACGTGTTTCCACTTTTTGTACTTTTTTTTGTCTAAAACAATGATTAAACATATGAAGACCAAATCGCCTCCAATATTGAGCATTTCATGGCAGGAAATTCGACAAGAGTACACTTCAAAATATTCTGGGGAAAAAAGCCAAAATGAATCTTCCTTGTCAGCCGGTCTGCGGAGATAAGACGAGAGGCTCTTGCAGAGGAGTCGGTATGTGGCTGCGGCAAGTATCTGATGCTGTAATATCAGCGGGATGGCCGCAGCCGCTCTGTCGCTCTTCTCTCAGCTGTTTTTGATTTCTTTTTCTTGTTCTCCTCAGGGACAAAAAAATTACGCTGTTTATGTAGCTGTAGAACGAGTTTTATGTTCGCAGAAAGTTATCACCATCCACACTCCATGAGCATAATGGAATTAAAGATTGTAATGCGGCCATATTGGATCCTGTGCCTGGTGAGGCTTATAATCTAATTTCACTATTTCAAGCACATACACCTCAACGGTAGTGAAGCGTGTAGGAATTTATAAGGATGTAATAGGTTGCTTGGGGATTACCTTGAGATTTGTGCTTTAATGCCCCCCCACCTCCTCTCAATGAAGGGCACATAACTTCTCTTTCTGCTTCCGGTCTGGTCGCCCCTTATCATGTTTGGCTCTATGATTTTTGGGACAATCTTCTCATGTATGTTGCTGCCAGACCAAGAGGGGAGGAAACTAAGTCTATGCAGCATGGGGAAGCAGTCTACTGTATAGCAGAGACCGTAGAACTTCATGTGATGATTACTCTATGTGTAGCCATGTGGTCTGACATAGTGGTCAGCCAGACAGGAGGGATACACTAAGAGGAATCGGAAAGACGAGAGACCTGAAGGTTGCAGGTTCGATCTCCATGTGGTTCAGATAGCCTGCTCAAGGTTGATTCAGCCTTCCATCCTTGCGAAGTTGGTAAATGAGTGCCCAGCTTGCTGGGGGGTAAAAAGATGACTAGGGAAGGCAATGGCAAACCACCCCGCAAAAACAGTCTGTGACGTTGGTCATGACTCAGTGCTTGCTTTACCTTACATACCTCTCAACTTCCAAACAATAAAAAGAGGGACAAGGCCCAGTGGCATGCACAGTGTCAATTTTATGTTAGGTGATGCCCCTTTTACATTAGGCCATACCCTTTGTGTCCCCTCACAGTAAAAGTGCCCCTTAGTTACCTCCCCACAGTAAGAGTGCCCTTTAGTGATGCCCTCACAATAATAGTACCACTTAGTAATACTTTCACAGTAATAGTGCCCTTTAGTAACCTCCTCAAAGTAATAGTGCTCCTTAGTGCAGTTACCTCCAGTGATCACAAGTGGTGTTGTCTCAAACTAGTGATGCCCATTTTCAGCTTTCTTTTCGATCTAGGCCCAGACCACCATGAAGACTTTTTACAGCCACAACTCATCCTTGCACACTCTCCCCATCTTGCCATTCCACCAATGAACCTCTCAGCACTCCACCACAATACTATTGTCCCCCTGTCACTCCATGTAATAGTAGTGCCCAATCTGTGCCCCTACTCGGACTCCATGTGTTTATAGTACAGCGGGTCTGGAAAGTCTTCAGACACTTTCACTTTTTTACATTTTGTTATGTTGTGGCCTTCTGCAAATTAAAATGTCGAGTTTTTCCCTCATTCTGCACACAATAATATGACAAAGTGAAAACAGAATGTTAGAAATCTGTGTAATAAAAAAAAAAAAAGAAAAACGTAACATCTTACTCTAACATAAGTATTTACACCCTGTACCACGGGCGTAACTATAGAGGATGCAGGGGATGTAGTTGCACCCGGGCCCAGGAGCCTTAGGAGGCCCATAAGGCCTCTCTTCTCCATATAGGGAGCCCAGTACTATGAATAAAGCATTATAGTTGGGGGCCCTGTTACAAGTTTTGCATCGGGGCCCCGGAGCTTCAAGTTACGCCTCTGCCCTGTACCATGCCTCGATTTGAGGATTTTCTGCCATTATTCTCTGTAGATCCTCTCAAGCTCTGTCAGGCTGGATGGGGGCCATCTGTGGACAGCCATTATCAGGTCTCTCCAGAGATGTTCGAGGTTCAAGTCAGGACTCTGGGTGGGCAACTCAGGACATCCCTAAGCCACTGCTGTGTTGTCTTGGCTGTGTGCTTGGGGTCATTGCCTTGTTGAACAGTGAACCTTCTGCCCCGTCTGAAGTCCCTTGCACTCTGGATCAGGTTTTCATTATGAAGATCTCTGTATTTTAGCATTCCATCAACCCTGACCGGTCTCCCCGATCGGGGCCTTCCCTCCCTTCTCAATCTTGGCTTCATCAGACCAGAGAATCTTTTTTCTCACAGTCTGAGAGTCCTTTAGGTACATTTTGGTAAACTCCAGGCAGCTTTCATGTGTCTTTTATTGAGGAGAGGCTTCTTTCTGACCACTCTGCCATAAAGCCCAGATTAGTGAGTATCTTTGGAGCTCAGCCAGAGTGACCATTGAGTTCTTGGTCACCTCTCTTACCAAGACCCTTATCCCCTGATTATTTAGTTCAGTGGATCAGCCAGCTCTAGGAAAAGTCCTGGTTGTTCCAAACTTCTTCCATTTAAGAATTATGGAGGCCACTGTGCTTTTGGGAACCTTCAGTGCAGCCTGAATGTTTTTGTAACCTTCACCAAATCTGTTCCTCCACACAGTCCTATCTGAGTTGTACCAGCATGGCTTGGTTTTGGCTCTGATATGCATTGTGAGCTGTGAGACCTTATATAGACAGGGGTGTGTCTTTTAAAATTATGTCAAATCAACTGAATTTACCACAGGTGACTCCAATCAAGGTCTAGAAACATCTCAAAGATGATCAAGAGAAATGGGAGGACCTCAGAACAAAATGTCAAGTGTCGTACAGCTTGAATACTTCTGTCAGCTGCTTCCAGGACGACGATTTGTTGTCTTATTAATAACAATAGTTTAAGAAACAAACATTAAATCGCTTCTCACTCTAATCTATCCCAGACGCCTCTGATATTACCATGAAACAAAGGAGGAGGCAGCAAAATGAAACCAGACACGAGTACATCAGAAGAGGTCGCCGCCGCTCGTGTGGAGCATAGTCATCGCTTCAGATCTGAGGAGCACAAAAAGTTTATTTGAGGGAAAAATCCTTCTTATGCTAAAAATAGAAAAAAGACTTCGAGGATAAAAATAAAGTGAGAAAATGATCCTGTGCCAAAGCTGGCACTCCAAGAAAAGGCACAATTATGTCACAGCATGGTGTCTGAAGAAATGCGGGGTCCATATTTCTTGACCACTCCAACAGCATTTTCCTATGAGGGGCCATGGCATCTAATGCTGCAGCTGGTTATAGCAGGAATATGCCCCAAAAATAGTATCCATGTACAACATCTGTCTGTCCTAAGGAGTAAAGTGGCAACTTAAAGGGGTAATGCCCGAAAGACAACCATGTCCATATACCCTATTAGGTTGTCAAAGAGGAGGGGTCACCTACTGTCCGCTACAGCCCATCCATGCATTACCATCACAGGACTAGCTGCAGTGTAATATTATGTATAATCAGCTGGGACCACGATTCTTTTAAAACCTCACTTCTAAGTAAAAGCAACACCAGGGTGCAGAAGTATTCATGCCGTGGGTCATAAAGGCCAAAGTTCAGTCGCAAATACCAGTTTGGGGGAAAGATTTGTGTCTTCCTTTACAAAGTCCACTCAGTAGTGACAATGACTCCCTCCAGGTCCATCAGTTCATCTGAGGCCCCCTCGGTCTGAAGGTCGGCTGCTACCACTTCAATGTCAGACTTTATCTT
This sequence comes from Eleutherodactylus coqui, assembly GCF_035609145.1. Taxonomy (NCBI): domain Eukaryota; kingdom Metazoa; phylum Chordata; class Amphibia; order Anura; family Eleutherodactylidae; genus Eleutherodactylus; species Eleutherodactylus coqui. The sequence continues at coordinate 73,892,322 of NC_089848.1, read as the reverse complement.
GCAGAATGTGCATTGTCCTCAGGCGCCAAGTCCTGTGGTCATCCACTGTCTATTGTATCGCTACCACTATGTGTATTCATCATGGCAGTTCCGGAGAATGAAGAGGTCACAGGACAGCACTCGGGGCTGAAGATGAAGCTTGAAGTTCTTTGTTCATCCTGATGCTAAATCAGTACCTAGCATCTAGATATATGTAACCATAGATATATAATCATCTCCCTATCTGGATGTCTAGGCAGTAGTATTCCTACAACAAAGGCAACGCACTACCAAAGCTTATAGCGACACTTTCACAGCAGATATCTACAATCACCATTAGGGGGAGCGCAATACTCAATCTGTATGCAGTGAGCTCCCTCTAGGGGTGGCTGCTGGCAAACAGAATTATACCATTCATCAATATAACAACCAGACCCCCACTACAGATATGTAATGTACTGCAATGAATTAGCATAGGAGTCTGAACCTAAGAATGGGATGATGCATATTAACCTTACGGCCTGATCAAGCAGGGGTATTTTTGGTCCAAGTGCTGTCCGTGTATTTTACTAACAGCAGATGGAGCCATAATAGCCTATTAGACTATGCAAATGGTCATTTCTTTCACATGGACCATCGGTGCATTCCTAAAAACCCCTGTGTGTCCTATTCTCATCCATTTTTCATGGACTAGAGTAGGACAAGCTGTGAATGGGTTCTATGAAAATCAGACACTGACATGCGTTAGCCAATGGCTTTTCCTGCTGATATGTAGTCATTATATGATATTATATAATAATTACTCTGGATATTTGGCGGGTGGCTCTATAATCTCCATACAGCACCTGGCATGGTTTAGAGTTCACCCCTTTTAGTGGTGGTGATTGGGCAGCGATGTGTGGCATCCACGCATTACATTAACTCCGATAGCAATAATCACATTTTATCTCTGTTCTATTTGAATAAACACTAAAAGCCTCGAGAACCTGAACCTCTATTCATGGATCAGCTCATTTATGAACTCAGTGACTATGGCAGCCTCCTGATACAGAAGTAACACTGAGCAGTTACCTACCGTCACTGTAGCTTTAATACTTAAAGGGCAATTGCTCCTGTAGATCTGGTGCAAAGGTTTATTGTGTTCTGTTAACCAATTGGTAAGTTAAGCAGACTTCCTGGTAACACATCCCTCTAAAACATACAAACTGCTATTGCAGATGTCAGTCCCATGAAATAAAAACCACACTGTGAACATCAGACTACCCCTCCCCTAGTCAGGTGAGCTCTATAGTACAGAGACCTGCAGGGTTTTCTTAAGCAGCAGTCCAGGTAAGACTACAACCTCTGCACCCCAACAGTCATTGATTTGGTAGAAATAAACCCAATACAATTACCAGAGAATACCCACAAAGTCACCAAAGCATGCCCGCTACAGTCTCTGCAGCACACTCACTATAGTCACAGGAGCATGCCCACTACAGTCACCGAAGCATGCCCACTGTACTCACTGGAGCACACCCACTATAGTCACAGGAGCATGCTCACTATAGTCATAAGAGCACACCCACTACAGTCAGCAGAGCAAGTCCACTGTAGTGACCTGAGCACACCCACCACAGTCACTGCAGCATGCCCACTATAGTCACAGCAGCATACTTACTACACTCATAACAGCACACCCACTATAGTCAGCAGACCACACCCACTATAGTGACCAGAGCATGCCCACTACAATCACCACAATGGACCTACAACAGTCACCAAAGCATGTGCACTAGTCACCAGAACATACCTACTACAGTTACCAGAGCAAGTCCACAATAGTGACCTGAGAACACCCCCCCCCCCCCCCGTCTATGATATCCATATGCTTTCATAGGTCTAGAGGAAACCCCTTTAATTCCCTAAAATAATGTCATTGTTCTTTGTAGAGGTGTAATCTGAAATGCTTAGGAACCATGACCTACCATGTCCCATTCATGATATTGTTAAAGAGGACCTGTCATGTCCTTTGGTCAGCGGGGACAGCTGCATATCTTTGGCCCTGCTGTCTATTTAGCTTTTTTTTCCTCTCTACTCCCCCATTCCCTCATACAAAGTCCCATTAAATTCGGCGCCCAGCACTTTGAACTTGCCAATCTACCACTCAATATCAATCAAATCTGACATCATCCATTGACAACAGTGTAGACCGCCCACTTGACTGATTCAAAGCGCCGAGTGGGCGGGGTCTTCATGGTGTGATGTCAAAGCTATGCTGTGTGCTCTGAGCCAATCACATCCCTCTACCCCTGCAGCTTCCCTTCCCCTCTCACAGCATGCATTCTGGTGGACAGAGAAAGCAAGAAGATGCAGCGGCATCCCCCAATCCTCTTCTTCCCTGTCTTTTAGCTACATTTTTTGTGCCCTTTTAAAAAAAGAAAATTTGACACATTTGACCATTTTTTTGAAAATGTATTAAAATTCTAAAACTAAACTATAAGTTTTTTAAATGATGAAATAAAGAAGAAGCTAGAAAGTCTTTTTATACACCTGGGACATGATATTCTGTCGACCGCTTTCTGTAACTTGTCCATTGGCTGTGGAATTCGGCCTCTTGTCGGGTCTGGACTGACTGAGCTCACTGTGGATCAGCAGCGTCCATCTCTGAGTAAATAGTTCAGTACACTGGCTCTTCTGTTGCTGCGGGGTTAACAATTTAGATGCTGGATTGCTCCTTTAATAAGATTCTTTCTGACTCAGAAGCTCCACAAACGAGCAGCCAGGTTCCCGCGCTGCGCCTGCTGCTGCGCTCGTTTCAGCATTGGCAGCATGTCATGAGCAAATATTTTCTTGTCAAATACATTGGTTGATGGACACATCCTGCTCAGTTCTCTGTGCGCCTGTTCAGGTGATGTCATCGGTGCGAGTGACTTCATGGGAACAGGTAAGATGAATGGGGCTGGTATAAGGTGGAGAAGGCGAGGAACGATGTGACGTCAGCAGGAGCGCCCCCTACAAGTCCGTCCTTATGTTTTGCTGCATTAAGTCATTTCCTATAACATGGAAAAGAAGAAATCATCTTATTATAATTCCCACTTCAAAGCGCAGACCTGATGTTTCTCTTTCCCCCTCTTTTTTTTAACATGGAAATTTATACAGAGCAGGTATAGATAGCCTGGAATCCTCTTAAAGGAACCGCATGTTTTAGCAACCCTATTTGCAGGGTCAGGCATGATCAAAGAGGCAAAAAAAAGACTTGTAAGACCTTATTTTTAAATTTTGCCAAAAAATGTTTTTTTCCACCATTTTTACCCTTGGCCTTATGGCTCGTTCATATCTGCATGCAGTGTTATTTCATCCTGGAAATTGCTGGAAGGTATAACATAAGCTGGACCGACCCCATTAAAGTCAATGGGGTTTGTTTGGAGCCGTTGAGTTATATTTCAGGATGGATCCGTTTCATCCATGGATTCCATTTTTCTGCTCCCATGACAGAACACGAAAAGGGGATCCATAGCCGTGATGTGAACGAGCCTCTATATGTGAGACAGAAGAAGTAAAATCACTTGGATACATCCAAGTCTAAATCATAACAAAAACGAGTTTGGCTGGTTTCACACCGCAATAATGGAGCTACAGTTTAGTATTTCTTTTACAGCTGGCAGATCCGCACATCCGCAGCTCTGCTGGATTTTATGGGAAATTCCGGTCATAGCGAATTAATGTTATTCTTTGTATTATGAAATGTTTTACAATTTCGCAAAATATACTTTATGTATCAATTCAATACCCAAATGTTTTCAGGATTGCTGCTTGATTTCATTCTGTAGAAACCTTCATTCTTTATTCCAAGGGATGCAAATCTGTCCTGGTCATGTGGTGGACACTCAGCTCTGGTAACGGTAATGAGTAGTGTTGAGTGAACCGAAACAGTAGGATCCTGTTTTTGGTCGAACTGTGCTAAAAGTTCAGTTTGGCGTGAACCCAAACCTCTGGCGGTTTGTCTCAGGCCAAACTCACTAAAATGGCTTCTTCTTCCTCTTCTTCACCTTAAAAGCAACCCAAAGGGTTCTTAGAAACACTTATAGGTGATCTAAGAGTTATATTGGGCTTTTATGTCTCTTCGACAGTGTTATACAACAGTTTTAGGGGTATTGGTAAGGTTCTGGTGCGGTTCAAACTAATTTAGACCGAATCAAATTTTTTTACCAAAATATGTCGACTTGGCTGGACCGAACTTCTGAAAAGTTTGCCCACTACTCCAGAAGCTCCAATTGTAGTTGAGTTTTCTAGCCAGTAAGGGACCTCCAGAGCCATAACTGACTAGGGTGAAAACCAGAGGTGTCATGAAATTTCAGGACCCCAATATAAAATTTGTAATAGGGCCCCTCACCTAGCAGTTGCCATTTATGCCTTTGGGTCCCTTGGATGCAAGGATGTTAACGACCTGTACCCCTATAGCTGCAGCCATGGTAAAAAAAAGCCTGTTCATTCCATAGACAAATGTTGTCTATAATGATCTTGGAAAATACCTGAGGGTATATTCATACGGGCAAGTTTTAAAGGAACCTGTCACCTGCCTAAAGCGCCACAAACTAACTTATGGCACTGTTAGGGCAGGTGTCAGGGAGCCAGATGAGCTATTCTATATACTCACCTGCTTCCTGGTTCCCGCAGTGTCAGCAAGCCGTTCAAAATCGGACTCTTTTCACAATCCCATACGCTCTCCTATACAAGTCTATGGGTGATTGCGCACAGGACTCTAAAAATAGTCGGATTTTGGTCCGGCGTGCAGACTTTACCGGCAGACACTGCGGAAGTCAGGAAGCGTGTGAGTATAAAAAAAATTACCTCATTTGGCTCCCTGTCACCTACCCTAACAGCACCATTAGTTAGTTTATGGTGCTTTAGGCAGGTGCTAAATTCTCCTTAACGTCTGAGTTTCATTCAACTTTGCAACTGATAGAACATGTACAGAACAAAGACCCAATAAAGACCCAATTCATACATGCAATATTTTTCAATAACCGACAGTCCATGGTAAAAGAAAAAATTGCAGCGTATCCTATTTTGGTACATTTTCGCGAAGGAATGCACTTGTATGGCATGCATCTGCGCTTTTTTGTTTTTACGCATCCATTAACTTCAATAGGCATTTTACAATACATCAATTGAGCTAACTTCCTTTTTTGATGCACGTGAAAAAAAACTATACTCAGATGATACTTACATGTTAAAAACACAAAAAGGCAACAAAAACTGATGTAAAGCGCACATACACTCGCAATGAAATTAATCCGTTTTTTACTGGCTGATATAATCAGAATTAAAAATAAAAGTACAAAAACATTCAAAAATGTTCAAAAAGTATTTTAAGAAAATGTCATTTTCAGCCCTAAATCTTCATAACTCAAATCTAAACAGTGAATTACAAACCGTGCGCCGCGACGCCTCTCACAACAGCGTTCCGTGCTGCAGTATATAGACGCCGCCTGTGATTCGCAGCGTTAATCAGTGTTGTGGGATCTGGGAGCCTGACAGGTCCTTGTGGTTATTCTGCCACACAATGATAATTATGATGAGGGCTAAGATTATGCTAAGGTTTAACTATAGGGTGGGCGGATGAGAGGGCCACAAAAAATGCCCCTTACCCCTCTGCATTCCTATCGCCCCTCATGAATGTGACCAGAAGATGGGAGCCTCTTACATCTTGACGCAGGCTGAAATTTCATAGCCGGTCTTTATTCTGTAGCCGCCGCCATTAGTGGTGAGATATGGATGTTCTGGAGAACATTGTGCTGTGAGCCGCCTGCCAGCCGCCTATGTATATAGGGTTACACACGTAACGCTGGAACCGCCACACACACAAACCCGCCATTTATTACAGATTTGGCTGCGACTTTAAAGCTGAGAGAGAAAAGAAGCCAAACCATATCTTATAATCTATGATACTGCCGCATGTGAACTCACAACAGATGGTTAAGAGGAGGGGGCTTTCTGCAGCTTCGGGGGCTACAAGTCCTTAAAGGGCAACTCCAGCCACCACTGATATTAACAACAATGATACAAAGTTTCATCATAAGTCACATTGTAAAACATCTTGTAAAACTGAATGTAATTACATTGCGGACAGAGCTCAGATGTCTCATTACTGGGAAGAAGCTTGCTTCATTTCTATGTCCTTCCAATGACTTTCATGAAGAGAGAAATACGATCCTGCAGAAAGTAATGAGACTTTTTTTAATGTGAAAATTAGTGCAAAAAATAAATAAACTGGGGCTTACTTACTAATTGCTTTTTTTAGTTTGCACTGTCCAACTTTTACAGGGTGTTAGTAAATGTACCCCATTGCCTAACAGTTAGTTCAAACTTAGACCAGCAGTCTTAAAATATGCCCGTTTATCACGGTAGCGCAGCTGAATGATACATTTTAACACTGTCTAATCTAAGTTTAGACCACCATTTAGTGAGCTAATTGTGCACTGAAAATTGTGCCAAAATTTTGTGCAATTTGGCAAAATTTTTAGTACAATTTAAGTTAAGCCCCTTTTTTATGAAGCAGCAACCCTTTTGTCGGACACAGCAAAAAAAAGTGTCAGAAAGTGCCTAAAATTCATAGTAAATATGGCGCAAAGCATGTGTGACCGTTTCCAGGCACAATTTGTGCCAGAAAACTGTCAAATTTTCAATAGTAAATAAGCCTAATTTTTCGTAGCACTACAGATAAGGCAGACGGATCCGTGGTGAGCGGGCAGAGGCTGATCCCCACCGTACACCATATGTCCTCCACATTCACCGCAGGACACTGAATCAGAGATCTGTAGAAGGTAATCGTGCACAATGGGTGACTGTCATTGTTCTAGAAGCACTGTGCTTGTCATTGTTATGGGGATGACTGTGGCTGTCACTTCTATGGGGAACTGTGGCTGTCACTGTTATGTGGACACGACAACTGTCACTTCTGGCACTGTGGCTGGCATTGTTATTAGAAGGTGACAGTTGTCACTGTAATGGGGGCACTGTCACTATTGTGGGGTACTGTGGCTGTTATTGGTATGGGGGCACTATAACTGTCACTCTTATGGGCCACTGTGGCTGTCACATCTACAGGAAACGGTGGCTGTAACCAGGGGCGTAACTAAAGGCTCAGGGGCCCTGATGCAAAACGTGAGCTGGGGCCCCCCCTCTATCTGTATCTGTACCCGTACCCATACCTAAACCATGCTGCACAGAGACATAACTTGAAGCTTCTGGGCCCCAATGCAAAACCTGTAACAGGGCCCCCAACTATAATGCTTTATTCATAGTACTGGGCTCCCTATATGGAGAAGAGAGGCCTTATGGGCCCCCTAAGGCTCCTGGGCCCGGGTGCAACCGCATCCCCTGCACCCTCTATAGTTACGCCCCTGGCTGTAACTGTTATAGTGACACTTAGTGACGGCTGTCACTGTTATGGAAACTGTGGCTGTCACATCTACGAGGGATTGTGGCTGTCACTGTTATGGGGGCACCAGGACTGTCAGTGTTATGACGCATGGTGTCTATCATTTATAGTGCACAGTGGTTGTCCGTGTTATGGGGCGCTATTACTGTCACGTTTTTTGGGGTGCTGTGGCTTCACAATATTAGGAATGGCTTCGCTTCACTAATGATCCCTGCAGGCTTCTACAATGCTACATATTTCTAAGGGTCCTTTAAACCTTTTCCAATCCAATTTGTATCCTGGTTTTCCTAGGGGGCTTACTCTTTTTCTGCCGTTATACAACGGCGCTATCTGCTGGCTAAAGCCAGTACTGCATGAGGTGACACGTTGGATAGGCTCCGACAGCAGAGAGGCTGGCAATATACAGTAAGAGAACCCCGACGGACGTCTTCCAACATCGGAGCTGTACAGCCTTAAATCATAATGTCTTTAGAGGTCAGACAGTGGATTGGGAAGGGTTAAACGAGCTAATTATCATATATATGAACAGTTGACATCACAACTGACTCGTTGGCTCTCAGGCAGCCTGTTTATACAGCAGATATGTCGTTGGCTCGTTTGTAAGACAATCATTCAATCGTTCACATTCGCTGTAGAAGGACCGAACGAGCGCCGTTTAAACTGAATGATAAATGAACGGGCCAACGAGGACTTTTATGCTGCACGAACTGAACGACAAATGAAAAGCGAACGATTATCATTCGCCATCGGCTCGCATTGAGACCGAACAATTATCTTTCACTTTCAATTTCTTGGAAGGATAATCGTTCCGTCTAAAAGCACCTTCATGCTCCTCTGTAACATTTCCGGCACCCGGCCGCACCCCTCCGACCTTCGCCTCCTAGAACTAGATTATTACAATGGTCATCAGATCCCTGACTCTTAGTACGATAAACAAGAATGGAACGTACCCCGACATCCAGAAAGAACGGTGAGATCCAAGCGCAGGTCACACGTACAATCAGCCTCTTATGCGTGCGAGCGGCCGGGGTATGCAGCTGACAGCAGGCGTCAATTCTATAAATGTTCCTCTTGTCTTATTCTAGTGGGAAGATGCAGGAAAATATCACAAATACCAGTCCAAGCGGTCATGAGGCGAATGCTCCTGACGGCGGGTCACTAATAATGTGCAGGGAGAGAAATACATTAAAAAAAGGAATAAAACAACTAAAAAAACCTAAAACTAAAAATACTAAATTAGTACACAAAGAGTGTAAAAGAAGACTTTTATTAGGATTTATTACAGCAGAGAAGGTTTTGCAGCCAGTAGGGGGCAGCAGAGAAGAGGGAAGATTATACAGCCTAGAGCTGACAGACAAGAATTGGGAATGCAGCTCTGGGAGCGACTGAAGAACAGAATATAAAAATATGAATTCAGTCCTGGATGTAACTAGAGAACACGATATAGTATAAGACTAGAAATGTGATTGCAGCTTTGAATGTGACTGGAGTATACGACCGATAGCACACAAGACTATGCATACTTGCATCACATTTTTGTTATTTTCTTGTGCAGGAAAATAGAGCATGCTGCTTTTTTTTTTTTTGCGTGACCGAATTGCGCACGCAAGATAAGCGCTTGAAATCAATGATTTTTGTTTCCTGTGTATGCAAATACGTCCGTGTGACACAGGCCAAAGACATGGTGGGAATTTACTCTCTGACGTGTATGGGGGTGGTTCAGCTGTACCCCTGAAAGAGGATGTCAGGAGAAAGAAGGATCGGAAACATTGACTTTAACAGCCGATCATTTTGTTCTCCGGGAGATAAGCTAGCGTCAGAGCTGTCTGACTGCGGCTTAAGGTGCCCATATACCTTCTACGATAGACCAAAAGCTTTTCTCCCAGATCCCCATAAGCAGAACGTTTGTGTGTTCAGGGAGATCAGTCAGACAGCTCTGGCATCAGCTTATCTCCCATGTGTAGGGGGGAAACTGCAGTTGGATGAACACTTGTTCCTCCACCAGTTTTCGAAGGTGTATGGGAGCCATCACTCATTGGATGTAGTTTTATGGCTGAATGATGGGCTGGGGGGGTCTAGGAGCGGCATGGGAGCAGCCAACAGGCGAGCCAGGAAGATGCAGGGAAATGTTGGCCGCTATGAGAATTTATTAGACCTTTCACTTTCATCTTGTGGAGTTTACTGGAGAATAGTCAGTGACAATATGTCAGCGGAGATACTTACTATTTATCAAAAGCAGCAATGTTTGGGGGGTTATAATCTAACAACACTCATATGAATCGGGCCTTCATAACAACAAGCAAAATGCTGGTAGATTTATCAAAAATGTTGTTAAGGGCTTAAACAGACAAACGCGCGAACGGAGCGTATTTATGCATGAACAAGCGCACAAAGAAAAAAAAAAGCAGAATTACAGGATGGGACCCATCTTTTCTCATATGTATAAAAAAAATACATGCGAGGAAGATAGGGCAAGGATTATCTTTTCTCGCATGTAGGAATTGCGCGCGAGAAACGCGCTTGTGAGAATGAACCCATTGAGAACTATGGCTTTGCTTCATCACGTTTTACAGGCGTGAATTTCGAGCGTCCAAAAACCTCTGCCAACATGTTTGTCTATTGAAGAGCTTAAACACATGGCGGGGTTTTTGTCCGTTATGCGGCTGTGATCATCGCGGACGCATAACGGGATGAAGCCATTAATTTCAATGGCTTCATTTCACTATCAGGATTCTCGCTCGTTAATTTTATGGGACTTGCCCTATCTTTTCTGCATGTGCGGGAAACATAGGGCAGGATGTATCTTCCGGCTATGGCGCAGAGTTTGAACCGAGAAAAAAAACGAAACTCGGTTAGGCGCAACTACGCTTTGAAGCGGTGCGCATACGGCCGTGTGAAGCTGCCCTAAGGCAGTGGATCCGATTGTACCAAGTCTAGACAATGAACTAAAGACATCAGTAGCTGCTGCAAGAATCTCTCTGCTACAGTGTGTTACAATGTATCAATCTGCTGTCCAGGACATTCAGCTCAACATTGCCTGGACTTGGTAGAATTGTATCCACAGCTGCGACTAGACTAGCTACCGTATGTAAGTTTTTACTGCCTCTAGATCCCCACAAGAGTGTTCTCATTCACTGACAGCAAACAGTGATCTTAAAAATTGGGAAAAAGTAAAACATAGCAACTTTTAGAAAGTTGTAGAACTTTTCATTTGCACCGAGGTCAAGATTTCCTAAGATAGGAAACCTTGCTGGTGTCAAAGGGTCCGCTTGTTGGTATCCAGTGTTATATCTGGTCCTGGGAAAGCTGGGTGACCTCTTTACTAACATGTATTCTGTTCCCACTTACCTAAGCAACAAATCCTGCTAGTGATAACAAGCACAGGAGATGTGCAACCAGAAGGTTTGGCATTCAGGCGTTGGGAAAGCTGGGTAACTGATAACCCATGGACAGAGCTGTGTGTACCTGGAAGCCTGAAAATCTTTGTGCTTATTAAAACACCTCGTCACTAATGATCCCAGCAGTGGCTGTTGGTGAGATCTGGCTTATGGCAGACATTCCAGGAAAGCATGGATCACATATATTACGTTTACGACCGCGCTGAGCGCCAGCTCACCTGTTCAATGAATGTGTTGGCAATTTTTTAAGGCATTTTCTGGTATTATCCAGGGTCTCAGGTTTCCTTCTAGGATTGAAGCCAGTGTTTGGGGAGAAGGCGGACGGCCGTGGAGGGGGGAGGGGCCGCGCTTTCTTTACTCGCCTGAAACCGGACCTGTAAATGAAAAGTTTATGCGGTTCAAGTGACTCCATCAGTTTTAAAACTGGTCCTGGAGCGCGGCCAAGAGCAACACTTGTGCTGTGAAACTTCTAGGCCAAGCTGTGGTCACAGGCATTGTAGAAAATCCCCTCTGCGAGAGGCTCCGCACCAGACTGACGGCGTGCTCAGACAAACGGCCATTTTTAATGCGGGACGGGAAATAATACGCTGGCGGCGGCTTAAGTCTACTGCCTGGAAGTGTCTCAAGACAGGTGCCAGCAACTTCCGAACACTTAGACAATGGCAGCCAGTCCGATAAGCACCGAAAATCCTAAAGAAATCTCCAGGCCTTCCGCCAGTATGTCTCTGTATGGGAAGGCTGGTTGAATGTACATATCAGCACTCCAACATGGTTGGTTCCACATCTTTCCCTGGCTCCTGAAAGGAAAACACAGTTTTGCAGTAATAAAAACCCTACATCGCTAGCAAAATTTCTCCGCAACGCCTGGGCAACCACCAATTATACCACCACCTGCGCCTTGAAAGGATTGTTATCCAGCTTTCTTAGACTCCTGAATGGCAAATCAACCCAGTTGTGAAATTAATAATACACTGCTATTATATGGCTGATGAAGACAGCAGATCGGGGTGACCTCAGTCAGACCACCGCTAGAGGTTCAAGAAGGGTGTTTTGTACCAGCTTTCTTAGGCTCCTGCATGGTAAACTAACCCAGATAAGCAACAAGAAACCCACAGCTGTCGTATTATTGATGGGTTAGCCATATGATCACAATTGGACCATGGCCAGCCTTAGGACTCTTGCACACATGCGTTTTTTCTTACGTGTTTTTGTTTCACGTGATATCACTGCGTTGTATCACGCAAATGTCAATAGGACTATGCGATGCTAAAAACACATTGCACAAAAACCGCATACCATAAAATGCAGCGATATTGCGTGAAAAAAACGTGCAAAAAAATGCAAGTGTGAAAGAGCCCTTATTACTATGTGCGGCCCTTGCGTCTGGAGGTGATCTCCCTCTGGTCCGCCCAGCCAGATGACGGTTTTTCTCCATGTGGTAGCGTCCCGCTGAGCTGCATGAATCCTCTTTCTCCTGCCACTCTCTTCAGTTTTCTGATGTTCTGAGGCACTGCTGTCAGTCCATCGGTGCCCCTACAACACAATATTTTGGTTCTCTCACTGTATTTGTTATGAGCTTGATTCTGGTGCTGTATTTATATACTGAGGTGGGTTCTGCGGCTGTATTTATGTACCGAGGTTAGTTCTGGCAGTGAATTTATGTACTGAGATTGGTTCTGGTATTGTATGTAAGTACTGAGCTTGGTTCTGTATTTGTTACGAGCTTGGTTCTGGTGCTGCATTTATGTTATGAACTTGTTGCAGGTGCTGTACTCATTTTATCAACTTGTTTCTGGTACTGTACTTATGTTATGAACTTGTTTCAGGTACTGTATTTATTGTTGCTGCTGTATTTATGTTATGAACTTATTTCAGGTGCTGTATTTATTTTATCAACTTGTTTCTTGTACTGTATTTATGCTATGAACTTGTTTCTGGTACTGTATTTATGTTATCAACTTGTTTCTGCTGCTGTATTTATGTTATAAACTTGTTTCAGGTGCTGTATTTATTTTATCAACTTGGTTCTGGTACTGTATTTATTCACTAAGCTGTTTTGGTGTGGGTATGCTGCCATCTTGCTACTTTCTGACCAAGAATATCATCAGACTACCTATCAGTGCAAAATACATTATATGTTTTTAAGTTGAGGGGGAAAAAAAATTCCACACAGTTTGCAATCTAACTAAAGAACATCACTGCACAATCACCAAGGCTCCTGAATGGTAACCTGCATAGCGATACATATACATCTCCTGTTCCTATAGTGCTTCTTCACAAGATAGATTTGCCTTTCAGGACTTTAGGAAAGTTGAGTGATGACTGCTGGATTAATAGACACCTAGGTTTCTCAGAAATAGATATGAAGCAGCTGAACAGACAGATGAGAACAGCTCCAAGATAAATAATTACCAAGGAATTTTTGGATTTAGAGGGTCAGGGGTTTTTTGTCTCCAGGAATTCACACCTAAAATAGCGGATTCGGGATATTTCTGTTTGGGCACACAGCTTTCCTTGTGTAAAGGCTAAAAATAATTGAAAAAAGGGAAAATCTCTGTCAATATAAGCGCTGGAGTGTTTGAGCAGAGAGATCGGCAGAGCCAGGAGTCGGTGGTCAGACATGGGGGAACCCTATGGTTTCCTGCAAGACAAGCCTGTAAAGTGTTGGGGCGGCACAATGAGGGGGGGGGGGGCATTAATGATAATATTGTTATTATGAGATGGGCGGCTCTAGGGGCGAGCTTGGGCGGCAGCTGTGCGTTTCTACCTCTCTCCAGTCTTACACCTCTTGTTTCAGGTTTCATTTTTTTTAATATGAATTAAGAAATATTTAATGTGAAGGAGAAAATTTAAATAGAGGCGCCAGTGTCCGACATATACATACCGCCAAACCGTACTTATAGATCCGTGTATGAGGAAATGAAAATAATGATAAAATGTGCCTTCCAAAGAGCACAACCCCAATATCAGCTCTATGTGGGGTCAGAGCTTCATAGTGGAGCAGATTTATCATATTAAATGCAACACAATTCTGGCCGCAAGAAGTTACAATTTAGACACAAGTGTCAAAATTGTAGCTTTCTTTTAAAGTGGGAGGGAACTTGCATTCAGTTACTCAGCCTGTCACATTTGCTATAATTTATGCCAGAAGCTGACATGAGTTAGAGCTGAAACCTACGCCAGCTCATATCTAGTGTGGGTTTCAGTTTGCCACATGAAGGTGCCATCAGACGCAACAATTAAAAAAAAAATCTACTATAGTACTGCTCTCTATGCACAAGAATATAACTACTGTAGTACTGCCTCCTATGTACAAGAATATAACTACTATAATACTGCCCCCTATGTACAAGAATATAACTACTATAATACTGCCTCCTATGTACAAGAATATAACTACTATAATACTGACCCCTATGTACAAGAATATAACTACTTTAATACTGCCGCTATGTACAAGAATATAACTACTATAATACTCTTCCCTATGTACAAGAATATAACTACTATAATACTGCTCCTATGTACAAGAATATAACTACTAGAATACTGCCCCCCATGTCCAAGAATATAACTACTATAATACTGCCCCTTATGTACAAGAATATAACTACTATACTACTGCCCCCTATGTACAAGAATATAACTACTATGATACTGCCTCCTATGTACAAGAATATAACTACTATAATACTGCTCCCTATGTACAAGAATATAACTACTATACTACTGCCCCCTATGTACAAGAATATAACTACTATAATACTGCCTCCTATGTACAAGAATATAACTACTATACTACTGCCCCCTATGTACAAGAATATAACTACTATGATACTGCCTCCTATGTACAAGAATATAACTACTATAATACTGCTCCCTATGTACAAGAATATAACTGCTATAATACTGCCCCCTATGTACAAGAATATAACTACTATGATACTGCCTCCTATGTACAAGAATATAACTACTATAATACTGCCCCCTATGTACAAGAATATAACTACTATAATACTGCCCCCTATGTACAAGAATATAACTACTATAATACTGCCCCCTATGTACAGGAATATAACTACTATAATACTGACCCCTATGTACGAGAATATAACTACTATAATACTGCCCCCTATGTACAAGAATATAACTACTATAATACCGCCCCTATGTACAAGAATATAACTACTATAATACTGCCCCCTATGTACAGGAATATAACTACTATAATACTGACCCCTATGTACGAGAATATAACTACTATAATACCGCCCCTATGTACAAGAATATAACTACTATAATACTGCTCCCTATGTACAAGAATATAACTACTATACTACTGCCCCCTATGTACAAGAATATAACTACTATGATACTGCCTCCTATGTACAAGAATATAACTACTATAATACTGCTCCCTATGTACAAGAATATAACTGCTATAATACTGCCCCCTATGTACAAGAATATAACTACTATGATACTGCCTCCTATGTACAAGAATATAACTACTATAATACTGCCCCCTATGTACAAGAATATAACTACTATAATACTGCCCCCTATGTACAAGAATATAACTACTATAATACTGCCCCCTATGTACAGGAATATAACTACTATAATACTGACCCCTATGTACGAGAATATAACTACTATAATACTGCCCCCTATGTACAAGAATATAACTACTATACTACTGCCCCCAATGTACAAGAATATAACTACTATAATACTGCCTCCTATGTACAAGAATATAACTACTATAATACTGCCCCTATGTACAAGAATATAACTACTATACTACTGCCCCCTATGTACAAGAATATAACTACTATACTACTGCCCCCAATGTACAAGAATATAACTACTATAATACTGCCCCCTATGTACAAGAATATAACTACTATAATACTGCCCCCGATATACAAGACTATAACTACTATAATACTGCCCCCTATGTACAAGAATATAACTACTATAATACCGCCCCTATGTACAAGAATATAACTACTATAATACTGCCCCCTATGTACAGGAATATAACTACTATAATACTGACCCCTATGTACGAGAATATAACTACTATAATACCGCCCCTATGTACAAGAATATAACTAGTATAATTCTGCCTGCTATGAAAAATTACTTACCAAGGAACAGGGTGATTCTGCAGTTCAGAATATTTCAGGAGAGGAGTGAGCTGGGCTCGGGTGGGGATGTGATGTGATGATGTTGGTGGATAGTGCGGCGTTGCAGTATTACAGTATTATCCATATTTCTTGCTCTTGGTGCTCTTATAATTGGTGGCACTGCCCCATATCTCACAACATGATAACTGCAGTCATTCAATTTATACTATCAGTAAAGCTCTACAGCGGGGGGTTGTGTATATGACACTGGATATATGATTGCTTTCTATAAAATGCCACGACAGAGCGGAGCAGCTGGTGATGTGCGTCAGGTGAACCATAAACTTAGAAGAACAGATGAGTGGATGGAAGCAGCTCTCAGTATTATTGCGGTTATATACCTGATGAACGGGGCTGTACATGAGCCAGAGCTCTAGAGATGTGACCTATATGGTCAGAAGGCAGGGTGTCCATAGTTTAGACTGTGGCAGGTAAAAGTTAGAGACTAAAACGCAATTGTAGGTTGAAGAATAGCGTGTGCGGAGCAGAAATCCACTTTCCGCGTCTCTCTAAGGGCTCCTTCACACTGGCGATCGCGATACTGCCGTGAGAAAATCGCGGCATAATTGCAACTTTTTTTCCTCCTTTTTTTGAGCATCAACGCTGCTTTTTCTTGCAAAAAATCACTGCCCCTTGCGATTTTCTTGCACTTTTTTTGCGCGCTTTTGCTGTGATTTTTTAGCACAGAAGTCAATAGGACTTCCTAATGTTAAAAACACATTGCACAAAAATCGCAAGTTTGTGCTCTGCGATGCAATAAAATGGAGACCCTACAGGGAAACCTGGTGCTAAAATCGTGCAATGCGAGAGTGATTGAAAATGAAGCATTATGAAACCAATGATTTGTGATGGTTTCCTTCACATTTCTGATGTTTTCACTCATGCGATGTTGCAATAAAAGACAATCCCGGCATGTCGATGTGCGATTTGTTTTTTTCTTGAACCTCCCATGTTTCCCCATAGAGCCTCCTTTTTATCGCATCGCAGAGAACAAACTTTTTTTGTACATTTTTAACATTAGAAAGTCCTATTGACTTCCAAGCTAAAAGAATCGCAGTGCTAAAAAACGCTTGAGAAAATCGGAAGTGGCAGTGATGTTTTGGCGAGAAAAAGCAGCGCTGATGCTCAAAAATCGCCTGGAAAAAAGGTGCGCTTTTTCTCGTGCTGATATCGCAATCGCCAGTGTAAAGGAGCCCTAAATCTCATAAGACCGCAGCTATGACTAAAGCAGTGAAAACGTACTCGAAGTATCCAGCTTTGGCTACGATACATGCATGAGGCCGTTTCACAGTGCTTCTTACATCTACTCTTCAACTCTGCAATTGGGTTTTTATCCCCTCTCTCTTACATTAGCCACAACACAAAATTAAAATTCATACTCTGGGGCCCCCAGGAACCTATGCACCATACCATTGTGTAGCTCATCTATGCCTTCCTATTCTAGTACGCAAGTTTGACTTACACCCTGTGTAGATTATGCAGATCCGCTATTCTCAATATATAATGGACGCAGCTTACCTCCACCTCCTCCCTGCACAATGACCTCTGCACATGTCACAGGGCATGCTCACAACCATCTCTTCCTGTTCATTGTGTTCAATGGCCCATGAGGCTGCTGTAAATCATTTGTTACTGCAGCTCAAGCATGATGGCCGTCCCCATAGTCATGTACAAGAAAAAGAATTTAAAAAATCTATAGTCAGAAAGTCAAAACTGTAGCAGATGAGTGGATATGGTGGGATGACAAGATGAAAGATTTACTATACTACAAGAACAGTCCTTGCTCCAGCCCATGTCAGCCATGAGTTGTGACAAGACAATTATCCGCCATCCTCTGCTCTAACCTGACCTTGTCTGACACTTGGCATTAGCGCCAGGTACCTGGAGAGGATTGTGGTATCAATAAATTATCACCTGATCTTTCATTCATGGCAGCAGCTGCCCGCGCGGTGGCATCGACAGATGGATCGCTTTCCCAACAAATTTCATTCTCTATAAAACAATTCAGCGCCAAAGATTATGCTGCGCCCTGCAAACAACACGAAAATGAGGAAATGATGAAACATTCGTTGGACGAAACAAAACATTCACACTGCGTAAAGTACAATAACCACATGAAGTATAAAGAATGGTTTAGAATCAACATCTGGGTGGGAAAAGCTGGGTGACAACCAATATGGCCAACATCCCAGCTCCTCACCCAGCTTTCCAGACTACTGAAATCAGTAGGATAAGATCACCTACACTCAAACAAAAAAAACAGAACAGGACGACTGCGAATGACAGCATAAGGGAGATACGCTGTCATGTGTAGTTCAAAATGGCTGTCATACGCAGCGAGAGGCCAGCTCACCACCAGCTCCACAACATTAAAATGTTTTACGCTTAAGGCTCATTTACATGCAAAGATAATCTTTTAAATGACTGAAAGATTTTGCGATCTTTTGCATAAAGTGTTAATGGCCATTAACACTTTATCATCTTCATTTGCATGTAAAAGGGCCTCCAGCGGCTGTTTGCAGAGCTCAGCGTGTGATTAATCACACACCCAGCTGTGCACACAGCTGCAATGCTCTCCTCTTTTCCCCCAGCAGGTTACAATGTTATCTGCCGCCTCCCGCGGAGATAACAGCCTGCGGTCTATTAAGAGACACTTTAAAGGGGTTGTCCCGCGCCGAAACGGTTTTTTTTTTTTTTTTAACCCCCCCCCCCGTTCGGCGCGAGACAACCCCGATGCAGGGGTTAAAAAAACAAACCGCTCAGCGCTTACCTGAATCCCAGCGGTCCGGCGTCTTCATACTTACCTGCTGAAGATGGCCGCCCGGGTCTGCTCCCTCCGTGGACCGCAGCTCTTCTGTGCGGTCCATTGCCAATTCCAGCCTCCTGATTGGCTGGAATCGGCACGTGACAGGGCGGAGCTACACGGAGCCGGCATTCTGCACGAGCGGCTCCATTGAAGAGAGCAGAAGACCCGGACTGCGCAAGCGCGGCTAATTTGGCCATCGGAGGGCGAAAATTAGTCGGCTCCATGGGAACGAGGACGCCAGCAACGGAGCAGGTAAGTAAAAAACTTTTTATAACTTCTGTATGGCTCATAATTAATGCACAATGTACATTACAAAGTGCATTAATATGGCCATACAGAAGTGTATAGACACACTTGCTGCCGCGGGACAACCCCTTTAACTCTCAGTGTCTGAACAATGGATTTTGGGTTCACCTTAAAATCATTGTTCAAATGAAAAGTGCACAATGCCAGCATTTACATGTAATGGTTATCGCTTATTTTTGGCCATTTGATAAACATGTAAATGGGCCTTTACAGTCGTGTATCACGCAGGAACATCAGACTCTACCTTGGACCCTACATCAGTTAAGGGAGCAGAAGTTGCACTTGCTCATAGGATCCTGGGACCAAGAATCTCTTACCTCATACCAGGACTCGGTACAATAAATGGCATTTAGGGTTGGGGTCCATGATAAGGTTGCTCAAGAGCTTCAAGCTTCTCTACTAACCACTCAGTTCTATTATAACCCATGCTGTCAATTGGTTCTAATGTAAAATCGGGACTAATCTCTCACCTGTAGACACTAAGCATGGGTTCTTCACCCTAAATAGCCTTTGGATAATGAGGTGATCAGGATTACACTAACACCTGATTGTGACCAACATCTTCTGCCTATGGGCTCAGTTATATCTATGGAGCTTCTTCATACACGACAAGAAGTCTATAAGAGTAACTAATGAGATATTTTCACAAGACCCCCTCTTCACAATATAAATGAACCCTCACTCTTCATATCAAGAGCCTTGGACTGGCTCCATGTAGATATGAGGAGAGATGCCCCCTATAGGTCTCGGCACACCATCAGCATCTCATTAGCAGCAGATCATTGATGTCCCTTGGCCAACCTCGCCAGTGTGATAGAGGGATGTGTTATCAGAGCTGACACTTTACAGATCTGCTCTTCTCCAACAAAGCAACTTCCTATCACATCGAATAAAACTGCTGAGGAAGCAGAGATAACAACACACACAAAGACTCTGGGAAAGCAAAGCTACAGAGACCCATAGAGAAAGCGCAGAGCAAACTATTCCGATAACAGAAGATGCGCGCATTGTCATTGGAGCCAACCTCGCCAAAGAAACATTCTCATAATTCACAAGCATGTTGGGTGCCACTAGTATCTACAAAAGAGTAACATATCCGATGTACCGTATTTCTCGCTTTATAAGACGCACTGGATGATAAATCGCACGCAGGTTTTAGAGGGGGAAAGTAGGGAAAAAATATTTTGAACTCACCCAGGGATTCTGGTTGACAGGTGATGTTACCGGGCGATGGACGGCCACTTCTATGCCTTGACTTTCTCTTTCACAGGAGAAGCAGCAGAGCTCTGTAACAGCGGCGTTCGTGTACGGCGGGAGGAAGGGAAGAAGCCAATTGGTTGAGGTGGGGGAGCAGTTCCCGCCGGTGCTCACCACCAATCAGCAGTATGCAGAGGAGAGAGAACTCCTAACTAATCGCACATTTGTACACGGGATTGCGAGGTTGTTTGCACAACAGCAATTTAGTTTGTGCGATCGCGTGTTAAACTCACATTCGCGCCAAAAATGCCCGTTCACGACGGACAGCTTGTATTATGGCACGTTCGCTTTATAGAATGCACTGACGCTTTACCAACACGTTTGGAAGAAGAAAAGTACGTCTTCTAAAGTGAAAAATATGGTAACTACTATACTCTTGTACATAGGGGGCAGTATTATAGTAGTTATATTATTGTACATAGGGGGCAGTATTATAGTAGTTATATTCTTGTACATAGGGAGCAGTATTATAGTAGTTATATTCTTGTACATAGGGGGCAGTATTATAGTAGTTATATTCTTGTACATAGGGGGCAGTATTATAGTAGTTATATTCTTGTACATAGGAGGCAGTATTATAGTAGTTATATTCTTGTACATAGGGGGCAGTATTATAGTAGTTATATTCTTGTACATAGGGGGCAGTATTATAGTAGTTATATTCTTGTACATAAGCGGCAGTATTATAGCAGTTATATTCTTGTACATTGGGGGCACTCTTATAGTAGTTATATTCTTGTACATAGGGGGCAGTATTATAGTAGTTATATTCTTGTACATAGGGGCAGTATTATAGTAGTTATATTCTTGTACATAGAAGCAGTATTATAGTAGTTATATTCTTGTACATAGGGGGCAGTATTATAGCAATTATATTCTTGTACATAGGAGGCAGTATTATAGTACGGTAGTTCTATTCTTGTACATAGGGGGCAGTATTATAGTAGTTATATTCTTGTACATAGGAGGCAGTATTAAAGTACGGTAGTCCTATTCTTGTACATAGGGGGCAGTATTATAGTAGTTATATTCTTGTACATAGGGGGCAGTATTATAGTAGATATTCTTGTACATAGGGGGCAGTATTATAGTGGTTATATTCTTGTACATTGGGGGCACTATTATAGTAGTTATATTCTTGTACATAGGAGGCAGTATTATAGTAGTTATATTCTTGTACATAGGGGGCAGTATTATAGCAATTATATTCTTGTACATAGGAGGCAGTATTATAGTAGTTCTATTCTTGTACATAGGGGTCAGTATTATAGTAGTAATATTCTTGTACTTAGGAAGCAGTATTATAGAAGTTATATTCTTGTACATAGGGGCAGTATTATAGTAGTTATACTCTTGTACATAGTGGGCAGTATCATAGTAGTTATATTCTTGTACATAGGAGGCAGTATTATAGTAGTTGTATTCTTATACATAGGGGGCAGTATTATATTATTAATATTATTTTACGTAGGGGTCAGTTTTATAGTACTTATAGTCTTGTACATAGGGAGCAGTATTCAACCTTCAACCATGCAGGGAATGAACTCGCAACTTTCAGGTCGTGAGTGTGAGCTTAGGACTTCATTTCTGTTGTATTAGAGTGTCAGTGCTGAGAGAAGTCCTGGAGGCGAGCATGTAAGCATCGAATTAGAGGGGCGTTTAATCTCAATGTGTTTGCTGATCGGAGTGTGCCGGCTGGGTGGCGTACAGACAAGAGGGGGGCAATGTATGGTGTCCGGCGCCGTGAAGAGCTATGTGGATGAGAGTGATGAGTTTGAATTTAGTTCTGTAGTGTATGGGCAAGCAGTGCAGCAACTAGCATAATGCAGAGGTGCCTGAGAAGCGTCTGGATAGGAAGATGAATCTAGATTCCGCATTTAGTTAGGATTGGAGAGGGGAGAGTTTGGCACAGGGAAGGCCGATGAACAGCGAGTTGCAGTATTCGAGTCGGGAATGGATGAGGGCGACAACGAGTGTCTTTATCGCATCCGTGCTGAGAAATAGCCACATTTTAGCAATATTCCTGAGGTGCAGGTGGCATGTTCGGGCCAAAGATTGAATGTGGGGGTGAAGGAGAGATCAGAATCCAGTGTGACCCCAAAGCAGTGTATTCTCTAAACCAGGGGTGGGCAATTAATTTTCCCATGGGGCCACATGAGAAATTGGAATGGTTTTAGAGGGCCAGACCAACATACGAAGGCTCCATGCACATTGCCTTAATGGGGCCGTATTCCAGCCGCCCGATTTGCGGCCAGAATACGGCCGCCATTGAAAATGAATGGCGCTGTAATACGGCTCCTCCAACAGTGCAACAAATTGTCTGTGATTTAGCGCTCTTGCCCTGATGAAATTAACTATCTTTTGCGAATGCTTCTTTTTTCTCAGGACAAATTAGCGCTGCAGAGTCCACCAAACATTCTTTGACAAACTCCCCATCAGAGAATGGCTTACTGTTTCTTGCAATTTTGTAGGATACTACAAAGCAGGTCTTTACGGCTGCATCCCTGGATGAGTGAAGCTTTTTAAAAAATCCTTGCTGACTTTGCAGTTTTGCTAGCAAATCTTCAGATACCCGTGCCCGCTCTGCCTCCGTCAAGTTCTTGTATTTCTCTCCGTGTTTAGTCTCATAATGGCGATGCAAATTGTAATCTTTAAATACAGCTATCTGCTCTCCACAAACTAAACACACAGCTTTACCTTTGGTTTCAGTAAATAGATATTTAGAAGTCCATTCTTTGTTAAAAACTCGGCATTCTGCATCAATTTTTCTTTTTTTAATGTTAGCCGCCATATTTAAGGGTTAACAGCTAACCTCGGAAAATAGATTTTTTTAATACACAGTAGTATGCTCCTAGGAGAGGGCACAGAGAGCTGCCCCAAGAAGAGAGATTAAAAAGTGAATATTATTAGTATTATTATTCTAATTACAATGCAAAGGGAAAAGTCCTGACACTTACCAATGACGAGCGTGGAACGATTGTCCTGGCACTCCCCAAGGTCCGCAACGAGCATCCTGGCACTCAGAAGTTACAGTGGCATCACTTACTCAGCATCGGGAAGCAGTGAAACTACAAACTCCGAAGCCTTGTCCATTTTGTTAACTTATGTGCTGTTTAATAAAGTTATTCAAGCCTACATCATTGGTAGAGGTGCTTGAATAAGTAAGGCCTGAATAACTATTAGCACAGCACAGAAGTGAACAAAATGGACAAGGCTTCGGAGTGCATAGTTTCGCTGCTTCCCGTTGCTGACACCGGACTCATTGGTGAGTCACCAGGACACTCTTTGCGGGCCGGTCCGAGCTATTCAGCGGGCCGGATGTGGCCCGCGGGCCGTGCTTTGCCCAGGTCTGCTCTAAACTGTCTATATATTTGTGCCTATGGCGCCAATATTACAGTAGTTTTACTTCTATAGTTATACTTTATTTTCTGCCCAGCGTTTATCTTCTGTTTGCCAGTGTGCAGCATTTTAGGCATGATTCTGAAACACACTAGTAGATATTCTGCACTGTGTTCCACTGTTGGCTGATGGATGACTGCGTGAGCAATGCTTAGAGTTGGAACTTAACAAGACAAAATAGAATGAACCCTTTGCAATCCAATTTTGGATTCAGGGTTTCCTAGGGGGCTTTCTCTTTCTGCCATTATACAATGGTGCCATCTGCTGGCTAGAGCCAGTACTGCGGTATGTGACATGCCTGAGAGACCCTCTAACAAGAGAGCGGCCAGTAATATACAGTAAGAATACCCTGCTGGATGTCTTCTAACATCAGAGCTGTACAGCCTTCAATCATAATGTCTTCAGACGTCAGACAGTGGATTGGAAAGGATTAAAGGTAAGGAGGAAATTAAGGGAGGAAGTGCTAGGATATATATATTTTTCTTAAAATTTTTGTGTATCTTCGATGTTTTGTGTTCTTTTAAGAATATAAATCTGGGTGACTGTTGTGTGTTTCAGAAATCATCATTCCTATTTTGTAGACATCTATTATGGGATCTGGTAAATGACACGTTGCGGCACATCATTCAGTCACATGACTCTGCACATCATTATTATAACCATCTTGCATGTTCACATTTAGACTTTGACAAGATAATTTAGTTATTATGGGATTCTTTGTTGCTATTTTCGCGCTTGCTGCATATATCCTTGAGGTTTGTGCCACATTTTGTACATCTGACATCATCCATGTAATTGCAGGATAGAAAGAAACAAAACACAAGAATTTATTTTTTCCTCATCCTAAAACCTTCCCAGAACCCTCATGCACTGGGTATTTGTGACTCATATGCGGTCAGTGATCAGGAGGTTTAGTGCGTCTTGCAAACATGATCTGTATTCTGTAGTGACTCGGTGAAGGTTAAGAGGTATAGGGGGGTCAATACTCTCCTGAGGCATCTGGGTACTTTGGTGGTCTTGCTAATAAGGAAGGTTTTTTTAGGTTGACACAATAATGAGCCCAAACATAATATATGAAATGGGGTTGTCTCGAGTGATGGGCGATTATTGGAATAATCGGTTTGTGTTGGTATTTGGTCAATTTCACGAAAAGCATCATGAATTGCGACAGCCAAATTTCGACTGACAGTAAAGTCAATGGGAGTAAAATTCGGGTTCAATAATTTACCGCCCAGAAGGTGCCAAGAAAGCCAAAGCCACTCAAATTGCAAGGGCATATAGCCAGACGTGGTGAATACTATGCTCTTCCCAAAAATTGGACAAATAGGGGAAAGTGGTGTCGAAATCAATCGTAGCAAAGGGGTGTCACTGAAAGCAAAAGAATTCCTACATCTCCTTTGTCAAAAATTGTGCCAAAGTTTTAAAAACAATGTCATAAATAGAGATGAGCGAGCGTACTCGCTAAGGCAAACTACTTGAGCGAGTAGTGCCTTATGCGAGTACCTGCCTGCTCGTCTCTAAAGATTCGGGTGCCGGAGGGGGGCGAGGAGCGGCGGGGAGAGCAGGGAGGAACGGAGGGAGATCTCTATTCTCTCTCCCCCCCCCTCTCCTCCCTGCTCACTCCCGCAACTCACCGCTCTAGTCATAGATTTTGCAAAGGGAAATGCTGCAAAATGAGCACAACACTCAAGCACTGACCTCCTCCAAGGAAAAGCTATAGAACTACAGGTATTTTTTGTGCTTTAGAAAATTTTCATTTTGGGAGGAGGAGGATGAAACATGGTGGAAACAGGAGATGGGGAGCGGAAACAGGAGATGGAGAGCAGCAGCAGTTCCACCACCACAAGCAGCAACAGCACCTTGAGGGCAGAGTGAGCTCCTTGTGGAAACATGAAAGCTGTAGCTTCTTATTTCCATATTGACATATTTTTAATTTAGTGGGAATTAAGAGGAGGAAATATGCTGGAAACAAGAGAAGGAGAGATGCACCAGCACCACCACCACCGACATCTCCTCCCTGCTGCATTCTTTAGGTTCCCTTTATTTTTTCTATGTAGACTTTTTAGTGTAGTTTTATGTAACTTTTCAGCTAACTTTGTAGTTTGCAGAAAACCACTGCTAGCTGTGTGTCCTGCAAATAATTAGTAGTAGCCAGACTCATGACTGAAGAACGTCTGGGGCCGCTGACACACACTATGTGTATTTTCTGTTTCCCTGCTTGGTCTTCTTTTTGTTTTATATTAACAAAAAAAAGCACCACCAGCTAAATAAGCCACAAACCTTTGGAGGCACAATATGTTAGATAAGAAGGCAACAGAGTATAGCTAGTATCTTTGGGAGATGTTCTTGTTTGTTGCAGCGTAATTCAATTCCCAAACTCAAGCTAGCTGCATGTGGTCTGCAAATAATTTGTAGTGGCTGGACTGGCGATTTTCAATGATGTTTGAGGCCACCAACAGAGAACAGCAGTATTCCCCACGCCAAAGCGTACTTTGCCTGTCTGTTTTGCTGCTATATATATTAACAGCAGCAGAACTATACCCTCTCCCTATGTACAGACCACGTGAGGCAGCAAATGTCTCTGTAAGAGAACCCTTTTTAAATTCTCTGCTGGTCTACAAACTTTCACACCAGCAGCAATACATCCTTTGTAGAATATCTGTCTCTATTAGAGATGAGCGAGCATACTCGGTAAGGCGATATACTGGAGAGAGAGCATCGCCTTTTTCGAGTACCTGCTGGCTCATCCCTGAAGATTCGGGGGGGGGGGGGGTGCAGGGGTCTGGGGCGGTGCGGGGCAGTGAGGGGGAGCAGGGAGGAGAGTGAGAGAGATCCCTCTTTCTCTCCCTCCCAATCCCCTCTGCAACCCCACGCTCACCCCCGAGGCCCCCCTGAATCTTCAGGGATGAGCCAGCAGGTACTCGAAAAAGGCGATGCCCTCTCGAGTATATCGCCTTACCGAGTATGCTCGCTCATCTCTAGTCTCTATTAACAACAGACCACGTATTATATAGGCATATATATGTAATGCAGCTTCTCTGTCCTGTACTCAACTGTAAAATAGCGGCTGATTAGACTGTGCCTATGTTATATATGGCTAGGTCATGTGATGCAGGCGTCTCATGAAACTGCAGCCCATATGCAAGATGGAGAACACATTTGGTAACATTAGCAATGCGCCCTGGCTGCTGATTGGATGCACAATAACCCCATACAGCAGGCATTACAGGGAATTTGATTTTCACACAATTTTTCCCACAAATTACCCAGTTTGATTCCTCAAAAATAGGGATGATAATATTGGCTGGCTGATCAACATGAGCAACACTAGTGGTCTCAAAGGGTAACTCCTCTGTCCTAATGTCTATGGACAGCTAAAGCATATCTAAACCCTTTGGGCCTTTGGAAGATATGAGTTGGTTGAGTACTCCTGCACAGACGGGCTCCATTTGTGTCCTTTATTTTATTAGGTTACATTGAGGTTCTAAAATATTCTAAAAATGTTCCAAAAATTTAGAGGAAGTAATTGCGGAATTTTATAGTCCCTAAGAGAAATTTCTTAATGCGGGCCACATGTTTCCCCCTCTGTATAAGAAGAGGATTAACTTCCGTCCTTTATAACAACATACAATTTGTTCCAAAGCCTTTCCTGCATCTGATAAATGAAGACGTCGTAATTGTTTGTGAATGGAACGTTATCGGAATATTCCAAAATTACCTTGAGTTGTGATAAATTCTGGAGATTTGGATTTTTTCCCAAACTGAATTCATAATGTAGCAATTATCATCTCAAGGATGGATTGTAATTGCATAAATGTGGTTGCTATGAAATTCCTTTTTGGTTTTCAATAAGAATCATTATTCATGACCCGTGAAATGCCGCACAGTCAGCAATTTCTATTAAAAAATGTCGAAATTTATAGTGTCTGCCAGAGAATTTTAATATTTTCTTATACTTTAGTGATAACATTGCCAAAAAGCATTTTTAAATTCCAACAATCTGTCGCACAAAAAAAAAAAGACGATGGACGAGATTGTTTTGATGAGGTGAAGAAGTGACATCCCAGCAGCTCAAGCAATCTGAAGCGTTCAGGGACTAAAGATTTGGCTGTAAGCTGGGTCGCTGCTTATAGTATAAAAGACTAGCCTATACTCACCTGTTCCGGTTTCCCAGTCTCCGATCACTTCCAGGTAGCATGATCAGGTGACCACTAAGCATGTGACTGCTACAGTCAACCACTGGGCTTAGTGGCACCAAAATCTATTGCCATTGCAAATCCACAGCGATTCTGCAACAAAACCAAAATGTGAACATGGTCCCTATACACCTCTATGAGCTGAGGGGGCACAGCGTGAGCATCGCAGCCCCCTCATTCTAGTGATCAGCAGGGGTCTCAGCAGCAGAACCCCCATTGATCTATTCTTTTGACATGTCTCTCTGACGTGTTAACAGTTTTTTGAGTGCAGAGTG
Organism: Eleutherodactylus coqui; assembly: GCF_035609145.1. NCBI lineage: Eukaryota > Metazoa > Chordata > Amphibia > Anura > Eleutherodactylidae > Eleutherodactylus > Eleutherodactylus coqui. The sequence goes on along the minus strand of NC_089848.1, from coordinate 73,864,088 downwards.
CAGGTATGCTTTAAAAACAACTCAAAAGTACTTAAATACACTCCTCTAAACCAAACTTTTGAAAAGTTCGCTCATCACTTCTGACCAAGTCAACCATCAGCTGGAAAATTGATGCTTATACAGTTTTCTGGGTTTCTCATGGGCCAGTATTAGAACATTAGCAGGAAAAACTTTAATTTGAGGTATTAAAGCTTCCTCCCTAAAGTCCTGATCTTACCCCATCGGACTATCACCTTTTTGGTCACCTGAAGGTACCTTTCTAAAGGACAATCCATTTTTTTTCTCCATTTTCATCCCCCCCCCCCCCTATTAAAAATGCATAACTCTTATTTATTCATTGACAAAGCTGTCTGAGGGCTTGTTTTTTACAGGACACATTGTATTTTTTAGTGGTACTATGTAATGTACTGAAAAACTTTAAAAAAATTCTTAGTGGAGGGAAATGAAAAAAGGACGAAATTCCCACATCTTTGGGTGCGTCTTGTTTCGACGGTGTACACACTAATAAAAATGACATGATAACTTTATTTTATCGGTCATTACGAATACTAGGATACCAAATTTATATAGTTTTTTTTTTTGCTGGACTACTTTTAGTTTTTTTTCAAAGATATTTAATTTTTTAAAATTATATTCTGCTACCATCTTCTGACAGCTATAACCTTTTTAGTTTTTCATCAGGGTAGTTATGCAACATTTCATTTTTTGTGGGACGTCCTGTAGTTTCCATTGGTACCATTCCAGAGTTCATATGACTTTTTGATCGCTTTTTATTACATTTTTTCTTGGAGAGGAGGTCACCAAAAAAGCACAGTTCTGTCGTTCTTTCTTTTTTTTTAATGACAACGTTCACCGTGCGGAGTAACTAATCTGTTACCTTGATAAACTGGACTTTCATGGATGCAACAATACCAAATATGTATTTTTAATTTAGTATTTAGATTTTTTTATTATAAATATGACAAAAGGTTTTTTAAAAACTTTTATAACTTTAAAAAAAAAAAATTAAAATAATAAATCTTTTTAAACTTCATTGATGCTTTTTTTTTAGTCCCCAGAGGGAACAAGAACTTGAGATGCTTTGATCTCTCCGTCAGTATAATGTAATGCCATAGCATTACATCATATCGCGTTCTAGCAGGCTTTCTATCAAGCCATGCCTCAGGCATGGATTCATAGGCATCCTACTATGACAGCCCTGGGCCCTTTCAGAAGGCCCCTGGCTGCCATGACACCCACACCCGCACGGCAACCCGCACGGATTTCATCATGGGAGGGCCGTAGGGGACCCCAGAACATCGGTCAGGGGATTTAAATGCCGCTGTCAGCATGTAAAGGGTTAACAGCTCAGATGAGCCGCGCGGCTTATCGGAGCTGTTCCATAACCTTACGTTCTGTTACGCTAAGGGGGTTAAAGAGTTAACAATAAAAAAAATACTATTTTCAATGTAAAATATAATTATTTTTATTAATAATTTCATTTATTAGTAATTAATTTGTTTCTCAAATATTAAACTTTTTTAAACCGCAAACTATCCATCATTTTATTATTCTTAAAAATGACATAATAAAACATTAAAAATGTAAAACAAACATGAAACAAATGAATAAAACAAGTAATGACACAATAGGGTTGTCACCTCACACAGGTGGGGCGCGATGGGGCGCCATGAGTCTAGGATTATATCTTGATTGCCTCCTGGGTTTACCAACCCTCCAGAATTCCTGGACAGTCTGTAGAAATAGGCCCTTTTTTTAGCGGCTGTCATTTTTTTGAGGTGTTGAGCAGGTAACTATGAGTGTATTCATCACCATTGTACGGCTGGCAGTAATTGCTGGCAATGAGTTTGTATCAGTTTCTGACACGCTTGTACTACTTATTTTTAGCATTCAGTACGGTTTTCCAATGTGTCTATAATAAATGTTGGCTGTCTGTGATTTTTGGATAAGTTGTCCTGGAAAACTAAAAATTCAGGTTGGCAACCCTGATTGTGTCTAGGCCTCTCGGCTGTTCTTGGGGTATTTGCTTTTCATATTTCCTTCCTCTTTCTCCTCTTTTCATACACATCTCGACTACTTTTAATGAAAATAATGGAATTAGCGCACTCTTCTGTGAATATCACAAGCAGGGCCGGCCTTAGATATGTGTGACCTGTTCAGTTTCACTGGGCGCATCATCCTAGGAGATGAAGGGGGAAGGCCGCAGCGTACTGACACACTGAATAGAACAACACCAATGTACATACCCCCAACACTCCCAAACTCTGCGCAGCAGTCCTGCTTGTCAGGGCCGGCTTCTCATCCACTCCTCTGCCAAGCCATATCATCCTGCACGCCGCATCAGTTGGCATGAATAGCCTGCTGTGGGCAGCAATAGAGGCTGCAGTATAGGGCTCCCAAGGACTCCACCAACCTTCTACAAATCCCTCCTGCTTACAGAGTTCATTATTGTTCCCAGCACCGTTACTCCACCAGTGTCTTATGGCTCATTCACATCTGCGTTAGGGAATTCCCTTTTCCTGCTCGATTCGGGGAGCAGGAAAATGGCACCCCTGGCGGAACGGTTCCATTTTATGATGGAACCAAACAATGCCAAATGGCCTTGCATTGACTATAATGGGGGTGCATTCGATTTCTGATGAGCAGTCCAGTATTTTGCCGGAATATACAAGGCCTGTAGCACTATTTTGTCCTGTTTTCTAGCGGAAATTAGTGCAGAGGTTCTAAGCAGAACTTCCGTCACCCATGTGAACGAACCCCTAATTCTTTACTTCCTCTACACCACTTCTTTCCAGCATTTCCTCCTCCTGCTTCACTTACACAAGTTGCTACTCTCACTCCGCTTATCTTCTCTACTGTTACTACTCCACTCCCCCCAATTCACCCATCTTCAGGATAGGCCATCAATAGTTGATCGGTGGGGTCTACCACTCAGGACCTCTGCCAATCGGCTGAATGGGGGTGAAGCTATCTATTACACTCCTGTCCTTTTCCACTGATGCAGACATCTGGGTCAGCTACATTGATAGCGGGCCCAAGGATCTGCAGGGATCACAAGTAGTGGATCCCTGTAGATCTGCTAAGGATGACCTATTCTGAGAAAACCCTTTATAGACAAATTCACACCTACACGTAGTTGTTGTTCTTTGGCTTAAAAATACCAGAACCACCAGATGGACCCTATTGACTATAATGCTGTCCAGGGGCGTAACTATAAAAGGTGCAGGGGATGCGGTTGCACCTGGACCCAGGAGCCTTGGGGGGCCCATAAGGCCTCTCTTCTCCATATAGGGAGCCCAGTACTATGAATAAAGCATTATAGTTGGGGGCCCTGTTACAGGTTTTGCATTGGGGCCCAGAAGCTTCAAGTTATGCCTCTGTGCAGAATGGTTTAGGTATGGGTACGGGTACAGATACAGATAGAGGGGGGCCCCAGCTCACCTTTTGCATCAGGGCCCCTGAGCCTTTAGTTACGCCCCTGATGCTGTCTGTCCAGCTTTCGGCATGCCAGTTAAAATAGCGCAGCCTGCTGTATTATTTGGTCCAAGAGTGTCTGTCAGATCTGGGCCAAAAGCTCCAAACAGAGCAACCTAACCTTTACAGGACACGGTTATTTGGGGCCTTAGCATAACTTCTTTTTATTTCATTTTTTCATCACTGCCTTCCAAGAGCCACACGTTTCAATTTTTTCTGCAACATAGCGGTGCAGGAGTTTGTTTTTTGCAGGACAAGTTGTCTTTTTATATACTGTACATATAATGTATTGTAAAACTTTTTATTCATTTTTTTTGTGGGGAAATTTTAAAAAAACCCTCAATTCCACATTTTTTTTAAGGGGTTATATTTTTGCAGTGCAATACAAATGACATGTCCCCCTTATTATATGGGTCAGTATGATTGTGGCGACACTAAATTTATAACTATTTCCTAGTTTCTATTTTTAGCATAATAAGGGAGAGCGCCAAAAAGAAATTTTGCTCATGGCACCATCTATGCTGAGGCTGGCCCAGATCGCAGCACTTTCTACCACGGAATAATGTGTTAACATGTGATTTACCAGTTGGGAAGACATTCTTGGTTACACATAGTTAATTTGTTGGATCTATTGTTTGATTACCCAGAATGTTTCTAATAACAGAAGTTAATTCCAGCTCCTTGGATCTTTCCGTATACCTAGAGATACTCCAGGCCTGGAAGAATGTGATCTACGGTATTAGAGGAGTACAAATTATCTCTTAGAATTGGCATGCTCCAGGAGAAAAGTCATTGTGCTTCCTTCACTGACTGGAGCATAGAAGTTACTCCGGCCGGTAACTGTACTTCCAGCTATTTCTATAACCCTGATCTTGTCTTTCTACTATGTATTCAATTGTCTGATGATAGATAGATAGATAGATAGATAGATAGATAGATAGATAGATAGATAGATAGATAGATAGATAGATAGATAGATATGAGATAATAGATAGATATGAGATAGTAGATAGATAGATAGATAGATAGATAGATAGATATGAGAGATAGATAGATGGATAGATAGATATGAGATAATAGATAGATAGATATGAGATGATAGATATGAGATGATAGATATGAGATGATAGATATGAGATGATAGATAGATATTAGATAGATAGATAGATAGATAGATAGATAGATAGATAGATAGATAGATAGATATGATGGGTGATGCTCCATGTATCCAGACTTCCCCATTAACCAGTGATTTGGATGTTCTAGTGGTAGTCCATAAGTATTGAGCTGAAGCTATGGCCACAGCCTTGGTTTTCTTCACCGTTTGGCTAACATTGGGTTAATGCGTGGACTGAAGAGATAAATAGATTTCTATTTTTACTCATCTTCTCTCAGAGGAGCCCTGACACTTTACAGCCGAAAAGCGAAAAAGTGAAAATATCTTTATTGTGTTCAGAAGGAAAGATGGTGAAGATAAGTCTTAGAAATGTGACTTCCGCGCCGAAACTGCAAATTGTTGATGCATGACTTCTAAGGTGTGATGACTTGTTTAAGGGATTTATTCCACCCCCGGAGAGTTCTTGCCTTCTAGATAAAAGATACTCATAAGCTGAGGTTTGGATGTTTGTGCCACACTATAGACTTATCCAAGATATAAAGTGAGAGTCCTCAGTTGTTGGTACCTTTTAATGGCAAACTGAAAAGAAGATAAGAAGAAGCAGCTTTCTAGGCTGCTTAAGTGTCTGCATCAGGCACGGATTACCCCCAAAATCTGGAGTCAAATATTCAAGCGAGAAGGGGAATAGGAACAGTGAGAATAGTCTAAACATCTGACACTTTAGATTTTGTGTTAAACCGTGCCTGATGAAGAGACCCAAGCAGTCTGGGAAGCTACTATTTATCATCATTAACTAGCAAGGACTTCCAGTTTCATCTTTTCTATCACTGCCCAACACTCTACAAAGACATTTGTTTCCTACAGACTCATCTGTAATTGAAGTGTTTGTAAATGGATTGCAATGTGTCTGGAAAGACTTCAGACCCTTTCATTTTTTTTACATTTTGCTATGTTGTGGTCTTGTGCAAATTAAAAAAATATATATTTTCCCCCCATAATGTCAAAGTGAAAACAGAATGTTAGAAATCCTTGAATTTTTTTCATTTTGAAAAAATGAAAAACCAACATTTTGCATTGGCATAAGTATTCACACCCTGTACTCCGTACTTAACTGAAGCACATTTGGTAGCGATTATAGCCTCCAGTCTTCTTGGGTATGAGGCTATAAGGTTTGCATGCCTGGTTTGAGGATTTTCTACCATTCTACTCCAAAGTTCTCTCAAGCTTTGCCAGGTTGGAAGGGGGCCGTCTGTGGACAGCCATTTTGAGGTCTCTATAGAGATGCTCCATTGGGTTCAAGTTAGGACTCTGGCTACCCAGAACATTGACAGAGTTGTCCTTAAGCCACTCCTGTGTTGTCTTAGCTGTGTGCTTAAGGTCATTGTCTTGTTGGAAGGTGAACCTTCTGCCTAGTCTGAGGTCCTTTGTGCTATGGGTCAGGTTTTCATTAACAATCTCTTTGTACTTTTTTCTGTATTTAGTTTTCCATCAACCCTGACCGGTCTCTTTTCCCAGCCGCTGAAAATCGCCCCACAGCACGATGCTACCTCCACCATGCTTCATTGTGGGGATGGTATTGGGCAGGTGATGAGCAGTGCCTGGTTTCCTCCAGATATAATGCTTAGAATTGAGGCCAAAAAGTTTAATCATAGTTTTATCAGACTAGAGAATCTTCTTTCTCAGGGCTTTTTTCCATGAGCGTATATCAGCCGGCTGTTTTCACGGCCAGCTGATATACGCTGTGATCTAATGCATTGGATTCCAATGCATCAGATCACATGGCCATAATCCTGGGACGTAAAAGTGCCTGGCTGGCCAATATAGTGTCGGGCGTTTCTACGTTGATAGTCCTGAAAGATAGTCCTGGAACTATCTTTTGGGCCGAAATACGTCGACCACTGCATGGGCTCCTATGGGAGCCCATGGCAGCGGCCGCAGGTGGGAGGGAGTTTCGCTGCATAACTCCCTCCCTCTGCTCTCCTCCCTCATGTGCGGGCTCTCCTCCCTGCTCATTCTTTGCACTAGGAGGGAGCTAAGCTCCCACCCTCTTCCTGCCCCTTGTCCATAGCCATCAATGGGAGGAGGTGGGATGGGATGACACGGCGCTTAGCTCCGATCCCATCCTGCCCCCTCCCATTACAAAGAACGATCGGGGAGGAAAAGAGAGGTGAGCCTGCGATGGGGAGGTTGGGAAAAGGGGTGACGGCATGGTAGTCTCGGCGTATATATGCGCCGGGACCTATGCACTCTGAACGGGTGCACAAACATTTGATTTGTGCGCCCATTCACCAGTTTTATCTCTCCCAACGTCGCGTATATTGGCCGGCTGTGAAAACGGCAGCCGATATATGTTCGTTGGAAAGAAGCCTTATAGTCTGAGAGTCCTTTAGGTGCTTTTTAGCAAACTCCAGGCAGCTTTCATGTCTCTTTTTCGAGGGGAGGCTTCTTTCTGGACACTGCCATGAAGCCTAGATGGAAGGAGTGCTGCAGTTATGTTGACTTTCTGGAAGTTTCCTCCATCTATACAGAGGATATTTGGAGCTCAGCAATAGTGATCATTAGGTTCTTAGCCACCTTCTCCTGTGATTACTTAGTTTGGTGGGTCAGTCAGCTCTAGAAAGAGTCCCAGTTCTTCCAAACTTCTTCTATTTAAGAATAATGGAGACCACTGTGCTCTTGGGAACTTTTAATGCAGTCGAAACTTTTTGTTGCTTTCTCTTAATTTGTTCCTCACAATACTGTCTCTGAGCTCTACAGGCAGATCTTTCCTCCTCATGGCTTGGATTTGGTTCTGATATGCATTGTGAGCTGTGAGACCTTATATAGACAGAGGTATGTTTTTTACAATTATGTCCAATCAACAGAATTTACCACAGGTGACTCCAATCAAGATGTAGAAACCTCTTCAATATGATTAAGGGAAATGAGAGACCCCATAGCTAAATTTCAAGTGTCATACCAAAGGGATCATTGAGGCGTATTGATAGCAGATTGATGAGGGAAAACTTGATTTTTTTTTTTAATTTGCACAAGGCCACACCATAACCAAATGTAAAAAGATACAGATAGAGAGATAGATATGAGATAGATGGATATGCAATAGATAGATAGATATAAGATAGATAGAGGGAGAAATAGATAGATATGAGATAGATAGATATTAGATAGATAGATAGATAGATATGAGATAGATAGATATTAGATAGATATGAGATAGATATGAGATAGATAGATATTAGATAGATATGAGATAGATAGATATGCAATAGATAGATAGATATGAGATAGATAGAGAGAGAAATAGATAGATATGAGATAGATAGATAGATAGATATTAGATAGATAGATAGATATGAGATAGATAGATATTAGATAGATATGAGATAGATATGAGATAGTTAGATATTAGATAGATATGAGATAGTTAGATATTAGATAGATATGAGATAGTTAGATATTAGATAGATATGAGATAGATAGATATGAGATAGATAGATATTAGATAGATATGAGATAGATGTGAGATATATATGAGATAGATAGATATGAGATAGATATGAGAGAGATGGATATGAGATAGATAGATATTAGATAGATATGAGATAGATATTAGATAGATAGATATTAGATAGATAGATATAATATGTATTTGCTTCTGTTCACGATGAGAATATTTATTCTTCTACACTCTTACTTTGTATCTATCTATATGGACCTCTATAGCCGCTACCTTATGTGTCCTTATCCCTTATTCCATTTTTCCTAGCTTGCTTTGGCAGTGTTATTGTGTATTTAGTGCTGCCAATAAAGATTCTTTGAATTTGAGTTTGATTTGGGACAAATAGCGAGACAGTACCGTCTACATATACTACATCCCCACTCTGCGCGTATATTTCAGCGCTGACACCTTCCATTCTATTTTCTATCGTTCCATAATTAGGCAGCTAATTGCAGACATTCGGGGCTTATACTCTATGGAGCCGGAGCAAGACGTGTTGGTTTCTAATGTCGGTTCGTTGCTGTATGTAAATATTTGCTACATTTCATTTAATTAAGGTGAAGGCGGCTGATTGATAATTACACGGCGACATTTCCTCCAGGCTGCTACGCCAACGGAAACACCATATTTACTCTACTGATCTTATGAAACTGAGCTGGTGAGGAGGGGGCTCCCTATATACACAGGGTCATTACATGACTCTCCTCATATAACCCTAAGCGGCACAATGGTGTGAGGAGCTACTTTCTTAGGTTTGATTCAAGATGGCAACTTATAAGTTGAAGAATAAAAAATTTATTGAAAGTTTAAAGTTTGGAGAACTTGTATTAAAGGGGCTTTCCGGGGGTCGAAATTTCTTACCGGAACCTATTGTGTCAGACCAGCCACTTCCGGCTGCAGTCAGGCAAAACGTCACGTGGTATTGTAGGCAGCTGGTGTTGGTGAAGGACGGGTGGTCAGCTCATTATAATAATTAATCAAGCCCCTCTTTTTATCACTGAATCGGTGGTCAATTATTATAATGAGCCGACAGCCCGCCCCTCACCTATGACATCACTGACACCAGCCGCCCGCAGTACCATGTGACACCTTGTCAGAACACAGCCGGAAGTGGCTGGTCCAACACAGCAGGTCCCAGTAAGATATTTCAATCCCAGTATAGCCCCTTCAAGGAGTCGATATACAGAGGGCAGGGATCTCGCCATAGACACACTTCACAGTGCGCTCCCTCCTCATGTTGTGCCTAGGGCAGCAGAGCAGGTGATCGCTACTACCTATTAGGTTGCAACAATGTTGCTTTTCTTTCAGGGGCAGTTAACCACTTGTTGACTGAAGAATGGATTATATGTTACAAGCCAAAGAAAACATAGGGCAATGTTCATGGTAGAATTTAGCCACGGACTTGATGCAGAATCTGTGCCAGTTCCGTGGCAAATCCATGTCCCACTACTTTGAATTGGAATTAACACTCTTCTACGTGTGGATTTGCCTATTGGAAAGCCCCTGTAGCGATCCACGGGTATGCATGTGGCTTTTAGAAGCAGAATCCCAATGGAAAAATCTGCATTGAATTCAGGCATAAGAGTATAGCCTAAGAGTAAAGGAAGAATCTGCCATCTTTGTGTATTGTATCCAACCATGTAGGATGTAACCGCTGCCTGATGGGGCCATCAAACGGGGCCATCCCCGATTACAGCCCTGGCCTTCTGTCTGTCTATCTTTTAATGCTAGGCACATAAAATAGTACATTGTCATAATTTTCTTTACATTTTTTATATCACTTTACATACTGTACTAGAAATAATCTTGAAATCCTGCAGGTTTCACTGAGCCTCATAATAATAATCTGACACTTCCTGTTCTCACTTCTCAACCATCAGCTGACTATCAGCACAGGCAGAAATACAATGAAAGGTAACATTTATATATAAAGCGCTGCGGAATATGTTGACGCTTATATAGCTAGTACAGGATCCACCATCCACAATAGAGGATGGTTAACGCTCACCTCCTCCCCCTCGCTGCACAGGTCACAGATCATAACCATAACGCTCTCCCATAGAAGTCAATAACCTCTCCAGTTGTCAGGTTGTGTTGTCCATATGGCAGCTGTAAAGCATATCCCTAAATGCTGCTAACAGCAGCTCAGACAAGTTGGCCACCCCATAGTCATATACAGAAGACAGAATAGAAAACACATAAAAGAATATCAGTACCTGGTTATAATTAGTAAGAAATATAGATGATCTAGTCCCTTTACAGGCTTTTCATCTGTGACTGCTGAGCATTGTACTCCTCATTGTTGGGCTTAGCTATTCCTCTGAGATGGAGACGGCCGCTATTGTGTGTCTTCATACAAATTATTCAACCCCACTGTACAATTTAATTCATTCATTCTAATCCCAATGATACATTGTATCCTGTTGTAATGACATATGAATGGCGCAGGATTACGAGCGGCGGCGCTCTTCTAGGTAGTAATGAATGAAACATGTGATCTGCAGAGTATTACAACCAGCAATTACAAATGAATGGTCATTAAAAAAAAAAGTTGTGAACCAATCTACAGCAAATCTAAGTCTTCTCAATCAATTTCATAGACTACTCATTGCTCCTATCAAGTAGATCCATTAAATGGCTCAGTACTATCCTCTTCTCTCTTCCACTTTTGCAGTGGGCTGGTTTCAAGTTTTTGGACAGTGGCTCAGTGGTTAGCATTGTAACCTTGCAGTCCTAGGTTCAAATCCCACTAAGTGTAACATCTGCATGGAGTTTGGATGTTCTCTTATGGTTGTGTGGGCCTTCTCTGCATACTTTGGTTTCCTCCCACACTACTAAAGGATACTGATGAATTTAGATTGTGAGCCCCCATGGGGACAGCAACAATGGAGGCAGCGATGGCAACCAGTGTACAGTGCCGTGGTATTTATATGTGCTTTATAAAAGAGTAAAAGAAATTAAGCCATTCATTCTATAACCGTATCTGGAATTGTCCATGTCTTCTAGGTATGAGATGCAAAATGCCTCTTGAATATCAACAGGTGATAAATTCCTCAGTTACTCCCGTTCTGGGGCCTAAGGCCTCTTTTACGCGACCGTATGTGTTTTTATGCTCTGCCGATTGTGGCTAAAAATCGCATGAAAGAAGAATAGGAGCAATCAAGTCCCAATCTTAATTAGCGTTTTCTCATCCATTCACACAGACGGCTGCGGTGTATCGGCAAAAAAATACACTGCAGCGCGGAAATCCTTTGGTCGCAGACTTCCTCAGAATGACTGCCAATGCCTATATATAAAGCCAGCTGTCTTTTTTTGCCAGTGTTGGACACTGCTGAACTCGCTTACGCTCCCTTTTTTTCAGCTTCCATAGAAGTCTATGGGAGCTGCCAGCGTAACTCAGGAAAAGATAGGGCAAGACCTATCTTTTCACGCACCGTATAAAATTGGCCACCGTTTTCGGTCGCCAATGTCCTATTTTTCCCAGTGTGATTTTTTTTTTTACGCACCTAAAAATCGCTCATCTCAATGAATACATTGGAATCAAATGCTTCAGCAAGTTGCGATTTTTTGACGTGGCTGAATTAGCTCTGTTTATACAGTCGTGTGAATAGGGCCTAAAAGTCACAAGCATCAAAATTGTGTGTTTTTTTCCCAAAAGTGTTTATACCAGGCTTTGCTACTTTTTGAAAAAATGGGTGGGGCCTAGTGTTAGGGGCGTGGTCTATCACATGTACTATCAGTTTTTATTTTTAATCCACATCTGCAGTAAAACCACATTTCTTTCTGTTTAGATACATTTTTAGTGATGCAGTGGAGGTGCAGCTGTAGGGGATATTCACATTAGTTTTTTCCATGTGCTGTGCAATGCGAATTGCGTCCAAGAATGTTTGGCGCAACATGCATATATGCCTGTGATCATAGAGTTATTAGACTGCAAGCTCGGGGGTCAAGCAACTGCTAGGAATAAAAAATGCTAAAAAGAATTAAAGTGGCACAGTTGCTGCAGGCATTTTGCAGAAGTCCATTACATTTTAGCCGTCCTCATACAGGGGCGCCACAGGTTGTGGTGGGACACATCTGGGGCCTGTTGCTAGAGCATATAGTGAGACCGCGGCTGCGGGTAACGAGGGCATCGTATGTCTTACGTCTTTACGGATCGAGAGCAGAGAAAGGCAGCGAGGAAAAAATAGTTCCACATGTGGTCTAAAGTTATAAATTGCCAACTCGTTTGGAAACGATCGTTAACCCACTAATTGCATTGTAAGCAGGATGGAATTAGCGGGCAGGACGGCAGAATTTTTCCACTAGTACATTGTGTTTACAGAGAGAAGGAAAGTGTTTACGAGATACATCAGCAGCCGTGGTATGTAGCCTCAGAATTCCCTGATCTAAGATACCTCCCTTATACTCTAGTCACATCCAAAGCTGCATTCAAAATTCTGCAAACTTTGCAACTCTCTGCTGCCTCTCCGCAGTCCTGTATCCGCAGACAATATGCTACATGTTTTGTTATTTCGTAAGTATACAGATTAGTAGAAGCTGCGAACACTTTGTCTCCCACAGCGAATAATCAGTGTCTGCTGACAGATTGCAATGAATCACCTTGGTAGACCTAAATATTAGTAGTTCACTGCTAGTAATAATACTGGATGTCATATTTGCTATAAATGTAACTAAATTCTGCTGATTTAATATTAGCTCTCAGGACCTCATGTTCCTATGCTGCCCCCTGCTGGTCGAGTTCTATACAGTGCATGCTTTGCTTTATTGAACTGTGGGAAATGTGGTTTTCCTTAAAGGGGTTTTTCCACAACTTAAAATTTCTTAACAACCATCCTGTCCTTTGTGATTGCTGCTGACCAAGTCATGTGACTGCGGCAGCCAATCACTGGCCACAGCAGTGACTTTCTATAGCCAGTGATTGGCTGCAGCAGTTGCAGCCACAGTCCTGATCAGAAAGGTCAGAGCGATTGTGAAGCAATTTTAAAAGCGCACTTCAGTGATTTTATTTATTATCTAGCTATCCCCCATACATTATATATATATATATATATATATGTGTGTGAACTAACATTACCTTGGTTAGTTATTTCTGTCTGAAACCCCTAACCTCCTTCTCAGACGGTCGTGTGATCTCAGTTCTGACCAACTCAGAGCTACTTGGGGTTATGATCTCTGAAACTAGTCGGTTTCTCAGTTTGCTATTACATAATTTCTACCATAGAGACTGCCTAGAGGGAACACAGACTCTCCTGCCACAGTTACCAATGATGATCAGACAGCTGCTGTCACACTGTTATAATAGAGGAGATCTCTGCTCATCTTCTTGGCTGTATAGCTATGGCCTGTGGCTTATTTAGCTGAATACAGTAGGTAATGATAATTAAACTCTCCCTTCAGCAGGCAAAAATGGTACAGCTTCTGCTAATGCTGTGCTGATGGATCATGGGATAGATGTGAAGGTGAAAATAAAAAAATCTCAGCCTCAACATGGTGCCTGATAAGCATCAGACAGGGGACTGCACTGCAGGGAAGTGGTTGGGATACACAGAGGAGACCTCCAGAATGTGATGACAATCAGGAGGGTGGGCAGGGATGGAAAAAATGAGTGGTCCTTTACGTCCTGGGAAAATGCCTTTAATCAGATAATTCTATTGCATACACTATATCTCCCATAATGCACTGCAGCGAGTGCTAAAACATTCTCAGAAGATAGTAGCTGGCAAATACACCTTCAATGTAGCCCATCACCATATTACTGACATGTTCATTTTCCTAGAAGGAGCAAATCCAGCACTTCTGTAGCAGGGAGATTACTATGTAATCACTTGTCTAATACTCTGGGAGGTTCACTGGCCGGTCAGTGCTGGAAAGTACTGCGGTACATTCGACAACAGTGACAATTTCAGAGTACCTGTCACAGGGTTCATGCTGCCCGAACTACAGCTGGCATGAGCCTGAGACAGGTATTCACAGTGCCCCTATATATGTGGCGTTTCAGAATAAACAGACTTTGAAGTTTGCCTGTTTGACTCAGGAACGGAGCTCTTGAGTCGAGGAAGCGGGCCGCGCCGGACTCTTCCCGCTCACAGCATGTTAACCAGCAGCTCTATCCCTATACATGAGCAGGGAGGGGAGTTGACAATCAACATGCTGTGGGTGGGGAAAGCCAGGTGTGGCTCACTTCTTTGACTCAAGAGCTCCGTTTCTGAGTCAAGCATGCAAAGTTTGAAGTGTGTTTATCCTGAAACGCCACAAGGTTTCAGAATAACACATACATGGGGGCTCTGTGCATATATATCTTGGGTTCATTAAAAGTTTATTGAAAGTTATTCCCTATCCACACAATAGGAGATACCTTTCAGTGGTGCAGAGTGTTAAGGTAATAGAAATGCAATTCTAAGCTCTTGCTCATGACCTGAAGGTTGCAGGTAGCCAACTCAAGGTTTACCTGAAAGCACTGCGGAATAAGTTGGCGCTATACAAATATCAAGATTTCTTTATTTTTTATTTAGATCAGCAGTGCTTTGACTGCTGGGACCCCACCGATCCTGAGAATGGGGCTCTAGCGCGTCTAAAGTGAGGACAATGATCTTCGCATTTGTGCACCGCTACTCCATTCATTCCAAGGAGACTGCTGGAGATGGCTGAGTTGAAGCATTCTCACTTCAGGACGTGCAGGAGATCCATGCTCAGGATTAGTGGGTGTCTCAGCGATTGACATCCCCGCTAATCTGAAAGTTATCCCCTATCCTGTGGATAGAGGCTAATTTTCAATCCTGAAGGGAAAAGAAAAGGATGAAGGTGCCAGTTCGGTGCTGCAATGCGTAGTAATTAGAGATGAGCGAGTATACTCGCTAAGGCACATTACTCGAGCGAGTAGTGCCTTAGCCGAGTATCTCCCCGCTCGTCTCTAAAGATTCGGGGGCCGGCGGGGGTGACAGGTGAGTTGCGGGGGGGGGGAAGAGAGGGAGAGAGAGATCTCCCCTCCGTTCCTCCCCGCTCTCCCCCGTCGGCCCCCGAATCTTTAGAGACGAGCGGGGAGATACTCGGCTAAGGCACTACTCAATAGAGTAATGTGCCTTAGCGAGTATACTCGCTCATCTCTAGTAGTAATCAATAAAGGCTTCAATTTCCCTATTTTCATACATCCCTATTAGAGATGAGCGAACGTGTCCGTTACGGACACATCCGCACCCGGACACCGGCTTTAGCGAACACTGCAGTGTTCGCGCGTAAGTGTCCGGGTGCCGCCGGGGGGCGGGGAGATGCGCGGCGGCGCGGGCGGCAGTAGCGGGGAACAGGGGGGAGCCCTCTCTCTCTCCCTCTCCCCCCCACTCCCCGCCGCACCCCCCCGCGCTGCCACGGCGGCCCCCGAACTTTTTCGCCCGAACACCGAGGTGTTCGCAAAGTTCGGTGTTCGGGCGAAAAAGGGGCGGGGCCGAACGTGTTCGCTCATCTCTAATCCCTATCCATCAGTGCCAGAAATGACCCACAAATTTTGATTTCTCTATGAACTTTTAATCCTGGCTCAACCCCTTTAACACCTTAAGGACCAGGGTGTTTTGGTCCTAAAGGACCAAACAATTTTTGAGGGTTTTACCATGTGGTGCTTTTACGGCCATATTTTTTTTCTTCAGCTACCAAAGATATTTTTAAAAATTGCCATATATGTCACAGAAAAAAATACAGCAAAGCTAATTTTGGTAAGTTAGTACGTTTAGCTAAAATAAAGTAACGGAATGGGTTCATTTTGTTTCAGACATTTTGCTATATAATTTGTATAGTATTGGATTACAGGGTGCATACGGCGACAGTTTGGGTTGGTGTCGGCAGGGGGTCATTTTCTTTTTTATATTTATGTATTTTTTTCTATCATTTTTTTTCATGTATTTTTGCAACAATTTTTTTGAGATCTATGACATCATATAAGAACTCTAGGGGTCATTCACATTGTCTATTTTTTTTATTTCACACTTTTTCCCTGTAGCTGGGGCATCCATTAGTGCTGCATCCATAGGAACCCCAGTTACAGGGGAAACGTATCCCTTTATTAAGAATAGTCACTAATAGATCAGATCTGGGTCTGCTAGGACCCTGCAGCTCTGCTGTGACAGGGGGCGCCTGGCGGTCATGTGATCACCGGGTCGAATTGCGGAAGTAACACTTTCTCTTCACTACATAGCTCTCCTTCTGCGCTATGCTGCCTGTAAAGGAGAAAGCAGTTAAAAAACTGCTTCTGCCTTCTCTTACGGGTCCTCAGCTGTGTTTGACAGCCAAGGACCCGACCTGGTCCTGCTTGATTGATTTTTGGTAAATCAGGCAATAGAGATGAGCGAGCATGCTTGGATATAGCAGTTACTCGAGCGAGCATCGCTCTTCTCGAGTAACTGCTTACTGGTCCGAGTGTGTTCGGGAGGGGCAGGGGTGAGCAGCGGGCGGCGTGGGGTAGCGGGGGGGAGAGTGAGAGAGATATCTCTCTCTCTCTCTCTCCCCCCGCCGCCCCCTGAGCACGCTCGGACCAGTAAGCAGTTACTCGAGAAGAGCAATGCTCACTCGAGTAACTGCTGTATCCGAGCGTGCTAGCTCATCTCTATCAGGCAACTTAGCTATTTCTTCCTCTTTTTCCTCATGCACTTTGTACTATACTCTCCTAAGAAAAGTCAATAATCATCAAAGACCACTTAAGTCCTCCTTACCCTCGTGTGCTTGTCACAGCTCCATACACACTGTAGTAACGCTGGATGGTATTGCTGGATCAGTTGGCATTCACTTCAGTTGGGTCATTTCCTGAGTTGTCTTCTAATTATATAAAGAAGGTAGAGTAAAATAAATTGTTCACCAAAGTAATAAAATGAGTTAGAAAACAATCAGCATCATCCAGAGTTCTAGAGGAGCACAATGATGTGCCATGTCCCTGCCGATCTCCTTCTAACCAGCATCCTCTGTGTAGATGGCAGCATGGAGTCTGGAGGGAAGCATTGTGCATCTCTAAGTGGTCAATATATCTTCTTTATTGTGAATCAAACACTCTTGATAAATTGCTTTGTTTGGATTTGCACTAACTGTGATGGATTAGACAATTTGCATCGATTTGTGGGTAAATGAAACAGCAACATCATTTACATAGTGACATAGTATGTAAAGCTGAAGAAAGACACATGCCATCCAGAGGAAGGCAAAGAACCTATGAGGTACAAGACAATTTTACTAATTTTAGGGGAAAAACTCCATCCTGATTCGAAGTCTGGCGTTCAGAATAATCCCTGAATCAACAACCCTCTGGAAGTAATCAGTGACTATAACATGTAATGTTGTAATATTCAAAAAAGGCATCCAGGCCCCTCTTGAACTGCTTTAGAGAGTTCACCATCACCACTTCCCCAGGCAGGAGTTCCATAGTCTCACTGCTCTTACAGTAAAGAACACCCTTCTATGTCGTGTAGAAACCTTCCTTCCTCTAGACGTAGGGGGCGCCCCCTTGTTACAGTCCTGGGTATAAATAGATGATGGAAGAGATCTCTGTATTGTCCGCTGATATATTTATACATAGTTATTAGGTCGCCACAGATGGTTTTTTTTTCTAAACTAAATAACCCCAGTTTTGATAACATCTCTGGGTATTGCAGTTCAGCCATTCCATTTATTAACTTTGTACCCGCTCATGCTCTGATATGTCTCTTGAGTACAGGTGCCCAAAACTGTCCACAATACTCCATGTGTGTTATGACCAGAGGAAAGAACAATGTTCTTGTCATGTACCCCAACTTCTATTTGCCTTGGCAGCAGCTGCCTGACACTGGTTACTCTAGTTAAATTTACAGTTAACTAGAATCCCCAAGTCCTTTTCCATGTCAGCGTTAGGCCTTAGTCAGACGGGCGTTTTTTCGCGCGATTTGTGGATCGCATGACGGATGCGCATCCGCAAATCGCGTGACCGGTGCGCACAAGTCGCCCGCAAATCGCCCGAAAATCTGCTCCTAGCCGCGTTTCATTAGAAATGGGCCGGAGCTGTCCAGCGCATTGCATTGCA
Organism: Eleutherodactylus coqui; assembly: GCF_035609145.1. Taxonomy (NCBI): domain Eukaryota; kingdom Metazoa; phylum Chordata; class Amphibia; order Anura; family Eleutherodactylidae; genus Eleutherodactylus; species Eleutherodactylus coqui. The sequence continues at coordinate 73,845,965 of NC_089848.1, read as the reverse complement.
TTCAAAAATGTGTAAAAATAAAAAATATATATATATACTTACCTGCTCCCGGCAGCCGGAGTTCCGCGCGGCCGTCCTGCTGTGGGTGTGAAGGGGGTGTGAGTCAGACCTGCCCCCTGATTGGCTCAGCGCTGAGCCAATCAGAGGCATGTCTCACTCACACCCATTCATGAATTCATGAATGGATGTGAGTCAGACCTGCCCCTGATTGGCTCAGCGCTGAGAGGCAGCAGTCACTCACCCATTCATGAATTCATGAATGGGTGTGTGAGTGAAACCTGCCTCTGATTGGTCAGGGCTGTGACCAATCAGAGGCAGATCATTCAGCAGGCGGGGATTTTAAAGCCCCGCCGGCTGAATAGTGCCGAGAAGCAGTTCAGGAGAACTGACAGCGGCCGCAGCTGGACTCCGGCTGCAGCGGAAAGGTGAGTATACAATTTTTTTTTATTTTAACACATTTTAGGATGAATTGCAGGGAAGGGCTTATATATTTAAGTCCTTCCCGACAATTAACCCCGCGCACGCCGGCAGCCCATTGCTTTCAATGGAGTCGGCTGTATTGCCGGCTCCATTGAATTCAATGGGCAAACATCGTTCTTCTCTGTCACAGCTGTTACAGCTGTGGCAGAGAAGAATGATTTGTCTTCTATATGTTCTCAATGGGGTCGGCGCTGCTGCCGCCGGCCCCATTGAGCGCATATAGAGAAGAGAACAGGAATCGCAGATCGCAGATAGGTGCGATCTGCGATTTTTTGTTCTATAATTTATCGGACGAGCGCATAAAAGGTGCTCATGTGTCCGATACCATTGCAAAGCAATGGTTTTATAAAATCGCCGGACGCATGCGCATGCGCAAATCGCGGCTAAAAACGCCCGTCTGACTAAGGCCTAACCCAGTGGTTTCCCATTTAGTGTGTAATGGTGACATGCATTTCCCTACCCATGTGCAGAACCTTACATTTATCAGTGTTACCCCTTTCCAATCCAATTTGTATCCTGGTTTTCCTAGGGGGCTTACTCTTTTTCTGCCGTTATACAACAGTGTAATCTGCTGGCTAAAGCCAGTACTGCATGAGGTGACACGTTAGATAGGCTCCAACAGCAGAGAGGCTGGCAATATACAGTAAGAGAACCCCGACGGGCGTCTTCCAAGATCGGAGCTGTACAGCCTTAAATCATAATGTCTTCAGAGGTCAAACAGTGGATTGGAGAGTGTTAAACCTCCTTTGCCACTCTTCTGCCCCCAACTTATCCAGATCCATTTGCAACCGCATTCTGTCCTCTCTTGTGTTAATTACTTAACTTAGTGTTGTATCATCTGGAAATATTTATATTTCACTGTACAATCACTCTACAAGGTTGTTAATAAATATATTAAAAAGAAAAGCGCCCAGTACTGCCCCCTACGGTACCCCACTGGTAACGGTGATCTAATCAGAGCATGTACCATTTTGGGTTTTTTTTAACTATAAGCAACTTGAAGAATATTGTCTGTGGGGGCCCGATCAGAAGGGGTAATTAATGAGCCTAATGTCCCACACAGGGTAAATGGCTAACTTGGAGTTCAGCTTCGTCAGCACAAACCCTGCAATGACTGGAGCGAAGCCCGGCACAACGTTTAAAGCGCAATTTATAGTAATACTAGGAAAAATACCATAATCACAGATGAGTGCACTTTTCAAAGGTTTGGTTCGTCTGGTTCACTGAATTTCATCCAAAATTTTAGTCTGAATTAGTTTGAACCGAAGATTCATAAAAGCCACTAAAACCACAACTACTGGCCGTAACAAATCGTCTGAGGCTCAGGTTCTCGCTGAACCGAACATTTGGCAAAGTTTGACTCAAAATAGGGTTCAGTTCACTCAACATTAACCATTATGCAATATAGTATGGTATAATATAAAGTATCATAGTATAATGTAATGTATCATAGTATAATATAAAGTATCATAGTATAATGTAATGTATCATAGTATAATATAAAGTATCATAGTATAATGTAATGTATCATAGTATAATGTAATGTATCATAGTATAATCATAGTAAGAGAATTAAGTGTAATGGAGTAGAACATAGTAAAACAGAATGCAGAATAATATAATCATCGGGACAATGAGATCCTGGCTTGGATATCTCTTCTACCCTGCACAGATAACTTCATCTAGCCGTGGTATCTGGAACTGTCAGTGGAGATGGCCGTATTATTTTACATTGGAGTCACTAAATCCAATAGGCTTGGCTTCAGGTATTGAGTATCAGGGAGGAAATGTGCAATATGGACACTTAGCAAAAAATAATGCCAGTCCGAATATAATTTGTGATATTGTTCTCCCAGATTATTATTTCCCCTGACTTCTTTTGCTGATGTAATCATAACCTACAAGCAGAGGAAAGGGCCCTATAATAACAAATCATGAAGGGCCCCTTATAGACAAGAGTGTCCGATGCTTCCCCTCCCCACATTGCAGCTGAATCCTGAGTTATGTTTATACCTCCAGTGGGAAAAGGAGAACAAACCGAGACATAGAAATCATTTTTAAAGATCATTTTGAAAATTTTGCTGGAAAATACTTTATGTAAAAAGAGCAACTGATGTCAGTCATATTTTATTACAATACATACAGTATACTGTATATAGGGATAGAGCTCAGTACCACTGCTCCTGTCCTGTATACTGGATGTAATTCTCAGTATTTCCTCTTATACTGTATATATGGACACTGCACAGTACCACTTGTCCTGTTCTGTATACTGCATGTAATTCTCAGTATCTTCTCTTATTCTGTATATATGGCTAGAGCTCAGAACCACATCTTCTGTCCTGTATGCTAGGTGTAATTCTCAGTATCTGCTCTTATCCTGTATATATAGATGCTGCACAGTATCACTTCTCCTGCCCTGTATACTGGGTGTAATTCTCAGTATCTGCTCTTATCCTGTACATATGAATGCCTCACAGTATCACTTCTCCTGTTTTGTATACTGGATGTAATTCTCAGTTTCTGCGTTTATCCTGTATATATGGACACTGTACAGTATCACGTCTCCTGTCCTGTATACTGGGTATAATTCTCAGTATTTCCTCTTATCCTGTATATATGGACACTGTACAGTACCACTTCTCCTATCCTGTATACTGGATGTAATTCTCAGTATCTTCTCTTATACTGTAACATAGTATATAAGTATGAAAAAAGACACACGTCCATCCATTTCAGCCTATTACCCCACAACGTTGATCCAGAGGAAGGCAAAGAAAAACCATGAGGTAGAAGCCAATTTTCCCCATTTAAGGGAAAAACAATTCCTTCCCGACTCCAATCTGTCAATCAGAATAATCCCCGGATCACCGACCCATCTGAAGCAATTAATGATTGTAACATATAATATTGTATCACTCAAGAAAAGGCATCTAGGCCCCTCTTGTATTCATTTAATGAGTTCGCCATCACCAAATCCACAGGCAGAGAGTTCCATAGTCTCACTGCTCTTACAGTAAAGAACCCCCTTCTATGCCGGTGTAGAAACCTTCCTTCCTCTAGATGTAGAGGGCGCCCCCTTGTTACAGTCACAGTCCTGGGTATAAACAGATGATGGGAGAGATCTCTGTATTGACCCCTGATATACTTATACCTAGTTATTAGGTCGCCCCTCAGCCGTTGCTTTTCTAAACTAAATAACCCCAATTTGATAACCTCTCTGGGTGTTGTATACGTAGACTGTAAGGTAGGACTCCTCCTGTCTTCTGCGTGGGGTGACATTCTATTTGTATTCTGTAGACTCAGCACAGTAGGACTTCTCACGCTCGGTGATTTTTCTTCATTTCAGGAGCGAATGTTCTGAGTAATCAGATTATAAGCAGGGATTCACGTTTGATTTCCATCTCTCGCAGTCAGCCGTGTATTTATAAATAGAGCGCGGCGCGAGGATTCCTGCGCTGCCAATCTTCTACCTGTCCTGTACATAAATATAGAGATCTGCAAAGTGCATGAGCCTCCGGACGGGAGAAAGAAAACCTCCTGCCCTGGGCGCTTGTCATCGCTCATTACAGAGCGAGAACAAATACCACCAAATGTCTAGTGACTGCACCGCTCCTGCAGGGATACGGACGAGCCGCGCTCTCAGCTCACAACATGCAAGCGTTACATCCTTCTCTGAGATTTCTGCAAGTTCCCCGCAGCAAAATGGCGAGTTGTGTGAAATAAAGTAAACGTACAAGGAACGTCCGATAGATTCTTAGCCAGTAACCGGTGACTGAGGTTGACAGGAGGTTGGGGCAAAATACGGGCAAGTGATACCTGCAGCTGCAGACAATGAAAGCTTCTTAATAATCATCATGTCTTATGCTCCAGCCACATCCAGAGCTGCAGTGATGCATTCCTCATTGATAGTCATGTCTTATACTCCAGTCACATCTAGAGCTGCAGTGATGCATTCTTCATTGATAATCATGTCTTATACTCCAGTCACATCTAGAGCTGCAGTGATGCATTCCTCATTGATAATCATGTCTTATACTCCAGTTACATCCAGAGCAGCGGTGATGCATTCCTCATTGATAATCATGTCTTATACTCCAGTCACATCCAGAGCAGCGGTGATGCATTCCTCATTGATAATCATGTCTTATACTCTAGTCACATCTAGAGCTGCAGTGATGCATTCCTCATTGATAATCATGTCTTATACTCCAGTCACATCTAGAGCTGCGGATAACATAATCATAATAGTATTTATCAAGTCTTAAACTTCAGTCGCATCCAGAGCAGCATTGATAATTTTGCTGGTTGTATGCCAGTTCTAAGGATGCATGGCCCTACATCTTCTTGCTGCATTAGTGTCTGCATTGAGTATGCGCTGCACATAGGAGATAGATATCTTTTGTTTATTGCTGACATAAATTGTATATCTCTAAAAATGCCTTGAGCAATCACACATTATAGACTCCAGCTAGACAGTCAGGATGCTGGCATATTTTAAAGGAGCAGTAAGCAAAAGCAGAATTATGAATGTAGCTCTGGATATAACTAGTATTAACCCTTTCCAATCCACTGCCTGACGTCTCAAGACATTCTGATTGAAGGCTGTACAGCTCCGATGTCAGAAGACGTCCAGCAGGGTATTCTTACTGTATATTACTGGCCGCTCTGTTGTCAGGGGCCTCTGCAGCATGTCACATACAGCAGTACTGCCTCTAGCCAGCAGATGACACCATTGTATAATGGCAGAAAGAAAAAGCCCCCTAGGAAATCCTGAATCCAAAATTGGATTGCAAAGGGTTAAACTTGAGATCTGTGAAGATCAACTTAAAATTTGGGTAAAATTACTCAGTATTTAAGCTATTAAATGAATTTTTAGAATTCTAAAGATAAAACTCCTCAGGATGGACAGTAAGTAAAACTGCTTCATGTCTGATGCTTCTTTCCCCGGGGTTAAATCCCAGGCTGCAGTAGGTAGGATAAGAGGTTCACCACTTTACCACACAAATGCCAACATGGGCAAGTGTGCAGATTGATATTGCACTCCTATGGGCTTAAACACATAGTTTTTCTACATACAAGAAAGATGGGGCAAGTCTTATCTTTTCTCGCATGTAGTAAAATCGCGCAAGAATCCCGCTAGCAAAAGCCAAACCAATGAAATCAATGGCTTAGTGTCATTCTGAAAATCAAAGTTGTTTGAAGAAGCCCTTACTGTGATTGACTGCCAGGGAGAACTGAGAGAGGGAAGGTGATGAGCGGGCATAATAAAGGGGCCCAGCGAACCTAAAGGCAAAAGAGATAAAGCAAAAGAGGAAGTACACACAGTAATGGCACAGAAAAAAGAGACTGTGCACAGATTGAGCAGAAGGAAGAGACTGTGCACAGGGATTGCACAGGAGGAAGATACTGTGCACAGGGATTGCACAGGAGGAAGAGACTGTGCACAGGGATTGCACAGGAGGAAGAGACTGTGCACAGGGATTGCACAGGAGGAAGATACTGTGCACAGGGATTGCACAGGAGGAAGAGACTGTGCACAGGGATTGCACAGGAGGAAGAGACTGTGCGCAGGGATTGCACAGGAGGAAGAGACTGTGCACAGGGATTGCACAGGAGGAAGAGACTGTGCGCAGGGATTGCACAGGAGGAAGAGACTGTGCACAGGGATTGCACAGGAGGAAGAGACTGTGCACAGGGATTGCACAGGAGGAAGAGACTGTGCGCAGGGATTGCACAGGAGGAAGAGACTGTGCACAGGGATTGCACAGGAGGAAGAGACTGTGCACAGGGATTGCAGAGGAGAAAGAGACTGTGCACAGGGATTGCACAGGAGGAAGAGACTGTGCACAGGGATTGCGCAGGAGGAAGAGACTGTGCACAGGGATTGCGCAGGAGGAAAAGACTATGCGCAGGGATTGCGCAGGAGGAAGAGACTGTGCGCAGGGATTGCACAGGAGGAAGAGACTGTGCGCAGGGATTGCACAGGAGGAAGAGACTGTGCACAGGGATTGCACAGGAGGAAGAGACTGTGCACAGAGATTGCACAGGAGGAAGATACTGTGCACAGGGATTGCACAGGAGGAAGAGACTGTGCACAGGGATTGCACAGGAGGAAGAGACTGTGCACAGGGATTGCAGAGGAGAAAGAGACTGTGCACAGGGATTGCACAGGAGGAAGAGACTGTGCACAGGGATTGCACAGGAAGAGACTGTGCACAGGGATTGCGCAGGAGGAAAAGACTATGCGCAGGGATTGCGCAGGAGGAAGAGACTGTGCGCAGGGATTGCACAGGAGGAAGAGACTGTGCGCAGGGATTGCACAGGAGGAAGAGACTGTGCACAGGGATTGCACAGGAGGAAGAGACTCTGCACAGAGATTGCACAGGAGGAAGATACTGTGCACAGGGATTGCACAGGAGGAAGAGACTGTGCACAGGGATTGCACAGGAGGAAGAGACTGTGCACAGGGATTGCAGAGGAGAAAGAGACTGTGCACAGGGATTGCACAGGAGGAAGAGACTGTGCACAGGGATTGCGCAGGAGGAAGAGACTGTGCACAGGGATTGCGCAGGAGGAAAAGACTATGCGCAGGGATTGCGCAGGAGGAAGAGACTGTGCGCAGGGATTGCACAGGAGGAAGAGACTGTGCGCAGGGATTGCACAGGAGGAAGAGACTGTGCACAGGGATTGCACAGGAGGAAGAGACTGTGCACAGAGATTGCACAGGAGGAAGAGACTGTGCACAGGGATTGCACAGGAGGAAGAGACTGTGCACAGGGATTGCACAGGAGGAAGAGACTGTGCACAGGGATTGCACAGGAAAAAGAGATTGTGTACAGAAATTGCACAGGAGGAAATGTCTGCGCACAGGGATTGCACAGGAGAAAGAGACTGTGCACAGGGATTGCGCAGAAACAGACCTTTGGGAAGTTCTTAGTTTTAGCTGCAGGTTCTCTTTATGGAAACATGTAACACTATAACTTGAGACTTGTTGGGGGAGGGGGGTGAAAAGTTAAAGTCTTGTTCAAGCAGTTAATATAGGTAAGTATTAACCAATTAATCTAATTATGTCTCTGCTATGCAGAACAGCCTTTATCCTTACTCTGCTTTACCATAATTAACTAAGTCATTCCGAATTCATTACTAAATCTGCGCTTGACTTGACTGCCAAACCGGCCAATTAAATTGCAAATAAGCTGCAGATTACACACTCAAAGTGGAGCAAAGAGGAGTAAAGGAGAGCAGGGAAAGTAAGGAGAGGGGAGATAATGAGAGAGGTGAGATGAGAAAGTGGAGTGTGAAGAGAGGCGGAGAGCAGAGAGAGGGGGAACTGTGCGGAAAGGAGAGATAGGAAGAGGATGAAACAGGGAAAGGGGAGCGTGAAGATAGGGGAGAGAGCAGAGGGGACTGAGGGGAGAGGGCAGAGAACAGGGAAAGGGGGTGAGGAAGGAAAGCTGAGAAAGAGGAGAGTGTGAGGCAAGGGGAGATGGAGGAATGGGAGCAGGGAGAGAGGATTTGGTGAGATAGGGAAGAAGACGGAGGGTAGAGATTGGGGAATGTGAGAAAAGGGGAGACAGAGGAAAGAGCGTGAGGATAGCTGGAAGAATCAATACAGTTTTATTTCAGTTTCTCTCCTCCAAAAACGGAGCAAAGGGACGCAAACCCTGAACTGACCCTAACGCGCGTGTGCAATCAGTTTAATCACAAGCACATATTTTTTATGTTGTTCTGGTGGTACATGGATATATATAATATTGTGCTGTTTATACAGTATGTGGTGCCTTTACGTTGCAGGTCTTCTACACAGTGTGTCGCAAAACTCAATGACTGCGAACTTGTGTGTTGCTGTGGCTGACTGCGGGAATGATAGTCTATAAGTAGCGGTACGGATATGTATGTAGGCCCAGGTATAGCCTGATTCTGCCTGAGGGATGTGTGTGGTGACTCCAATGTGCTACATTGTTGGGAGAAGCAGCTAGGAGGCTATAAATAAAAGCAGTTTGGCATCAATTTGGTAGCTTGTGGATGGTCCATGTGTGGTGTCTGATGGACCTGCTGTTGGCCTATGAGACCGTTATTCCTAAAGCTGGTCCACCTGGGAGGTAGCGGTGACCTGGAGCCTGGTGAAGGCTTGACCATCAGGAGAAGTGGTGGTCGCCTGGAGTAGCATGCCCACTTGGCAGGAGGCAAGATGCTCGAGGATAGGCTGTGCTGAGGGTTGCTGGTACATTTGAGCAGTCTCTAAGAGGGCAACAGTTCAGTTGCTTTGCTCAGCAGATGTGGAATGGAGAGCAGATGACGGGGGTAACCACTTTTAGTCTGAGGGTAGAAAAGTTTGGGCCTGGATTGCTGTGCTCTGCAAAGCGGCATTGGAGAAGTATATTGTCAGCCTGGGTGCAGTTAGCTTTGGGGGAGTCTACTGGAGCTGTGGAGAGGGTCATCAGCCTGTAGGGGACCAGCAAAAGGTGAGCTCATACCTAGGGGAGACTGTAACTAGGTCCTACTGGGGGCTATGGACAATTGCAGTCCAGGGGACAAGCTAATAGTTGAATTGAGATCTATTTTATGGCTGGTCAGGTTAGTCTTGTAGATCCTTGACTAAGCTTAGCTGTTAGTAGGAGGGGTAGTATGGTGGGGCTCGAGAGCAAGGCTTAAAACAGCCCTCCCATCCTGGAAAAACAAAGATGGCCGTACCACTTCTTTGACTACCTCATGCACTCTGTGATTGGCCAGCACTACTCATGTAGACATCACTGGCCAATCAAAGCAGTGAATACTGTCTTAGGGCTCATGTCCACGGGCAAAATGACATTTAAAATCCGCAGCGGCTCTCCCGCGCGCGGATCCGCACCCCATAGGGATGCATTGACCACCCGCGGGTAGATAAATACCCGCGGATGGTCAATAAAAAGGAATTTAAAAAATCTGGAGCATGAAAAAAAACGTGCCATGCTCCATTTTAGTGCGGATCACGCTCCGGATGGCCCCCATAGACCTCTATGGGTGTGGGAGATCCGCTGCGGATTGTAAATACTAGTTTATCGGGTGCATGAGATCCGCTGCGGATTTAACCCCTACCCGCTCCAGGACGTACCGGTACGTCCTCGGAGCATGGTACTTACCGCAACAGGACATACCGGTACGTCCTGGGGATAGTGCGAGATCACATAAGATCCCGCGCTATCCTGCAGCGGGAGCCGGCTGTCAGTCACGGCCGGCGTCCCGCTGCAACAGCGGGGGGGGGGGGGGGGGGGGGGGGAGGGGGGGCATGCCCCCCCCACCCCACCCCGCTGTTAACCCCTTCCCTGCCGCGATCTAAGTAGATCGCGACAGGGAAAGAGTTGACAGAGAGATCGCGCTCCCTCGGTGTCTCCGGCCGGCGAGAGCCCGGCCTGTCGCCATGGCAACAGGACGCCAGACACTGGCGTCCTGTATTGCCTGTGCCTATAATCGCTGTATAGGCGATAAGGCATGGGGGAGCAGTAGCTCTGCCATGCCTTATGACAGCGATCATAGGCACAGTACTGCAAGTCCCTCAGAGGGACTAGAATAGTGTAAAAGAAAAGAAAAGAAAAATGTAAAAAAAATGTAAAAAAACACCTTTTTTTATGCTTTTTCTAATATTAGCATAAAAAAAGGGAAAAAAAAATTAAAACCCCACATATTGGGTATTGACACGTCCGTAACGACGTGTACAAAAAGTTGAACACGCTTTTTATTTTGTACGACAAAAAGCGTAAAAAAACACGCTAAAAAACACAGGCAAAATGCTAATTTTTAGCATTTTGCCTCCCAAAAAATGCTATAAAAGTGATCAAAAAAGCCGTACATTCCCCAAAATGGTACCAATAAAAACTACAGCTCATTTCGCAAAAAATAAGCCCACATAGAGCTCCGTATTTAGAAAAATAAAAAAGTTACAGGACTTTGAATGCAGCTATAGAGAAACAAAATGATTTCCAATAAAAAGGGGGTTTTATTGCAAAAAAGTGTAAAAACCTAAAAAAAATATAACAATTATGGTATCGTTGTAACCGTACCGACCCGCAGAAAAAATTTAGTGTGTCATTTATGCTGCATGATTAACGCTGTAAGAAAAATAAAAAGAAATCTATGGCAGAATTGATGCGTTTTCTCTCCCTGTTATCATAAAAAAAAAAATAAAAAATTACGATATAGTCTATGTACCCAAAAGTGGCACTGATGAAAACTACGGCTCGCCGCGCAAAAAACAAGCCCTTATACGGCCGCGTCCACGGAAAAATAAAAAAGTTACAGGACTTTGAATGCAGCTATAGAGAAACAAAATGATTTCCAATAAAAAGGGGGTTTTATTGCAAAAAAGTGTAAAAACCTAAAAAAAATATAACAATTATGGTATCGTTGTAACCGTACCGACCCCCAGAAAAAATTTAGTGTGTCATTTATGCTGCATGATTAACGCTGTAAGAAAAAGAAAAAGAAATCTATGGCAGAATTGATGCGTTTTCTCTCCCTGTTATCATAAAAACTTCTTTTTCAGTGGCCTTGCGTTTTTTTTCACGCGCAGATGCAAAAATGCCATCCGCGCGCATACACGCGTGAAAAAAAACGCATCCGCGTGTCATCCGCATGCAATAAAATACAATAAAATACTATTTTAAGCTCATCCGCACTGCATCCGCGGCCCAAATCCGCGTTACAAATCCGGAGCAGATTTGATTTTCCCCGTGGACATGAGGCCTTAGACTACCGATGCATTATGGTGATCTTTGTTTCCCCCCGGGCGGAGGGTCGCTTTAAGGAGCAGAGACTACCCTGCTGTCCTGTAGTGAGAAGTGGATCCTAAGTGGAGACCTGCATAAAGTAACACAGTCCCAGGGTGACGCTCCTGTGAAAATAGTAGGGACGTGAGACAAAAAGTGCCGAATTTATACATATCATACTCTGTTTGATGCATGTCAGTGTGGATTCCACTTCACATGATGCAGAAAACACCCGCAGAGATTTTCAGCTACACCGTGGAAAAATCAATTAGGCTCAATCCTCGTGTAGATCGGTGGCACTTTATATTGTACATCTACGGCAGAAATCCGAGTGCCAGCCATGGATTTCTGCCAGTGGATTCTCTAGTTAATATGTGCCAGATTAAATCTAAAAAGTTTGAATACCCCCTTAAAGGGAACCTGTCATCTCCCTACATCACTATAAACTACGTTTAAGGTGCCTGCATGATCCTTCACGGAAGTCCGGGTGCCACACGAAAATCTGACTCTTCAGATTGCCGTGTGCATGCTCTCCCATACTTGTCTATGGGAGAATGCGCACAACAGCAACCTGAAGAGAGTCAGATTTTATTATGCTGCATGCAGACTTCAGTGCGGGATCTGGAGAGGGGGTGAGTATAAAAAATATCACCCCACACCCTGTCACCTCCCCAAACAGCGCCATAGCTTAGTTTACAGCACCATAAACTATGTTTATGGTGCTGTAGGGAGGTGACAGTTTCCCCTTTAAAGTCAGTAATAAGGATCCCAAAGTATCTCCTACCTCATTGATGTCATTGTTAGTTTTCACATGGCACCTCATACCTCAATGATGCTCTAAGCTCTAGTGAAACTGGAGGTGCCGGAGATGATGCCTCATGCTCAATGATGTCATTCATGTCTATTACATGGTTCCTCATGCTCAAGGATGTCATTCATGTCTATTACATGGTGCCTCATGCTCAATGATGTCATTCATGTCTATTACATGGTTCCTCATGCTCAGTAATGTCATTCATGTATATTACATGGTTCCTCATGCTCAAGGATGTCATTCATGTATATAACATGGTGCCTCATGCTCAATGATGTCATTCATGTCTATTACATGGTGCCTCATGCTCAATGATGTCATTCATGTATATAACATGGTGCCTCATGCTCAATGATATCATTTATGTATATAACATGGTGCCTCATGCTCAGTGATGTCATTCATGTCTATTACATGGTTCCTCATGCTCAGTAATGTCATTAATGTATATTACATGGTTCCTCATGCTCAAGGATGTCATTCATGTATATAACATGGTGCCTCATGCTCAATGATATCATTTATGTATATAACATGGTTCCTCATGCTCAATGATGTCATTCATGTCTATTACATGGTGCCTCATGCTCAGTGATGTCATTCATGTTGATTGCATGGTGCCTCATGCTCAATGGTGTCATTTATGTATATAACATGGTGCCTCATGCTCAGTAATGTCATTCATGTCTATTACATGGTGCCTCAAGCTCAATGATGTCATTCATGTCTATTACATGGTTCCTCATGCTCAGTAATGTCATTCATGTCTATTACATGGTGCCTCATGCTCAAGGATGTCATTCATGTATATAACATGGTTCCTCATGCTCAGTAATGTAATTCATGTCTATTACATGGTGCTTCATGCTCAATGATGTCATTTATGTATATAACATAGTGCCTCATGCTCAATGATGTCATTCATGTCTATTACATGGTGCCTCATGCTCAATGATGTCATTCATGTCTATTACATGGTGCCTCATGCTCAATGATGTCATTTATGTATATAACATGGTGCCTCATGCTCAATGATGTCATTCATATCTATTACATGGTGCCTCATGCTCAATGGTGTCATTCATGTATATTATATGGTGCCTCATGCTCAAGGATGTCATTCATGTCTATTACATGGTGCCTCATGCTCAAGGATGTCATTCATGTATATAACATGGTGCCTCATGCTCAATGATATCATTTATGTATATAACATGGTGCCTCATGCTCAATGATGTCATTCATGTCTATTACATGGTGCTTCATGCTCAATGATGTCATTTATGTATATAACATGGTGCCTCATGCCTCACTGATGTCATTCATATACCATGGTACCCAACTCAAGCTCTAGCTTCTAACTTTTTTAATTCAGTGAAATCTAAGCAGTTTGTTATTGATGAGAGGAGCCGTGGACACTTAATCCTTCAGTATCTGCAGGAAATCTTCTTCTCTTCTCTCATATCCACTGATCTCAGAGACGACTGCTCCGGATTCCATCTAATCTCTATGTAAATCTCACACTTTTTGTATGCGACACAGTCTATAAACCCAACAACAGCAACAACCACAGCTCTGCAAAAACCTGATCTAAGGCGTAAACTGCAAGAAGACAGTGTATACTACCTGCCCCCCTCCCGCAGGTATATTCTGCAGGTTGAGGCTATATACACTATATACCATTTGCCCTCCCCAGGTGTATACTGCAGGTTGAGGCTGCCTAGTAATCACTTGACTTCTTGCCTGGAGGATAAGTATTTAGGTCAGTGATTCTCAACCAAGGTGTTGCGGCACCTTGGTGTGCCTTAGGAAATTGCCCCAGGGGTGCAGCAGCTGGGTCAAATGCTAATTCTGCCTAAAGGCTGATGCCGGTAATTATTTTTTACCGGCCATATTAATGGACTGAGTCAGCGGATCACTTCCATGTGGTGTCCAGAGTATCAGTAATGAGTGAGTTGGACCTGTTCAGCAGACATCTCTGGATGCTGTTCGGCTGGAGCACAGTGGGGGACAGCATTTATTGGGAGACTAGCACTATAGGTCATCTGAGGCCTCAAAACTTATGGGGGCATCTGAGATTAAAGGCATCTATGGCAGCAGTATTGAAGAATACGAAAGATAATTTGGGTGATGTAGCAGGCAGTATGTGGGCATTGGAGGCCTTGAGGTCAGGGTAGTACAGGGGCCACTTAGGAGTGCACTATTACTATGAGGGTCACTGAAGGGGGCATTATTACTACTGGGGCCTCTGAAAGTGGTGGGTGCTTCTACTACTGGACCCACTGAGAGGGATGCTATTACTATAGGGGCCACTAGAAAAACGGAGGTAAAATCATACGTCGCAATCATCTATGCACCTAGCCATGCCCCCTGCCCGCACCTGCTTTTTGGTAAGGTTGCCCCATGGTAAAAAAAAAAGTCCCAAGGGTGCCCTAAAGGTTGAGAAACACTGATTTAGGTAGATGTACAGACGTGTTCTACTCTACTCTACACTGCATGCACCACGCAGACTTCTGCACATCACACACTCCTCTCTGCAGTGTCATTTCTATTAGACCCACAGCAAAAGGTGATACATTTTCATACAGGTTTAATTTCCTTTTTGTCGTCTCCTCGGACTGCGGGGCTGGGGTGATGTATCCAGTGCCAGCGCTTGCGTGGCATCTCAGCTCCTTCAGCAGACAGGAGATAGTGGCAGAAATGGAACTATATCAAATATTAGTGAAGGCCGTATCGAACATCACGCTGAACTGGCCGGACGCGACTGACACGTAATTATCAAGGCCCCTGATTCAATTCAAGATATTGTTAATGTTCTCTGGACTTGGAGATTGTGGGTCCTGCCCAAGTTGGAGGGAGGGGTTGTGACAGAAGACGTTGGGCACAAGGCGCCAGTTCATTAATGTGATCATTTATTTTTAGAATACCTTTTCCCAGCACAATTATATAACGTATAAGACTGTAATAAACAGCAGCAGAAATTCTATGTTCGGCTACTTAAAGGGCCAGGCCAGTCTTCTATATACATTGTATAATGAAAAGTTCTGAAACGTTGTAGTTTACTTTCTGTTTGAATTACTCATCATTTTCTTGATCCCTGCTGACTGTCAGTAAATGGAAATGTTCAAAGAGACCCTCAAGATTACTAACCTTGCAAAATGTCGCCGTATTAACGTGCTGCACCCTGCATTATTGTAATTCGAATGGTTGAGATCTGAAAATGTCTGACCAAGTGTATGCGCCATTGTGAAAGGTGATGTGATGTCATATTCTGATGATGTCATATTCTGAGGTAGCAGACTTGTGATCAGTAGTGTTGCTCGTCATGATCGGCTGGGTAATAAAATTGCATCACTTTGTGCTAAATCGGATCGCGTCATCCTGACCCAATTTTTTTTAAAATTGTTTTACAAGTAAAAGTAAGGGTGTGTGTTTTTTCTCTATGAATGTGGCTTAGTTGTTTGCACTTTTCCCTTTTAGTGCCGGGGTCCCAGGTTCAAATCCCATCAAGGATGATATCTGAGGCAACTACTGATCAAATAGTGATGAAATACTGATGCAATAAAGTTGTAATGTCATCTGTAACACATCCTTAATATGGATTCGTATTACGGACATGTTACATTACGCTCATCTGAAAGTGACCTAATATGAAGCACCTATCCACGCTAGTTGGTAACAAAAATGCAAGACTACAAACTCGCCAAGGGATGACAGGAACAGAATAGTGAAGGTAACCGGATGGTGGCACAAACGCATGAAGATGATGGAAGTCAGATGACTATAATAACCGACTGGAATTGACAACAACTTTAACTTTCGCTAATCTATACATGACACTGTCCCTAACACTAGACACCACTGTCCCTGAGTATCCCTAAAAATATCCCTAATAGAAGCCTTTCTTGAAATACTGATCATGACAACCAATGAGAGAGCACTAAGACCTAGTGGCAAGAAAACTAATCTGAACAAAGCTCAATAAGCAGACAAGACAGATATACAAGGGTAAAAGGCAAAAAAATGGACTAGAAATAACAAAAAGACCAAAACTACAGTGGAATGAAGATAGACTAGGAACAGCATACTAGAAACATTTAAGAAATACATGATAAAAAAAAATGCAAATACCTTACACTATAACCAGCAACACATTTCAGAAACCAGGCAAATGTGCAGGAAAATAGAGTATTTTCCAATATTCTGAGCTTAAGTCAAGACACATCGAGGATGAGCTAAATGTAAATAAACTGCTCCTTTAAGGTTACAGGACTCTAGTCATCCTCCTCCTACAACTCCTATTATCTCAGTGTAAATGTCTAGTGGCACACAATAATCTCACCCAGATGTGCCAGCTTTGGTGGGCACACAGTAAATTTTCTATTCTATAGTATATGGATGTATATTATACGAGCCGCACAGGAGCGATAGTCGGGCGGTAGTCTGTAGAACGGCTGTCGGGCACTTATGGTCCTGACCGTCGTCTTGTGTAAAGGGAACTCTAGAGGTTGTAGCATTCTCCTGTATAGTACAACAGAGTTTTGCGCTAATTATCTCCCAGGATAGCGTTCATGTTCTGTAGAGGTAGCACTGCTTACTTAGCTGTGTGTTAGGTTTTGCGGGATCCGGCTGGTTATGGTGCTCTGGTTTGGCTCTCATTTCCTACTATTATTTGTAATCTACATAATTGGGCGGATGGTGGAGCAGCGGGTAAGAGCTCCTGTACCCCCTCCCCCCCGCTCAGCCTCAATCGCTCCTTCTGTTTGACCTTAAAGACTGGTTCATGTCATTGAGGCATTAGGAAAGTCTCAATCTGTTACTGAAAAGTTCCCTTTCCTGCATGAGGGAAACAGCGAAGGGAAGGAAAACAAGCGATAAATGTGGATTTCATACATAATAAATTGCATCTTAAATGTTCAGGTTTTCTGCAAATGGTTTCAGCTGCCAACAGAGAATGTTCCAGTAGCGGCTCAGCCTCGCGGGACACGGCCGGTAACTACGTGTGAAGAGAACAGTCCCCGGTTTTATCACATTATTTCTACCTTTTGGCGCCTGCCACGAGGACCTTCACTTATTTCGTCTACAATAAAAAAAACCTCTCAACACTGCAGCGACTTTATTATCGATTTCTGGATATCACAGGGAGAAACCACTAAAACGGATGGAAAGCGGCGACCTAGTAATGCTTAAAGGGAAACTTTACGACAAATTACTACGTAAATCAACAGAACTTTTGTACATTTTTATAAATTGTTTCCTACTCTAGTCACATCCGGAGCAGCGCTTATAGTTCTGCTGTTACACTATGATTTATATTCCAGTCCTATTCAGAGCTGCATTTACAATCTTCCTGTTAATTTATGGATTAGATTTCAGTCACATCTGGAGCTGCGCTCATAATTCTGCTCCATTATGATTTATTACTGCAGTCACAATCAGAGCTACATCTCAATCCGGCTCTTTTATACTCCAATCACATCCAGAGCTGACTTCCCAGAGCTAAATATGGCTGCCATTATGATGCCAATAGTCCAGCTTTGTGCAGACCCTGAATGCCACACAAATCTGCAGTACATTATTCTTCTTGCCAATCAGCACTACCCATGCCAACTGACATGGGACACATTTCATTCCATGTCCATCAGCAATGCCAGAGTGGTAATCTCCATGTCTGGCCCAGACTGTATATCCTTTCAGAGATTTACACTTCCCATCATCCCGTGCCTTCACATACTGTAATCCTAGATCTACTGATCCAACTTCTACCCCAGAGCCTCTACCACTGAGATCACCCTCATCGCCCCAAATACCATTATATACAACCTACCCTGGAACAATCACATGGAAATAATTCCAATCTCATCACACCAAGTGCTTAAAGGGGACCTATGACATTAAAAGTAAGACTCAGCTATTTTCTTAAGGAAACAGCACCTCTCCCATCTATGGCTGTGTCTAGTATTGCAGTGTGTTTACATGTTTAGGACGGAGGTCCCGTGCTAGATTATACACAACTTCTCTTGTTGCTTCATATCTACAGCTGCAGCTTCTCTCTCTTTCTCTCTGTAAGGCTCGTGCTGTGAGAGGGGAGGAGGAGCAGCAAGAGGGAGATATTTCATTGGCAAGCATTGAAAGAGAGAGAGAGGGGAATGGAGAGCAAGCAAAGGGGAGGGAGAGAGTGTGTGTCTTTATAGAAATCTTCAGGTTAAACACAATAATTCCTGGCTGCTCCATATCTACGACAGCAGTTCCTCTCTTTTTCTATAAAGCTCATGCTGTGAGAGGGGAGGAGGAGCAGCAAGAGGGAGATATTTTATTGGACAAAGAGTGGGCACATTCATCAGGCTAAGAGAGCTAAAGAGAAGCAGAAGGGGTAATAGAGAATGAGAAAGGGGAAAAGAGTGCATGAGAAGGAGTGTCTTTATAGAAACCCGCAGATTATAGACAATATTCCTGACTGCTCCACATCTACATCTGCAGTTTCTCTCTCTCTATCTCTCTGTCTCTCTCTCTCTCTCCCTCTGTGTATGTGAGGCTGATGCTGTGAGAGGGGAGGAGGCGCAGCAAGAAGGAGGTATTTTATTGGCTAACAATGCGCACTGTCATCAGATGTAGATAGATAAAGAAAGAGAAGGGAATAGAGAGTGTAGAAGGAAGGGAGGGTGGTAAGAGAATGCCTTTATAGAAACTTGCAAGTTATAGACAACAGTCATGGCTGCTCCACATTTACATCTGCAGTTTCTCTCTGTGCCTGTGAGGCTCATGCTATGAAGGGGGAGGAGCAGCCAGAGGAAGATATTTCATTGGCTAAAAGTACACATCAGGCTAAGAGAGGGAAAGAGAGAGGGGTAATAGAAAGTAAGGGAGAGAGTTAGAGAGGGTGAAAGCAAGCACAAGAGAGAGAGAGAGAGAGAGAGAGAGAGAGTGTGCACCTCTGTGGAAACATCCAGGTTAATGACATTGCTGACTGTTCCACATCTACAGTTGGAGTAGCGGGAGGTGTGTGTGAGGGGGGGGGGGGGGGGTTCAGGAGGAAATATTTCACTTTTAGTTTTTGCCCCTTTGTTATTTTATCTTTCATCTTCTCCGTCTCTATTATTTGAACACTTGTTCCTGTTTTGCATTAAAGAAGAATAATTGGGAAGAGCAGCGTTTTATTGCTGACTGTCTCCACCGGAGCCTGGTAATGAGATGCTCATTAGAGATTTACTGAAATCAGATGTTCAGTCATGTTTCATTGGGATTCCCGGGTGGATGGATTTGATGGATCGGGGATACGCCACAGACAGGGGAGAGGTGACCCCTCTGACATACAGCGCACGTCTTCGGTGTAAAGTCTTGTGTTGTTCTCTGTGCCAGGGGCTCAGGGCGGAGGAGGAGGAGGAATCCCGGAATTTCTTATGAAGAATCTTAGGATGCAGGCCAAGCCGTGAAGAGCTGCAGCAGATTGTGATTCTATCCAGAGAACATAAAATAACGTTCACCTGGCGCGGCTCCGGTGGGGAAGTGCGCACGATAATTATGTTAATGTCTTGTGTTGTTTTCACGCGATTGGCTGATCTCCCGGCCTCTAAAGCAAACTCCAACTCTCCAAGGAGACGGGATATTCATCCTTGTTTATGGGCCTCATTTTTAAGAATAACACTACGCGTTTTGTGAAACTTCCCTGGCAGAGGTTCAAGAGAGTCGAAAAGCAAACAGCGTCCAGAGTAGCGAGTCCGCTCGGCTCCAATACAACGGCCAGAGTCAGAGATTAATGGTTGGACACATTGAGCCGTCCTCCCGGGGGACGTGAGAGCGGCTAATTATGTGTCTGGCTTGTGTCAATTAAGAGGCAATTAAAACAGCATATTTCTGAGCAGGTCAGAGACGTTGTAAGTAGCTACAGTGTTTACAGAACGCAAGATCCCAAGAATCGCCGCCAAACGTCAATAATAATATCATAGCATGGAGGATACAGGTCTGGGGCGAGTCCTGGTCGTGTAGACTATAGGGGCAGTCAACAACATGTACACATCAGAGGCTCCTGACTACACAGCTGTGTGGTAGCCAATGCGGACCACGAGGAGCAAGCGCGGATGAGAGAGTGAGGGCCAATCAGAGGGAACAAAGGCGGATCACAGGGAGCGAGCGCGGATGAGAAAGTGAGGGCCAATCAGAGGGAGCAAATGTGGATCACAGGGGGCCAGCGCGGATGAGAGAGTGAGGGCCAATCAGAGGGAGCAAATGCGGATCACAGGGAGTGAGCGCGGATGAGAGAGTGAGGGCCAATCAGAGGGAGCAAATGCGGATCAGAGAGTGAGGGCCAATTAGAGGGAGCAAAGGCGGATCACAGAGAGCCAGCGCGGATGAGAGAGTGAGGGCCAATCAGAGGGAGCAAATGCAGATGACAGGGAGCGAGCGCAGATGAGAGAGTGAGGGCCAATCAGAGGGAGCAAATGCGGATGAGAGAGTGAGGACCAATCAGAGGGAGCAAATGCGGATCGCAGGGAGCGAGCGTGGATGAGAGAGTGAGGGCCAATCAGAGGGAGCAAAGGCAGATCACTGGGGGCCAGCGCGGATGAGAGAGTGAGGGCCAATCAGAGGGCGCAAATGCGGATGACAGGGAGCGAGCGCAGATGAGAGAGTGAGGGCCAATCAGAGGGAGCAAATGCGGATGACAGGGAGCGAGCGCAGATGAGAGAGTGAGGGCCAATCAGAGGGAGCAAATGCGGATGAGAGAGTGAGGACCAATCAGAGGGAGCAAATGCGGATCGCAGGGAGCGAGCGTGGATGAGAGAGTGAGGGCCAATCAGAGGGAGCAAAGGCAGATCACTGGGGGCCAGCGCGGATGAGAGAGTGAGGGCCAATCAGAGGGAGCAAATGCGGATGACAGGGAGCGAGCGCAGATGAGAGAGTGAGGGCCAATCAGAGGGAGCAAATGCGGATCACAGGGAGCGAGCGCGGATGAGAGAGTGAGGGCCAATCAGAGGTAGCAAATGCGGATCACAGGGAGCGAATGCAAGACACACAGAGAGAGAGAGAGAGTGTGGATCACAAGGAGTGAACAAAGATCAGAGGGAGCGAGCAAGGACAGGAGAGTGCAGATAACAGGGAGCGAGTGCGGATGAAAGAGTGAGGGCCAATCAGAGAGAGTGAGTGCGGATCACAGGGAACCAGTGTGAGTCACAAAGAGTGAGTGTGGATCACAAGGAGTGAGCAAAGATCACAGGGAGCAAGCGAGGATAGGAGAGTGCAGATCACGGAGAGCCAGTATGGATGAGAGAAAAAACAATGCAGATCACAAGGAGCAAATGTGGACCAGAGAGTGAGCACATATCAGATGAAGCAAGCACATATTGGAGGGAGTGAGCATATATCAAAGGGAGAGAGTGTGAATCAGGGGAGAAAGAGCAGATTAGGGGGAGCGAATACAGAAAAGAAGAAATGAGTGCAGATATCTATCTATCTATCTCATATCTATCTATCTATCTATCTATCTATCTATCTATCTATCTATCTATCTATCTATCTATCTATCTATCTCCTATCTATCTATCTATCTATCTATCTATCTATCTATCTATCTATCTATCTATCTATCTATCTCATATCTATCTATCTATCTATCTATCTATCTATCTATCTATCTCATATCTATCTATCTATCTATCTATCTATCTATCTATCTATCTATCTATCTATCTATCTATCTCCCCCCATATCCATTACATATATAATCTCTCTGTTGTTTTTTTATTGGCTCATTGACAAGCCACAAATAATTAAATAATTGGCACCCGATTGCTGACAGATTAATTGCCCGCAGAGACCCCCTGGCGCCTCAGGCAGATATAGCGGTGGGGCCTGCGGGGTTTTATGTGGATGCCTGCAATTCCCTCTGATTTGCGGGATAAGAAGGATTTAAGGGGGAAGCTGAGCCACAGGAGGGGTGACCTCAGTGCAACGTTCGGGATGCTATCAATCTCAGTCACCTTCTTGGCTCTGACACAAATTCCCACAAATCAGCAGTAGCTCAAAGCCCTCCACCTGCTGCTCTCTGGCTGGGAGTTGTAGTTCTTCAGTTGCATTGCTCCCCTGGCATTCATTGGTTGGAGGCATCAGTACATAAAAGCTGGCAAATAGAGGACAAAAACATGTGACAGCTGTTACTCCATAAATAGATACAATGAGAGTAAGCTATTATGACCGGCATTTTATATGGCAAGCTATTGGAGGAAGATGCGCCAAACGCGCCAGCCTCTTCAGCTGTCCATGTGCCACAAACAAACCTACGCCAATTACTGGCATACATTATAGTAACTCTATCAGGCAGTGAGATCCTCCGCCCCTCTGGCTCAGTTCATCAGCCAGAAAGCACTAGATGAGCAGAACCTACGTGTCAGTCTTCACTGTCATCCTGGCATTGCATTCATAAACCAAGAAACAGTAAATGACTGAGTTGGGCTCTCATGCAGCCTGGTAGATACATAATTGGCGCGTTCAAATGAGAATCCTTCAGTCTTTTATTTTCGCTGTATAAGTGATGGACCGAGCGCTGTTGAAACTGAACGATGGGCGCAACGATGTTTGGTCGGGCATGTCACCGCCATAGCAAGGCTGAAAATTGCATGAACGAGAGGCAGCCATGACCAAGTCATGACTGCAACTCCCGTTTTAATGCCCGTTCAGATGGCTGAGGCTGCGGTGCATAAATACATCGCAGCCCCAGGATACCATTAGCTGGATCTGCTAAATTCCCCCAACTCTCCGCCTCTTGCCGGCTTACAACAAGGGGAGGGGGCTGAAGCTCAGCAGAGCTAGTCCCTCCCCCTCTCTGCTCCACCTATGGGTGCTGCCGACAAGGGGGAGGAGGCTCCCGTCCCCTCCCATTGCAGACTGCCGGCAAGGGGCGGAGAGGGGGAGAGAAGGGAGAGGGAGCTTAGCAGTCACGATGCTAAACTCCCTCCCACCTCCCTTCTCCAGCCGCTGTCATAGGCTCTAATAGGAGTCTATGGAGCCTCTGCCGTATCCCGGACGAAGATAGTTCCAGAACTATCTTTTCTGGCAGGCATAAAAACGTCCGGTCTGAATGTGCACTGTATGCGCTATCTTTGCAGGCCGGACGTTTTTATGCATCAGGAATATGCCCACCTGAACTGATGCACTGGAAACCAATGTATCAGATGAGTAGCGTATATTGGCTGGCCGTAAAAATGCGGCGATATACGCTCGTGTGAAAGAGCCCTTAGGCATATTTGCGTGTGTATATTGCATTGACATCAATGGTCTGTACACATTAACTGATATTGTGCGTGCCAAAAAATAAAACACGCTCTAGTTTCCTGTGCGTTCGCGCACCAAAGATCCCTATAGATGTCTAGGGGGGGGGGGGGGGAAGCACGCATAGTGCGCAACAGGATGCGTTACACACTGTGCAAAAAGAGAACATCTGGAACTCATTAGACTACATAGCCATTTAAATCGGAACATGTTTGTCTGCTGCGAGCAAATGATCATGCCCTGCGAGTGCAAAAAGGACAGTAAAAGGCATCAATACATGTGCCAAAAAGACTCGTTCATAACACAAATCTGTTGCCCTGAGGAGTACGTAAAAGCGCATACGTCCGTGTGAAGCCACATTTCCCATAGCGGTTGCTATCTGTGGCTGTGAGGATTTGTAAGGCCTTCAGACTATTTCATCCCAGTGACCCCTGGAGTTCTGCGCTTAATCCGAAGTCAGTGAATCAGATGCCCTTCCCTTGCATTGAGCTGATGAACTTGTTATTGTCACGTAATGGCGTCCTAGTATGATGGCGCCAGCACGGCGCCGTATTGCCGTACGTTTATACACAGAGGCGGCTCTAGAAACATTTTCTAACCATGAAAACTGCAACAATATTTGTGTTGTTTTGTAATATTGTTCTATTCCTGCGCTACTTCTATGAAGTATGACTACAGCAGACTATGGGTTAACAGTAGTGTATACACTCCGGGCATGTGCTATAGAGACCGAATCAGCAGGGAGTGAGAGCTAACCGAGTTCTGACTGCAGCTCTGGGTGTGAGTGGAGTATGAGATATGATAGTGACTGCAGCTCTGGGTGTGACTAGAGTATGAGATATGATAGTGACTGCAGCTCTGGGTGTGACTGTAGTATGGTCACATCCAGAGCTGCACTCACTATCATGTCTCATACTCCAGTCACATCCAGAGCTGCAGTTTCTATCATATCTCATACTCTGGTCACATCCAGAGCTGCAGTCACTATCATATTTCAGAGTATGAGATATGATAGAGACTGCAACTCTGGATGTGACTGGAGTAAGAGGCATGATAGTGACTGCAGCTCTGGATGTAACCAGAGTAGGAGATATGATAGTGACTGCAGCTGTGGGTGTGACTGGAGTATGAGATATGATAGTGACTGCAGCTCTGGATGTGACTAGAGTATGAGACATGATAGTGACTGCAGCTCTGGATGTGACTAGAGTATAAAATAAGTTAAATGAAGGAAAATAAAATATCTGAATAATCAAGTAAAGAAATCCTGCGTACGGCCAGGGGAGTGCTGCGAACGCCCTCTGCCAGGAGTTGGATTGGTCGTGGCGCCAATGTAAAAAAATGGTTGTACTCAGATCACATAGTTGGGATTTCACACCCCTTTCCTGTGCAGCGCAGTCACTCAGTAGAAGGTAACTTGTCTCAGGTTCTCCTTTATTTTGAGCAGATCTGTATTTGCCGCAGCGCACTCCGAAGACGACGTGTTAAAAAGCTGCTTTCAATCGCGCCTCATAGGATGCTCATTGAGTTCTGCTGCGGCCGCCCAGGTAATTGCTGCAATTTTGGTTATGTTGGATTGATCTTCTGCAGCTTCGGCGCTGGAATTCGGCATCAAAACATTCTCATTCTGAGAGTAAACAGAACGTGGGTTTCACCTGAAGCTGCGGGCGATGCCAGGGCCGGCGGGAGGGGGCGGGTTATCTGGATCAATCTTCTCCTTATTTCTATTACTTTTCACTTAGTAGGAAAGTTTCTAACCTAACTTTCCCCGAGTCCTTAAATCACGTGTTGCTGCGAATATTGTCATCCCAGGGCTTGTGTCCGAGATAGAAAATTCGCAGTATGTCCTATTTTGGGGTGATTCTGTTGAGGAATCGCCTGTTATTTCCTATGAGCGCCAATTTTACTATTGAAACAAGGGGCATGAAAATTACGTGTTCGTATTTCTTGCAAAATGTATGACACTTGCAGAAAAAAATCCGGAGTTCAGTAGTGCGATATTGGTCCGAGTTTGTCGCGTGTGTAAATACAACCTGCGGCCGGCCTCACACGAGCGTAACTGCAACTGCACGCACCTTAGCGCAACATTTTTGCGCTATGAACGAGGCTTTTTTGAGTCCATATCGGCGCATCTTACCGCACTTTTTCTGACCGCAGAACTTGTTTATTTGCACGCAGCAAACAAATGCACCAATTGAAATGGCTAATTAGTTCCAGATGTGTTCTTTTTCAAGTGGAATTACGCATTTCCTCATGTATTGTGCGTGTATTTGCGCACCCATCACATTGACTTCTATGGGAATCTTTGGAGCACAAACATGCAGAAAGATACAGCATGGTGTATCTTATTTGCGCAGTCAAAATACGCACATGTGAACCAACTCATCTAAATCAGTGGGTTCTATTCACTGCGCATTTCACACCCAAATACATCCGTGATGAGCCAGCCTCGCAGTTTTGTTCATGAGATGTCGGAATGTCAGCGCTACTTTTCTCGCAAAAACATCGTTGACGCTTCTGATTTTCTTGCAAGAAAGACAATAGGACTTTCTAGTTTTAAAAAACACATCGCATGAAAATCGTAAGTTTGTGCTTTGCAATGCGATATAAAGGAGGCCCCATAGGGAAACGTGGGAGATAAAAAAAAAAAAACGCAGAAAGATAGGACGTGCCATGATTTTTTTTTTCTCGCAACATCACATGAGTGAAAAGCATCGCAAGTCTGAAGGAAACCATTGAAAAGCATGGGTTTCATAATTCTGCATTTTCAGGCGCTCTCACATCACGCAATTTTAACACCAGTGTGAAGCTAGCCTGTTATATTAACTAGTGTCTTACACTCCACACCCTTCCAAAGCTGCATCTATTGTTCTCAAGATAGCCTCTTTATTTAGCACCATACAACCAGACACAATCGTTTAGTTTCGTGGAGCTCCCATAATGCAGTGCACAATGCTGCTACAATGGGTCAGTTTTCTGCTGTGGCCGTTACACAGTGTATGCATATTTGCTTGTGCATGAGCTTAGCGTTTTTGCGGAATGAACGCCAGCCTAAGGGGTCAGGGGAACATTCTTGTCTACTTTGGCCGCCTGCAGACGGGCGGGTCGGATCCAGCGGCGAGTACCCAACCCGAGCGCCTGCAGAGAGCAGCGCGTACTCACCCGCGCCCCGCAGCTCCGGCTCTGTCATGTGCCGGCTGCCAGGCAGCCAGCGGCGGGTGGGTGACGTTTCTGTGCGGGGCTCTGAGAGCCCCGCACAGAAATAGAACATGCTGCAGTTTGTTTGCCGCGCGAGATTTCGTGCGGCCAAACCGCGGGCGTCTGCATAGGTTTGCATTTGGTAACGCAATCCTATGCAGGCTTCCAGTGGCAAAAATCCCGTGGGAAATCCCGCCACGGAATTTCTGCCCGTGTGCAGGCGCCCTTTCTCAGGGTGAAAATCCATCCAGACCTAATACTTCTCACAGCTGACGCTTGTTACAGTTGTATCTAAACAATCCTCTGTCAGCTAAACAGCAGCAGCAGAAATCTCTCTTCTGTCCTGATAGTTTGCTACAATGTATCAGTGCAGGAAACATGTATCAGTCTGGCATCCAGGCTGTTTACCCCAGTCCATTGTCTAGATTGGATACAACTGTAACAAACCCTCAGCTGTGAGCAACATTATATCATTCTCTGTATATAAACAAGAATGTTCCCATTCACTGTCAGCAAGTAGAGATCTTTATAAAGGTGAAGAATTGATATAGAAAGTATCTTAGAAGTTTGCAGTTTTCATTCTAGGATGATAAAACGTTACGCGGGACGGATTGTCCCTTTAACCTGTGAAATGACTTTTGGATCATAAATTGCGCTGATATCTCTCGACGCCTTTCGTTCTCATCTAATGTCTATATATCGGTCGCAGTTTTGGATATGATTGTGATGCATCTGATGCGGCTCTCTGCTTGGCGCTGGCGCAGCGCTCCGCCAGGACATAATCATATAAGAGGAGTCATCATTATTAATGACCGTTCCTAGAAAGCTGTAAGATTAGAGACAGTGTAATCACAAGGAATCCTCCGCAGATCCGTAATGATGCCTAAGCCGGCTCTGCTACATGGGAGGAAATGAGAAGCCACACAGCAGAATCAGCAGCACAAACTGATACATCAGGCTGTGTGCTCTGCAGCAGCGTGCACAGGGGGCACTACCAGTCCCCCATGGACCTAACTGACTCCTAACAGGGGCGTCAGGTCATTGTGTTGACTGGATAAATAGTTTGCATGTAACGCAGGCTCTATTAGAAGCATGAAGAGCCTCATCCTTTATTTGGAGATGTAGAAACAATAAATATACAGTGTAATGGGATTGGGATATAATTAATCTCCACTAAATAACCCCTTCCCCTTTTGAGGCTTTTAGAGGTAACAAAGGGGAATTTGTTGATCATTACTTATCCTGTACTGATCCTGAGTGACATCATGTATTATACTGCAGAGCTGCACTCACTATTCTGCTGGTGGAGTCACTGTGTACATATATTACTTATCCTGTACTGATCCTGAGTTACATCCTGTATTATACTGCAGAGCTGCACTCACTATTCTGCTGGTGGAGTCACTGTGTACATACATTACTTATCCTGTACTGATCCTGAGTTACATCCTGTATTATACTGCAGAGCTGCACTCACTATTCTGCTGGTGGAGTCACTGTGTCATTACTTATCCTGTACTGATCCTGAGTTATATCCTGTATTATACTCCAGAGCTGCACTCACTATTCTGCTGGTGGAGTCACTGTGTACATACATGATATTACTTATCCTGTACTGATCCTGAGTGACATCCAGTATTATACTGCAGAGCTGCACTCACTATTCTGCAACTTCAGAGCTGAAATCTCTCTGCATTTTCTTGTCTACACAGGGATTGCTCATGAGATTTCCATTGTGGTAAGTTTTGTCTTGGTACTAGGCTTTGTACAGTCATCTGATGCAGGAAAGATTAACTGCTTCCCTGCATTATAGTCGTGTAGTTAAGCTGTTTGGGAAGTGTTTCAAGCTTGCCGTTTTCAATAACAACCAACAGAATTGTGAGTCCAGCTGTGGAGTAATGTAATGTATTTTATACAGTGACTTTCCAGCAGCAGGACTACCCTGCAATCAGCTAGTAGGCAGCAGGCCTGCACAATAATTAGCAGTTGATCCTTTCATCAGAGCCGTAGTCATTGCTTTCGTGTATTTGCAGGTTCCTCTGTATGTGCGGAGCTGCGATCATTGTGATCAGTTGGAAGTTAGTCTTCTTTTCTGTGAGGTCTGCTAACCCTTTTCAATCCTATTTTGGATTCAGGGTTTCCTAGGGGGCTCTCTCTTTCTGCCATTATACAATGGCACCATCTGCTGGCTAGAGCCAGTACTGCGGTATGTGACATGCTGGAGAGGCCCCCAACAACAGAGCGGCCAGTAATATACAGTAAGAATACCCTGCCGGACGTCTTCTGACATCGGAGCTGTGCAGGCTTCAATCAGAATGTCTTTAGACGTCTGACAGTGGATTGGAAAGGGTTAATAGTCTTTTGCACTGTTGCTTAAAGTGACCCTCCGGCCTGGAGAAACAAAGGTGGCCACATCGCTTCTCTGATTGCCTTATGCAGACTGTGTATTAGTATGTATCATTACGGCGCTTTTACATGGCCATAGGAGCTTTTACGTGCGCCCGCCTGCACCATAAAGAAGTGTGAACGGGCGCACAAATCTGATGTTTGTGTGTCTGTTCAGACAGCACAGCCACGGCGCATATATGCCGAGGCCACGATGCTGTTGGGCATGGAGAGACAGCTTATCTGTCTCCCACTTCCTTCCCCCTCTCCGGCTTACCTCCTCTCTCCTCCCCTCCGGCTGTTTGTAATGGGAGAGGGCGGTACGGGGGCAGAGCTAAGCTCCCGCCCCCTCCCTGCCCCTTGTCTACAACCAGCAATGGGATGGGGTAGGGGCAAAGCTCTCCGCCCCCCGCCCCCCCCCCCCCCCCCCACACACACACCGTCCCGCGCCTCCCATTGCAAACAGCCAGACGGGAGGAGAGAGGAGGAGAGAAGGGGGAAGAAGTCACACTGCTAAACTCTCTCCCACCTCCGTTCTCCAGCCGCTGTCATGGGCTCCCATAGGAGCCCATGCAGCGGCTGACGTATTCCGGCTGGGACAGATAGTTCCAGAACTATCTTTTCGGCCCGACATAAAAGCACCCGGCACTATATTGGCCCTGTTCGCATTTACTCCGCAGGAATATGGCCATGTGATCTGATGCGCTAGAATCCAATGCATCAGATCGTAGCGTATATCGGCCCCCCATGAAAACAGGCCTCTTTCACATGAGCGTCCTTTTCACACTGAGTAGGTGCATCAAAAAATTGCATCTAAAAGACCCAATGGTTTCCTATGGGTTCTTTCAGATAAATGATTTTTGAGGCGCTGAGAATATCGCGCAATAGGTACGGGTTTTTTTAAAGCTGAGATTTCTCGCTGTCAAAAGATAGGACATGTCCTATCTTTTGACAGCACAGCGCCCCCGTCTCCCATAAACTCCCATGGGAGCCAGCCGGAGAAGGGATGGGGAGCAGCACACTCGCTAATAGCAGCCGCGACGTGCTTACAGCTGCTATTCATTTACCTGATTTAATGCCAAGATAGCTTCGCTGTTTTAGCGCGGCTATCTGAGTGTTAAAACAGCGCTCGTGTAAAAGGGCCCTTAATATGCAGCTTTCTACAGATACTTAATGACATCTAACCCTGCGATGTGTTAATGAGTTACGCATCCCACACTCTCTAATTCTCCTGTCTGTGGAGATGTCAGTCTTCACTGCAGTATTTGCATTGTGAAAGTATTGACTTATATGTTAGTGTCTTGTACATAATATCTGTGCCGTGTACACAGCAAGAAACATGTGAGTAACAGATACATTGTAGTTACATTTTACTAACAGGGTCCCAGGCACTGAGCATGCAGCTTTGTTATAATCAACCTTTGTAATGTTAGAAGAGAACCTTTGTAATGTTTCACTACGGCTTTATTCACACAAGCATTGTAACGCGGCTACATAGTTTTCACGCGACCATCTAAGGCATTGGCTTCCAATGTATTCGTTCATATGGGCGAATTTGTGGCACGTAAAACGTTGCATCGTAAAAAATAGAACATATACGCTGGCGGCTTCCATAGACTCCTATGAGAGCTGGAAAAAAGGGAGAGGGAGGCAGTTTTGTAGCGTCCAACGCAGGGAAAAGCTTACAGGTGCCTCTATGTAGGCATTAGGAGTCATTCTGAGCATGTATGCTGAGCGAGGGATTTAAGAACGCATCCGCTCGTGTGAAGGAGCCCTAAGATAGAAGTATCACACATGTTGTAGACTTTGAACTGTTGACTTGTTTCACCTTGTGGGGGGGGGGGGGGGGGGTTATACTATAAACGCTTGCATTGCAACAATGAAACAGAAGAGTTGCTAGAGACAGCAGTGTTCTTTCTCATTCTTCCCCGATGTATCGCAAAATACTTCGACATACCTGTTTCATAAGGCCACAATACCCCTTGAGTATCACCTAAATTAACGGATTACTTTAACAGCATTTAACCCTTTCCAATCCACTGTCTGACCTCTGAAGACATTATGATTTAAGGCTGTACAGCTCCGATCTTGGAAGACGTCCGTCGGGGTTCTCTTACTGTATATTGCCAGCCTCTCTGCTGTTGGAGCCTATCCAAAGTGTCACCTCATGCAGTACTGGCTTTAGCCAGCAGATAGCGCCGTTGTATAATGGCAGAAAAAGAGTAAGCCCCCTAGGAAAACCAGGATACAAATTGGATTGGAAAGGGTTAACTCATGAATCAGGAACCCGGGATGAGCAGTGCTATCGGTCGCTCCTGGGTGAGGCAGTGCTGCAGCACGTAGAATTGGGGAAAGACACATAAGAAGTGACTATAGTGTTAAGATGAGTCCGCGCTGCGTCTGCAATCTGATGGGGCTCGTGTTATGGATCCTGGCATTTGGTTCGTGTCAGCATCAGCTTATTGTCCATGTCACATTGTTTTTAGCCTCATTATTCTCCTCTAGTATTCCTGTTCTAGTACTCTCTCTATACATTATATACACAGTAAATGTGTAATATCACATACAAAGCGGTTTCTGGGACTGACAGAAGCCAGAACATCCCACGGCCGGAGGCGATTTCCCGAATCTAAAATCTCCTTCATATCATCAGTTCTATCTCATCCCCAGATGTGTTTGTCGCAGTTCGCCGCTCTCTCTGCACCGTCATTTAAAGAATTAGGTCGATTAAACTGATAACTTTCAGCTTGTCTTTCACTCAGCTTGTCATCGCCTGGAGGCACGATCTCTGCTGGGGGCGCTTTTAAAAGGGCACAAGAATAAACCGGCTTCACACAAGCGTAAGCGTATTTGCCGAATGAAAGTTGCACGTTTGCGCACACATCGGCGTATCTTACTGCATATAATGCCCATCGATGCTCTCTGGAGTGATTACATTCTTTAATGAATGCAAATATGCAGGAAAATAGAGCATGCCGCGTTATTTGACACAATTGCGCACGCAAAATACTCTTCTCTGAATAAACCCATTGAAATCAATGGGTTCTATTTTCTGCATATTGCCTGCGCACAGAGGTGTAATTTTAAGCTCCTGGGCCCCAATGCAGAACCTGTAACAGGGCCCCCAACTATAATGCTTTATTCATAGTACTGGGCTCCCTATATGGAGAAGAGAGGCCTTATGGGCCCCCTAAGGCTCCTGGGCCCGGGTGCAACCGCATCCCCTGCACCCTCTATAGTTACGCCCCTGCTGTGCAATAGTTTCATGTGTAAATGTGTGCTTGTGAATCTGGCCCTAATCTACATATCATATGCTCTGCACAACACTAGAACCCTTACACCGACATGCAAATTGTCCAAAGTCAGCTCTGACCCAATTCCGTGAATTTTCATATTGTGCTAAATCTCACCAATGTTCCCACAGAAGCTGCAGAATGTCATTATTTCCAGTTTGCCCCCAGACATTCACAAACTTGAGGAGTAGTTGAAGCTCTTGGGCTCCCTCAGTCATCACTGTCCATTTATGGTACTACAGTCCTTTATCTGTCAGAGGGGCCAGAGCATCTCCCTTTTTAAGGTCCGGGTGTGACTTCAGCCTCTATAACCCTTTACCCTCAGTCTCATACTGTAGAGTGTGAGAATGACCTCAGGTAGCCCCCAGTCAGTCTCACACCGCCAATTAAACATTTCTCATGTTCCAAATTCTGCAGATTATCAAAATGATCTGTGACACAAATCTGTCAAATTGATTTGACTTAATCCATATGCCCTGTGGTGAGCAAGATGGGTTCATGAAAATATTTAGGGTTAGGCCTCTTTCTCACGACCATATGTGTTTTTTATGGTCATTCGTACGGGCTATAAAATCGCATGAATGAAGAATTGCCTCGACTGAATCCTCATCTTATCTTGGCTCTGGCGCTGTATTTATGGATTTAGATTGGTTCTGTTGTTGTATTCAAGTTATGAGTTTGGTTCTTCTGCTGTATTTATGCTATAAGCTTGGCTCTGGTGCTGTGAGTATGTTGTGCCCTTGTTTGTAGTACTGTATTTATGTATTTAGATTGGATCTGGTACAGTATTTATTTACTGAGCTGTTCTGGTGTGGGTATTCTGCTATCTTGCTGCTTTCTGCATAAGCACGGTACAAGCAGACTGCCTACTAGTACAACATATATATATGTTGCTTTTTTCAAGACAGGGTGGCGCCAAAAACAAAAAGGGCGCCATCTAACCTACGGCCGGCACTGCTGGTCATTCTCACACCATCAGCCTGAGGGCTCTTTCACATGAGCGTATATAGGCCAGCCGTTTTCATAACCAGACAATATACGCTACGACCTGATGCATTGGATTCCAATGCTTTAGATCACATGGCCATATTCCTGCGGCATAAAAGTGCCCGGCTGGGCAATATAGCGCCAGGGCGCTTTCAGGCCAGGCCAAATAGATGTTCCTGGAACTATCTTTCCAGCCGGAATACGTTGGCCGCTTCATTGGCTCCTATGGGAGCCAATGACAAAATCCAGAGAAGGGCGGTGGGAGGGAGTTTGGCAGCCTCCGGCTGTTTGCAATGGTAGTGGGTGGGCCGCTCGCATTGCAAACTGCCCACTCCCATTGCAAACAGCCGGAGGGAAGAAGAGAGGAGGTGAGCCGGTGAAGGGGAGGGAAGGGGAGGCAACGGTATTGCGGCCTCGGCGTATATGCTCCAGGGCCTGTGCCATCTGAACGGGCGCACAAATGTTAGATTTGTGATAAAAACGCCTACGGCCATGTGAAAGAGGCCTGCACTGTGGAAGCTTGTGGAAATGGCTTTATTCGCATCCACTCGCTGCATCACCTCTTCTCGTATATAGATTAGTAAATATTTAATTCGGCATTTTATTACTTTATTTGCAAAGAAGGTTGGAAAAGTAAATACACTGATATCCAGAATGCTCCATTAATCCATCGTGAAGCTGCCAGTGCAGCTGACGGGCAAATGGGCCTTTTTATAGATTCCTGATATGAGTCAATTAGTAATATTGATGTTTGTTTATTCTGAATTGACCTCCATTAGTTGCCTTTGTCCAGGCAGCACTGGAAATATACTCTCAGCGTGCTCTTGGTACATTCCCCCCCTTCCCCACAACCTTCATTACTCAAATACGACACATTTGTCCTATGAATCTCCATGGACACAAACAATGTGTAGGTTAATGACGCCAGGAAGTACATCAGATGGACGATACCGGCTCATGGAAAATGACAGATTACTAATGTATCCCAATTAGCGGTCAATGCCGGGTCATTCAACCTGTAATTCATTTAAGAATTGTCACCCCAGTCAATTCCCTTGGGCTCTCCTAATTGGGAGTCAATTATACCAAGAGCAGGGGACACCATTTTTGTATTTGCTATGGGCCCCCTCCCCATCCACAGACACCAGGTAAGGGGAGGTGGGATTCATACTCCCATTCTTTTCCTACAAGAAATGGAAAGTTGGACATGAGGTGTGCATATATATAGACATGAGGTATATTATTTATATATATATAGTTCTGTGAATATGTCCCGATCATCTTTCTTAGGCTGGTTTCAAATGACTGTATTGTGCAGTCTCCCTTGATGAAGCTACCCGTGCAGTAGCGAAACGTGGCATCTGGGCAAATGTGTGGCGTACCGCACAGGGGTAAAATCATTAATAATTTAAGCACAGCCTCTGTTATCTGGCTTCCTTTAGACTTCCTTACTTCTTCCCACCAGATTGTTACATTACATTTTGGCACCCGATCACCCACCACACAAACCCCGGATCACCATGACGTAACTGAATGTCATGGAGCGTTAAGGGGTTAATGTATTCTCTTGATCTGGAAGGATGCATTTTTGCCTCTATTTTTATGCGTTTGATACATCATATCTTGCAGTGGATATGGTGCTATGTATTTAATGTATGGATCATATTCTCTGCTGCTATTGCTACCATTGTTGCAGGTATATGGCAGCTTCACTAAATCCCATTGTTGATTTGGATTTTAGGAGATTTAGTCCTTTTTTAAATAGTTATCCTTTGTTTTTGTACCTGCTTGTATAATAAAGACCGTTGTATCCTTTATATTGGAAGCATGGGCCATAATCTTTGTAGTTTGGCTTGCCCTTGAAGGACACAGGAGGCTGCCACATTCAGCACGCACCAAACATATCCATAGGGCCCCAATTTTCTGTACACCAGAAGAGTGCCTTTGGACTATATGGAATACCATAATACACTATATGATACAGAAGTATCTGAAATATGCAGAAAAGCCAATATTTAGCAGCAATGCAATTCGATTTGGGTTTCTCTTGGCAGGCCTGTCATTTTTGCTCATCGGTAAGCGTGGTTTCCTATCTTATAATAGCTGCGTGGGTTTGAAGTTGCTAGGTCAGTTCCATTGTCGCAGGCCTGATGTTAACCATGGCCGCTTTGCTTTTCATTTGTACCAAAAAAGAACAGCATTTAGTGATTCATTTTTTGTGGTATGAAGGTCTATCTGGGGCCAAAATCCATTGAAGGCTTTTAGCTCTACAGTGTTTTGCATCAATGGAGTGTTTACGAATGGATTGAAGAAGGAGTCAGACGCACGGCCGCAGGTGACAACAATATTAAGCGTGAATATTGTCACAGTTTGTTTGACAGACGACTGACTATTGATGAAGTGGCAAATTATCTGCAAATTAGTCGTGGATCTGTCTATGAAATCATCCACAATAGACTTAGCTTTCATAAAGTTTGTGCAAGATGGGTCACAATACTGCAAAAATAAGCACGCTTGGACATATACCAACAACTTTTGGATCGCTATGTTAATGACGTTGACTCCTTCTTGGACAGAATCATCACTAGCATGGTATGGTATGGAAACATCTATAATCGCTTACTCGGAAAATGATTTTATTAGCAATTTTTTTGAAAATTAAGCAAGAGTTATAAGTGTTTTACATCGGGAAGACTATTCCTTTCTAATTTCTCTAATGATACATATCTATCTATCTATCTATCTCATATCTATCTATCTATCTATCTATCTATCTATCTATCTATCTATCTATCTATCTCATATCTATCTATCTATCTATCTATCTCATATCTATCTATCTATCTATCTATCTATCTATCTCTGTAATAAAGTACCATACAGAGAGATCCTATAACTGTATACAATGTGTGTAACACATGTTTTTAGCACTATGCAGAAGAGAGCTCCAACATCGGAGCTCTCTTCTGCATAGTGTTAGAAACGCATCGGACCATGCCCAACATGGGCACCATTCAGGGAAATCTCAATGTCGTACAAGGTCCTACACTGGATTGGACAGGGTTAACTCACCCTCTGCATCGTACCTATCTCGCCACTTCAGACTGTCACCAGTTTGATACACTCAAGGAGACATTAAGGGGTTGTGGATTCACCTTAAACCAAGAACTGAAGGAAGCAGTGCCTGCATGGCCTACTGCGCAGCCAAAACTATTTTTATAAGGCATAAAGAAGCTTGAGCAACCAGGGTCGGAGTCGGAGTCATAGTCCCATTTTGGTGAAGTTGAAGTTTGAAATGTACTGACTCCAGTTCATAATTAATATATTATAAATATGGTATAATTAAGTCAGTTCAGAATTTGTTGCATATTTCCACTCATCGGAGTTTATTAAAGTTTTTTCTATTGAAGTTGTATTTCTATAAATATATTTTATGTTCTATCTAAATATCTTGATTGTTTTATCATAACGGTGATGAGAAGCCTGATGTTACCAATGTAATACAGAAAATATATCACTTAAAAAAACATGAATCATATATGAAGGAGTCGGAATCAGAGTCAGAAGCTGGTAAAATTGAGGGGTTAGAGTCGGCGGTTTGGCTTACCAACTGCACAGCCATGTGTGCAATGATGAAAGAAGTGTGCTGAAAAGGAAGAGGACTATGTTGAAAATATTTATTATAAGTTCACCATTTTTAATAAAAGAAGGTTTCTAGCTGTATTATGGATAATTAATTATTGATTCACCCTTGTAAAATGTACACCAAACAGTATCTAGTCCTATACTGAGACCCTATGGGCGATGTCTGTCTGTAGAATAAATATCCAATATGTCAGAACCTTCCAATGGAGGGACATCCTCCTGACGTATATATCTCGGACTGAAGGCTCTGATGAGATGTGAACAAAGCCCTAACCCTGTTCTATCACGTTAAAGTCACATATGTCATCTGCATGTGTTGTAGCAGGTACGATCCGGCTCACTGAGTAGCGCAGAGCAGGTTCTAATGAACCCAATGCTAACCGCAGGGGGTAAGATCATATAAGAAAAGGAATGAGATGAGATCCCCGGGGTGAGGAAAGTGATGGCTGACGAGATTCATTTACAACGCATCATTTAACTGTACTAAATGGAATATATACTGGTGATTATACGTTTAATTCCTCGCTAACAGCGAAATCACTGCCCAGGGGCCAAACCTACAAATACAAGCTAATTATAGCTAAATCTGAGGAGTGATACCCTAGTGTTATCTATCTATGTCATATCTATCTATCTTATATCAATCTCTATATATCTATCTATGTCATATCTATCCATCTAATATCTAAGTCATATCTATCTATCTATCACATATCTATCTATCTATCTATGTCATATCTATCTATCTATCTCATATCTATCTATCTATCTATCTATCTCATTTCTACCTAATATCTATCTATCTATCTATCTATCTATCTCATATCTATCTATCTATCTATCTATCTCCTATCTATCTCTCATCTATCTATCCATCCATCTATCGCATATCTTTCTATTTATATATCTATCTCATATCTATCTATCCCTGTCATATCTATCTATCTCTCATCTATCTATCTCATATCTATCTATCTATCTATCTATCTATCTATCTATCTATCTCATATCTATCTGTCTCATATCTATCTATCTATCTATCTCATATCTCATATCTATTTATCCATCTATCTCATTTCTATCTATTTATCTATCTATCTCATATCTATCTATCTATCTATCTATCTATCTATCTCATATCTATCTATCTATCTATCTATCTATCTATCTATCTATCTATCTATCTATCTATCTATCTATCTCATATCTATCATTTATCTCATATCTATCTATCTATCTATCTATCTATCTATCTCATATCTATCTGTCTCATATCTATCTATCTATCTATCTATCTATCTATCTATCTATCTATCTATCTATCTATCTCATATCTATCTATCTATATCTAACTATCTCATATCTATCCATCCTGCTCCTCTGTATTCTCTGCACTCATTCTTGTGCCGCTTCTCTCTATTTGCGCTAAGGATACAATGTTTTGTAGCGTCTTGCTCTGCAAATCACCCGGAGGATGCTGCGTTTATGAATTTCTCTCCTCACTTAGCAGAAAAACAATGTATGAGACTTTGGCAGGAAAATAAAGGAAATTCCATTTACTTCTTCTTCGATCTGCACTTCTCGCAGGTTCTTACTGCTTGCTACATTTCCTCTCCCTGTCTGTGGAGCAGGTAGCTCTGCCAGTCTAGCAGCCATTTACGTGTAATATGTGCCCGGACAGTAATGATATGTGTCTGCAACTGAACCAAGATTGTGAAAACAAACCCTGAAGTATGAACACGATACCAAAGTGAGAAAACTCAGCATAAACTGCAATTGTTTGGCTGTACAGAATATTTCAGGGGATGAGACTGCTGACCTTGTGGGAGGATATGGACCTAGAGCTACATAGTGCAATGAGCAGGATATACCGCAGCGCAGGTTATTTCAGAAATGCATGCTCATCGTGTTAGAGGTCAAAGAGTGGAGGGAGCAGAACCTCTGAGCTGCACAAAGTATTTCAGAAGTTTTGTACAAGTAACATATCAGTAAATGCGTTCTTCCTAATTTCACTTCCTTCATTTCTCTCCAGGTGGATACGGATGATGTCATCACCAAAGAGGAACAGATTTACCTGCTTGTTATAGCGAAAGGAAAGTGTGAACAACACCTGAAATCTACTTCACAAGGTAAGTTCCCCAAATAGTCCAACGTGTAACAGATATGACAAAGGTGCTGATACTACTGAGTGTGCACATATAGAGGAGTGTGAACTCATATTACAGGACAAGAAGAGCTTGCTGGTCCCTTAACATAACCATGCACATTAGACCAATGTTGGCCAAGCTCGTTGACCTTGTCAAGAATGGCCATGGGTGAGACTGAATGGGTGAAAGAGGATCAGAACAGTAGATCTCCAGTGCAAGAATCTCCTATGTTGGGTTTCAGAGGGGGACATAGGAGTCTGAAGGGGACACAAGAGTCTGGGAAGAACAGATCAGTCTAGAGAGGGTCAGTGGAGTCCGGGATAGGATTGAGGGGCCTAGAGTGGGATAGAGAAGTTTGGAGGGTGATATAATAGTCTAAAGGAGGATGGAAGAGTGTAGACGGGGGAAGAAGGGTCTGGAGGGTACACAGGAGTTTAGAGGGGACAGAGGGTTCTGGAGGAGGACAAATCAGTCAAAAAAGGGACAGCAAGGTCTGGAGGTGGACGAGGGGACTTTGACAGATGATTTTAGAAAGGACAGTTGAGTCTAGAGGGGACAGATGGAGCTGGAGGAGACAGACAGATCTTGATGGGGCAAAGATGCTATTCCCTTTTCCACACTGAAAACACATGCAAGTGGACTGAGCTAAAGTCCTTTTTACATGGATTGGTTCTTGCCAATCAACAAATAGTATGCCTAATTATCGATGTGTTTGAAAGAGCCTGAAATGTGTATGGGATGAATAGCTGACAACCCAAGAGTTATCGGAAGTGTTTGGTCAGCTTTAGCATTCTGGCATGGCTTGTAGTAGCTTGCTATGGCCTATAGGGGTCACTTTACATTCAGTGGGATATTGAGAGTCCTATATTAAAGCCTCATATTTGGGTAAATATTTTAAAAATGTAGTTTTGTTGCCAATTTTGGAGATAGCAAATATGGTGCAGATATTAATCCCGTGCAGCGTATTCAGAGTAATCATTGAGCCATAAGATAAAGCAACCTTTTTGAGCGACTGTATGAACAATTGTTGCTCCATATAAAGGTACCCAGAGTATCCAGTGGTGACTGTACCAATGGCCAGGACTGTGACAGCCATCATAGGGGAGGTCGCTGAAAGACAGACCCTAAGTAAAGCACTTAGGGTCCTCAGGACAGAAGCCTCACTGCTCTAATTTCAGGATTTATTACATTGATTTCCCTTGAAGTCAAGGTTGCTGATGAGAGTAGTAGTCACAGTACAGAAATGTCTGTGGCGTCTCAGTGACTCCTATGGGAATATAAAATCTGCAGATAAAGTGAGGATAAAGCAGGCGGGAATAGAACAGGGATGATTGCAGTCGGGGTCTCGGTTATTTTCATTTTCTGTGGAACTTGAAATAAGTTTTTCGTGACGGCTGTAAATTGTTTCCATTCGCAGTGCAGGCTGCGACGGCCGCAATATTGATGTTCTGGTGGTTTATTTGTCTATTTACTGGTCTGTAAATCATCAGAGAAACTTTGTAATCTAAAGTTCCCCCTACAGTGGTATATAGATACAATGTGTCACCCCTCATGTTACAATATAGCCTCTAAATCAGGGGGGCACAACTTTTTCTGGTCACATTAGCATACTGAATCATTTCCAAGGGCCACAAGGGTATTCCCATCAGAGACATTTATGGTAAGTGTATGCCATAATTAATCAAAGTAAATTCCACTTCCAGGACTCCCACCCATTGGGAGAATAGGGGGTCACCCCCTCCCTATCCCCCACACACCCCATAGTCCCCAATCAACACTGCAAAGAGAAGACAATGCCTCTGGCTCTCTCTATTGTAGATGATGGATGTCAAGGTAATGGCCTGGCATTTGATGAACTACAGTGGAGGAGGCTGCCTGCATATACAGTGCTTCTAACTCATATACTCATTTCTCATACCAAACTAGAGACTTTGTACTCCTAATAAGGGTGAACACCCACTTGCATTTTTCTAGCGCGTTTTTTTTAATGCGATATCGCTGCGTTTTTTTCACGCGATTGTCAATGGGACTTTCTAATGTTAAAAACACATCGCACAAAAATTGCAAAGGACCAACTTGTGGTGAGTTTTTAACATTAGAAAGTCCTATTGACAATCGTGTGAAAAAAAACACAGCGATATCGCAGCGTTAAAAAAACGCAAGTGGGTGTTCACCCTAAATAGGAAACCCAGACATGGCTACACAGTGCACCCTTAGTACTTGTCCTAATTTATAGAACAAGACCCAGACATGGCTACACAGTGCACCCTTAGTACTTGTCCTAATATATAGGAGACCAGACATGGCTACACAGTGCACCCTTAGTACTTGTCCTAATATATAGGGGACCCAGACATGGCTACACAGTGCACCCTTAGTACTTGTCCTAATATATAGGAGACCCAGACATGACTACACAGTGCACCCTTAGTACTTGTCCTAATATATAGGGGCCCAGACATGACTACACAGTGCACCATTAGTACATGTCCTACTATATAGGGGATCCAGACATGTCTACACAGTGCACCCTTAGTACTTATCCTAATATATAGGGGCCCAGACATGACTACACAGTGCACCATTAGTACATGTCCTACTATATAGGGGATCCAGACATGTCTACACAGTGCACCCTTAGTACTTATCCTAATATATAGAGGACCAGAAATGGCTACACAGTGCACCCTTAGTACTTGTCCTAATATATAGGGACCCAGACATGGCTACACAGTGCACCCTTAGTACTTGTCCTAATATATAGGGGACCCAGACATGGCTACACAGTGTACCCTTAGTACTTGTCCTAATATATAGGGGCCCAGACATGACTACACAGGACACCCTTAGTACTTATCCTAATATATAGAGGACCCAGACATGACTACACAGTGCACCCTTAGTACTTGTCCTAATATATAGGGACCCAGACATGACTACACAGTGCACCCTTAGTACTTGTCCTGATATAGAGGGGACCCAGACATGACTACACAGTGCACCCTTAGTACTTGTCCTAATATATAGGGGACCCAGACATGACTACACAGTGCACCCTTAGTACTTGTCCTAATATATAGGGGGCCCAGACATGACTACACAGTGCACCCTTAGTACTTGTCCTAATATATAGGGACCCAGACATGACTACACAGTGCACCATTAGTACTTGTCCTAATATATAGGGGGCCCAGACATGACTACACAGTGCACCCTTAGTACTTGTCCTAATATATAGGGGACCCAGACATGACTACACAGTGCACCCTTAGTACTTGTCCATTCCTGCGGCCCTACTATGTGCCAGTCCTCTTCACCCTAACATGGAAACTACATGTGAGCAGCCATGCATAGACATATCTGTGTCCAGATGATTGGGTGACACAGAATGGTATTGTGGGCCGCATGTTGTGCACTCGGTCAGTATATCATCTGTGCAGGAAAAAGACATAATTATATTTATATAATAAGTTCCCCATCTCTCTATAACTAGAGGACTCTGACAGCCTTCATCACAATGTCCGGCCGGCGCTTGGACTCAATGCATGGGAGAATTATCATAGCTTATATCTACAGGCATCTCTCTTTGATGATAATACATTATATTGCATAGACTGGACATTTCTCTCATACTGGGACATCTGCTGGGAACTGCAGGAATTTCCAGTTTTATGTAAATAAATCCTAATCATCATATAATGAGAAATTCAGCAACTTTCTAAAAGACATTAAGTTACAATTCTTCACCATTTTCAAGATCCCTGCTTGCTGTCAGTCAATGGAACATTACTGTTTATACCAGAGACTGAAAAGCAGCGCTAACATAATACTTCTTACAGCT
This sequence comes from Eleutherodactylus coqui, assembly GCF_035609145.1. Classification (NCBI taxonomy): domain Eukaryota; kingdom Metazoa; phylum Chordata; class Amphibia; order Anura; family Eleutherodactylidae; genus Eleutherodactylus; species Eleutherodactylus coqui. The sequence continues at coordinate 73,803,165 of NC_089848.1, read as the reverse complement.
AAGGCGTTTTTCCTGAAGTGTTCTTCTAAGGCCTCCTACACAGTAGCATACTTGCGCGTGTATTTGCACCCAAAGCGCGCACAATGCACAGAGAATAGAACCCATTGATTTCAGTGGTTTTTTTCACATACGCGTATTTTCCCTGTGCATTTCAGTCGCGCAAAAATATAAGCAGCATGTTCTATTTTCCTGCACATTTTGTGCACCCAATGTCCCCATAGAAGTCAACGGGGATGAGCAAATGTGGGCAAACTAAGCAATAATTGTCCTGCATAAATGCCAAATAAGAAAAGATTTTTTTTTAAAAGTCGTTGGATTGCAGGATTCTCGCTTCATGTAAATGTTCCCCACTTTTTGTAGAATGTGAAGCACTGAGGCAAGAAGCCCATGATCTTGCATTGTTCTCTGCCTGTCTAAATGCTTTGCATGAGTACTAGCTACCTGAGTGGTGACGTCAGTGCTAGTGCAGTCGTTTAGACGACTGTCAACCCGTCTAAATGTTATACAACAGGGAGAAATGAAAAGTCCTACACCTAGGCAAGAAAAGTGAAAAGCACATACAGAATGGGAAGAATTAGGCTAAGCAGCAGCTCATGTGAAAAAGACTTGTGTATACTAATAGATTACAGACTGAACATGAGTCAACAATGTGATGGCAACAGAAAAACTGGAATAAGAATTACCAAGATGGTGAGCGGTCTACAAATCATGTCCTATGAGGAACGGTTAAAGGATCTGGGAATGTTTAGCTTGCAAAGAAGAAGGCTCAGAGGAGACTTAATAGCGGTCTACAAATATCTGAAGGGCCGTCACACTGCAGAGGGATCAGCCCTATTCTCATCTGCACAAGGAAAGACTAGAAGCAATGGGATGAAACTGAAAGGGAGGAGAGACAGATTAGATATTAGACAGTGAGGGTGATCAATGAGTGGAACAGGTTACCACGGGAGGGGGTGAGTTCTCCTTCAATGGAAGTGTTCAAACAAAGGCTGGACAAATATCTGTCTGGGATGATTTTCTCGCCACTGTGAAGGCAGCCTATGCCTAGGATTTGCATTGCAGTAAAACGCGGGCATTGAAAGGCATGCATTTTCGGTATTTCGTCCAAACTCGCAGATACGATTTGTGTATTCCACGACCGGAAGAAAAAACATAGCATGCTCTCTTTTGCCACAGAATCCACGTGAACGGCCTCCACTGAAGTCAATGGAGGCCATTTGACCCACCGCCAATCCGCAATTAGCACTACGCATGTAGTGGATACTCGCATTATCGCTAAGCGACGGCGCAAGAAATACAAACAAAGAAAAAAAAAACTACTGCGCGTAAAAAATAAAAGCATCTCTATAAACTTGGTATCGCAGTAATTGTGCTGTTCCGGGTAAGAAAGTTATTGTGTTATTTTTACTGAATGGTGAATGCTGTAAAAACAAAACCCAAGAATGATGACTGAATTTCTGGCAGGGGTTTCCATCTCCCCCGCCCAAAATTTAATAACATATACAACATATTATATATATATAACAGACACATGGTACATAGAGAATATAGTGGATTAGGACTCATTTGGGGAAAATAGCGCAAGATATTGGGGTCAAATGTTATTAACCCTCTAGTCATTCGTCATCGGGCTAGGGAAAGGGCAAAGCTTAGGTTTTGACATCCACTTCATCGTATCTTTAGGGGTACAAATTAATAGGCTGCAGACTGGTGGAACTCCTACCTACAACCCCTTAGGACGGCCGATTTGTTACTGAAATCTCTTCGTTTCTGCACAGCCGGGACCATTCACTTTGGCGCCGGACACACCCACTCTGTGATTTAACAGGCTGTGCAGCCTAATTAGTACCCAGTGTTATTGATTGTTATTGTGCAGTTCAGCATGTCGTGTATTGTTTAGCGGCACGAAAATTGTGAGGGAACCCATTGAAATCAATTGGTTCTATTCTCTGCGTATTGTGCTCATGAATTTTGAGCGTGCAAATACATGTGAATGGACCCGTAATCTACTGACACAAAAGTATATAAGCAAATAAGTAAGATGGAACAATACCTCTGCAGCGCCACCTATTGGATGGCCGCATTCCTTCAAATCAATGTCAGACCTTTTAAACAAATACTTCAAACAATGATTGACAATTGAAAACCAAGCGAGAAATCCATACACAGCCAGCTGTTTCGGGGTGTCTGCCCCTCATCAATGTGCAGCAGGATTCTATAATCCACACTGGGCCAAACTGCACAAACAGAAGTCTACAGTGCCCATGTAGTAATGGCATAATCTGACCACACAGAAGTCTATAGTCCCCATGTAGTAGTAGCATAATCTGACCACAAAGAAGTCTACAGTACCCATGTAGTAGTGGCATAATCTGACCACACAGAAGTCTACAGTACCCATGTAGTAGCGGCATAATCTGACTACGCAGAAGTATACAGTCCCCACATAGCAGTGGCATAATTTGACCACACAGAAGTATACAGTCCCCATGTAGTCGTGGCATAATCTGACCACACAGAAGTATACAGTCCCCATGTAGTAGTGGCATAATCTGACCACACAGAAGTATACAGTCCCCATGTAGTAGTGGCATAATCTGACCACACAGAAGTATACAGTCCCCATGTAGTAGTGGCATAATCTGACCACACAGAAGTATACAGTCCCCATGTAGTATTGGCATAATCTGACCACACAGAAGTCTATAGTCCCCATGTAGTAGTGGCATAATCTGACCACACAGAAGTCAATAGGCCCCACATAGCAGTGGCATTATCTGACCACACAGAAGTCTACAGTACCCATGTAGTAGCGGCATAATCTGACTACGCAGAAGTATACAGTCCCCACGTAGTAGTAGCATAATCTGACCACTCAGAAGTATACAGTCCCCTTGTAGTAGTGGCATAATCTGACTACGCATAAGTCTACAGGCCCCACATAGTAGTGGCATAATTTGACCACATAGAAATATACAGTCCCCACGTAGTAGTAGCATAATCTAACCACACAGAAGTCTACAGTCCCCATGTAGTAGTGGCATTATCTGACCACACAGAAGTCTACAGTCCCCATGTAGTATTGGCATTATCTGACCACACAGAAGTCTATAGTAATCCGCCCACATAGAGCACAGAGGGCCAAATAATAAATACAAAAATCTTGTCCACAAAGAGCCAAATATTGCTGAAAAAAAGTGCCCACCCCAGTGCTGAAGTACTTTTCTTTAACAAAACTATTAAACTGGTAGAAGTGGACGACTCTTGTGCTTCTAAACGTTGGAATGTTATTCTGGGGAGCAGTGCTCTATAATAAAAGTTTGGGGTGCTCCGCCCTACACTTCCTATAAACAGGCTGATTAGCCATCCTTCCCAGCACTCGCAGCTGTTTTTACTCTCTGGGTTATTATTATTTTTTACTCTTTTCTTTTCCTTGTGGTTTACCAAAAGTAGTTAAAAAATTCCTGTTTACCCACAGTTCAAGCTGCAGCAGCGCAGAGGTTCTACCATCGTGTAGACGTAAGGGAGGTTTCTGTAAACACTCAGCGACTACAAACTGGGAGACCCGTACTGTGGAGCATAATCACCCATGATGAGAGGTGTAGTCCGGTAGGGACTGTATCACACATGATAGGCTTAGATACAGCAGGACAGTAGACAGCGTCACTGCATGGTAGAATTAGATATAGCAGATCAGCAGAGAGTATCACACATGATTAGATACGCTGGTTCAGCAGAGAGTATCACACATGATTAGATACGCTCGTTCAGCAGAGAGTATCACACATGATTAGATACCCTCGTTCAGCAGAGAGTATCACACATGATTAGATACGCTGATTCAGCAGAGAATATCACACATGATTAGATAGGCTGGTTCAGCAGAAAGTATCCCGCATGATAACATTAGATACAGCAGCTCAGCAAAAAGTATCACACATGATAAGAATAGATACAGCATCTTAGCAGAAAGTATCACACATAATAAGATTAGATACAGCAGCTCAGCAGAAAGTATCACACATAATAAGATTAGATACAGCAGCTCAGCAGAAAGTATCACACATGATGGGATTAGAGAATACACCCAATAATGGAAAAAAGTTGGCCAATTAATAACAAAAATGTAAACACTCAACTAGCAACACATAACCTGCAGATAGTGCACCCATAGGCCGCCTGCAGACGGCCGGGTCGGATCCAGCTGCAAGAATTCTTGCAGCGGGACCCGACCCTAGTGCCTGTAGAGAGCAGCGTAGAACTCACCCGCTCCCGCAGCTCCAGCTCTTTCATGTTCCGGCTGCACAAAAATAGAGCATGCCGCGATTTGTTTTCTGCGCGTGATTTCGCGCAGACAAACCGCGGCCCTCTGCATAGGATTGCGTATTGTAATTCAATCCTATGCAGGCGTGTACATGCGGAAATTCTGTGGGGAATCCAGCCGCGGAATTTCCGCCCGTCTGCAGGCGGCCTATAATAGTATATTAAAAACCACTTTATCTTTATAAAATCTACCTCAAAATGATGGCCATACACATAAAACCAGATACAAGAGCGGCAGCTCGTCATCGCACCCTCTCAACAATTAACCAACAGCATACAAAGAGTTAAACACAATCAGTGGACAAGATAGTAGATATAAGGCCGGCGTCACACGGGCACATGTGTATTTGCGCCTGCATAAGCGTAGTGTTTTTGCGGATCTAATAATGCTTTCTTTGCACACACATCGGCGTATTTTACTGTACTTTTACCGCATGCAGGGCGTGTGCATTAAGTGTGCGGCAAAGAAATACGCACCAATTGAAATGGCTAATTAGTCTAATGAGCTCATGAGGTGTTCTTTGTTCTACAGAATAACGGCTCTTTCGCACAGGCGAGGGCGATACCGGGCGGTGATTTCCGACTCAATATCATGCTCGCCATCCATGTGTAAGCCCCGTGCATGCCAGGCGGTTTCATATGAAAACAGCTTGGCATCACTTCGGGGATGAAGGGAATCCCCGCCGCAGCTGTCACAGCCACGGCAGGGGATCGCGGAGTTCTCCCATTGCTTTCAATGGGGCCGGAGCTGCTGCTGCCAGCCCTGTTGATAGCACTGGGCGATATTGCAGAAAGTTAGGAAATGGCGCGATGTGTTTCCTGCATTGCATCGTGGGAAAACATCGCTAATGTCAATGAACCCAATAAAAAGTATGGGTTTCATATTTGTGCGGGATTTGTGCATCTCGCAATGCACAAATCTTGCACGCTTTTCACGCCAGTCTGAAGGCAGGCTTAGGCCTCTTTCACAAGGGGAGCTAGCGTTATAAATATCACGTATGTTAAAAAAAAACGCCTTGCCACGTGAAAAACGGACGTTGGCAAATGCGATATTGGGCCAAGGTTCTTGACCCGATATCACGCTCACCCATGTGAATGTAGCTTCACACAGTATTTCACGCACCTCCTAGCGTATTTTGTGCGCAATAGTGCATCCCCATCGACTTCGATGGGGAGTTTGGTGCACAAATGCACTGGAAAATCGGTTTGGGTTTTTTTGCGCGACCGAAATGCGCATGAAGAATCCGTGCATGTGAGCGAACCTATTGCACATGCAAATACACCCATATGATGCCGGCCTAATACATGCCAAAATACATTTGGTACCCACCCACATTCCATAGCCGTAGGAACAACCCAGCTGATACTCCCCAAACAACTATGTGCCCCCCGACATGTGATTGCAGGTTAACTCTTTGTATACTCTATGGTCACTTGTTGAGGCGGGGCTGTGAGGGGTTTATGTGTAGGACTATCATTTTCAGTTACGATTCTGTAGGTTATGATAGGAGTGGATACAGTGGTTGACCAGTAATCTGCCCTCCGAGATGATAATAAGCCCCGTTCCGCGCTGTATGAATGGATCTGTTGGTCTCTATGATGTATGTGTCACAGATCAGTTTCAGATCCCGTGTCTTATCCCATGCCAGATCACGTGTTCAGGATGTGATCTCTCTATGGGGTGTCAAGAAGGGGTTACAGAAGAGAAAAGTGATGTAAATTATTCATGCTGCCCACAAGTATGGGATCATGTAGAAGATTGTCTGCGGTGTTACCAGAGATGATCGGACGCTGAGAGACAGCATACGGACACAGCTCTTTAACAAAGGGAATAGTAGCACCCAATTGGGAGCCAAAAGCCGTGTTCGCTCCGTAGACGGTGGGTGTCAGCTATCACCCCCCAGCAGTGGCCATGATCACAGCTACCTCCAATCTGGCCTTAGTGACCGCACTATGCTGTTTCACTAACCTTGCTGATGGGCTTTAAACCTGCACATACATATTTGTAAGGTGGTGGTATAGCTGACTATTAACAGAAGCCTCTGCGCTGACCTCCTTATAGTGGCCAACGCTTGTAACTGCAGGCATGGCTATCATTTATTTCAATCAGAGCCGTGCCTGCAGTTACAAGCGCTGTCCACTATAAGGAGGTCGCGCAGAGGCTTCCGCTCCGACCTCTCTTATTGCAGTGCTGACAGCATGCGCCCATCCAGCTGATCCGTTGGGGTCCAGAGCGGTGGACCCCAGCCGATCAACTATTGGTGACCTATTCTGAGGATAGGCCATCAATAGTATTTCCATGAAAAACCCCTGTAAAGCAGAAAATAATAGCTATTATCGTGTTCATAACGACCCAGACAATGAAGATATTTTATTTATCTCACATGGTGAGAAAAAGTCAATTAAAAAGTGATGACAGAAGGGCTACTTTTCCTTTGTTCACTCCAAAAAAACATAATAAAAAGCAGTCAAAAGTCTGGGCTATGTCAGCGAGTTCTGGCTCCTGAAATGTGAATAGGAAAATTGCTTGGTCATGAAGGTACAAAATAGGCCGGTCATGAAGGGCTTAACCAAGAGGACCGGTTACACGGCTAATGATCTGCAAATGCTCCTTCGTCAGCCGCTAGTGTAAAAATGGAAGCAGGAAGCTGTGCAGCCGACCAGCGATATCTGCATGGGGATGAAGGATTGTATTAATGAATGGCCGTCTCCATACAGGCGATCCTCTGCCATGTGCGAACGGCAGTGAACGAGCGCCAATCTACATGCTTTGTTAATCTGCGCTTGTTTCAGCAGGGTGATTCCAGCCCATCTGAGAGATGCTGCAGACAGTGTTGGCTGCACAATCTAATCCATTAGACTCCATCGCCCTAATCAGCCCCCCAAGGTGTTACCACAGGGTGGGATGTGCTGCCATAGCCTAATGAAGGCTTCTGAGCCTACTATGATGAACTGCTACAGTTCAGAGGCGTAAGGTGAAGCTTCTGGGCCCCAATGCAAAATCTGTAACAGGGCCCCAACTATAATGCTTTATTCATAGTACTGGGCTCCCTATATGGAGAAGAGAGGCCTTATAGGCCCCCTAAGGCTTCTGGGCCCGGGTGCAACCGCATCCCCTGCATCCCCTATCGTTATGGCCCTGCTACCATTACAAAATACAACCGGTCCGGCAAAGAAAAAAATGGAATGCAAGGATGAAAAAGTAATAACAAATATAAAGAAAATGGCCCAGGAGTGAAGGGGTTAATATTGTGTACGGTAAATAATGCATAAATCTAAGGCCATTTTCACAGGGCCGAGGAAATCACACGAGATTTGTGTGAGGCAAGACGCACAAATCTCACACGAATATGAACCCTTCTATTGCTCCGCCTAAGGCCGCCTGCAGACGGGTGGAAATTCCGCGTCGGGATTTCCTGCGGAATTTCCGCCCCTGGAAGCTGCCATAGGATTGCGTTAACAAACGTAATCATAGGAACACGGCCACGATTTGTCCGCGCGAGATTCTCACACGGCAAACAAATCGCGGCACGCTCTATTTCTGTGCGGGGCTCGCAGAGTCCCGCACAGAAACATCACCTCCTGGCCGCCAGCTCCGGTCTGCGCATGTGCCCGCTGCTTGGCAGCCGACACATGAAAGAGCCGGGGCCGCGGGAGCGGGTGAGTTCCGCGCTGCTCTCTGCAGACGCTCGGGTCGGGTCCCGCTGCTAGAATTCTCACAGCCGGATCCGACCCGGCCATCTGCAGGCAGCCTAACTGATTGTCCACAAGTTCCACCCCCCTCCCATTGAGCACTACGCAAAAAAAAAGAATTCATCTGTTTTCCGATTCCAAAACTGGAAAGAGACAGAAAATGTAGAAATGGATTGAAACTGCAGACCTTCTGCTTCTGTGGGCTTGAAAACGTAAATGCATTCTTTTTGTTTTTGTGGCGAGCCCACGACGGAAAAGAAAAACTGAAATGCAAATGCTGGAGTGAATAGGACCTTACAGCAGAATTCTGGCACACCACCAGTAATATATCCCAATAATGCGCTGTCACAAGATGGAACAATACCTCTACAGCGCCACCTATTGGAAGACAGCATTCCATCAAGTCAATATCAGACTTTTTAACAAGCCTTGTAACAATGACTGAGAATTGCCAAAGCCAAAATCTTCTCCATAAGGATGGCCTTATCTCCACATACCTTCTTGGTGCTCAACCCAAGAAGAAACTATACCCTTCCTGATCCACATCTATAGGCTTTTCACTAGTCAAGCCAGAAACCACACTAATGAGGGGCAATATCACCCCCCGTGCATGGTTGTCCTCCATCCTCATGGAGGAGATTCTGACTTTGGCTCACAATTCCTAGTCATTGTTCCAAGCCTTCTTAAAGGGTCTGACTTGCAGGAATGCTGCCTTCGAATAGGTGGCGCTATAGAGGCATTGCTCCATTTTCCCATTATTATCCTCATGTCACACAGTAAAAGATTGCCTATAAGAAAAGTCTCTTATTGAGTCCATTCTGTAATCTAATTTGTATATTTGACTCCTTGAGCGTTTTTTTCTTGTGTCACATGACTTGTCTCCTGCATTTTATAAGGTATTATGAATTGTAGAGCATTCAATATGATAAATACAGCATATACAGTAGACAGCGTGGGCTGCCTATGGGACCATCCTTGTCTCCAGAAGGTAATCATGTCTACTACCCTACAGATTTCATACTTCGGTATTGATAATGAATAAGGAAGACGTGCACATAAATATTAATGCAGCCTTTGCCCCACACAGCTGCACTAATTATTCTGATTAGTGAGATCAACTTGGCGATATAGTCATATGTATACAAATGTATAGAAATACACAGGAATGCATCTAATTGTAATTATGCAAAATCGTATCTCTGGGACTGCGGCTATACTTGGGGAAAATGCTGACATCAGGAGCCGAAAGGTGAGAAATACAAACCTGAATTAATTATATACCAATCTGCTCTCAGCAGATGGGGCTAACAATGCAATAATAAGACTATAACGATCCAGGTGTAAATACTTATATGCATGGAGTGCCCAGAATATGCTCCGTACAGTCCTTTCTAAAATCAATGGATGGAATCACTGTTCTCCAACTTACAGTTCACAAGTTGTTGCAAAACGTTGATTCGTATCATGCCTGCTGCTATCAGGGTATGTTGGGAGTTGTAGTTTTGCAACAGTTTAAGGGTCACAGGTTGGGGAACACGGTACTAAATTGACCTATATGGCTCCGCCCATTATCTTAAAATAAAGGGTAGCCCCTTTGTTGTTCGAAATGTGTGATACATATTAGAAATTGTAAGAATATTCCAAATTCCTCAACTAGTATACCACCAGTCCTTGCCTGTTCCAGCAGTGATAGATCTTGAGAGATTCTAGAATGCTAGAAGACTAAAATAGAGTATATTATGGGTCAACGTAGAGATGGAGATCATCACGTTATACTGAAATGTTGAAAACAAGCCATTAAGTTCCAGTTCTCAGCTTCCATGTGTCTTGTGTGCTCTTCCAAAACTATTAGACTTCAAGAACTTACTTATTCCTGATATTCTAGAATTGAAGAAACCATATAAGAATAGATGAACAGTCCATCAAGTTTCACAATTCAATCTTCAGCATTGTGGACAAAAAAGTCTTAAGTTCCTCCACAGTATTGCAGATCAATTAGACTCTTCACCAATTTCACTAGAGACAGGGTTTGAAGGTTCCAGATATGTCTAGAATGGCAGAAGAACAAATAAAAATAGGCAAACAGTTCATCCAGTTAATCAAATGCAGCCTACATGTGTCTTGCTTTCCTACAGAATGTTTTATATTCTAAAACTTATAGTCTTCAAGCACTCACCTATTCCACTAGACACAGAGGCTTAAGACATTCCAGAGAGGTCTAGAATGGTAGAAGATCAAATAATAGATGAACAGTTCATGACGTTCTAGTAAGTCTAACCCCCCATATGACTTGTGTTCCTTTAGAATGTTCCAAAGTGACTCAGTCTTCACTTATTCGACTTGAAACAGTCTTAAGGGTTCCAGATACCTCTAGAATGGTAGAAAACCAGGATAGATGAAGGGTCCATCAAGTTCTATCAAGTCCATTCTATCTTCATATATCTCATGTTCCCGCAAAATGTTATAAATTCCAAAAGGATTAGACTTCTGGTTCTTGCTTTTTCCACTAGACATAGTTTTAAGACGTTCCGTAGACACTTACAACATGGCAAGAAGACAAAGGATGCCCAAACTTTTTGCAAGATTCTCAATAGTTTTCCCGACTACCAAAGCACAAAGATGCCACTACTTTTGTCTCTTCCTCTTCTTTTTTTGTCCAAATTTTACTTTTCTAGGTTATATTGTACCCCAACTAATATAGTAATGGAGGAACACTGAAAATATTAATCTGCCACTAGAACAGTTGTGATAATCCTTCTAGTTAGTTTATAAATAATGAGAATGACCTGGGGCCTTCGTCAGTACTGTAGATGGTATTATCGTTGCCCTCAAAGAGGAGTTGTGATTAGTAGTAAATTTGGATATTCAAACTTGCTCAACCAATGAGATTATGGGGCTTTCTTAAAGGAACTATTTGGGTATCAGTTATTGGATCATGGTTATGTGACCAGTAAATGCATGTTCTCACAGGTGTAGCTGGCAGTAGATGTCATGACTTCCAAAATGTCCCAAAATAAGTATCAGTAATGATATCTATATTGAGGAGGAGAGGAAGTGTGGCGGCACTGGGTAATAAGTGTGCTTGTTTTTGTTACTGCAGTATAAAGGATAAAATCTGCTAGTCTGGAAAAATGGTGGATGCGTACGCGTTGCGAACCTCCTTCACAGCGTGCTGTAATCAAGAACCAGGGAGGTTCGAAGCCTATATGCGTCCATCATTTTCAGGGACTATGACTTAAACTGTATCCTCTTCTCATACTGTGATTCTGATTGGTTCTGTGCATCTGGGAGATATAGTCGAGGCAAGAAGGCATATGACCTTGACACTGCGGTAAGCACACCCAATATCTCTTTATTTGTATATTGCTTGGAGTATTTATCAGTCATATGAGGGATGACAGGGGTGATGACCAATTGGAATACTGGAACATCTTTCACTGAATTGTTGTAAATCCTGACATACCCTTAGGTTGCTTTCTATTTGGGTGTTTTACTTATGTGCTAGGGATATTCATAATGTACTATATGGTGGTGTAAATTATGCTCTCTATGGCGATTGTTTGAAAGTATAATGTCCATGAAAATGTTTTATCTGAGCCTCATGCATGTCCTAATTCTCATCCATGATACGGACAAGAATAGGACATGCAACGAGTTTTTGCATATGGACCATCATTCCACATGAAAAAATGGTTGTGTGCATAGCTCCATAAGCTATAATGGATCCATGTGTTGTCCATGAATTAACACGGACAGCACATGGACCCAAATATGCTACTGTGCCAGAGGCCAAGCAAACAGACGGGTGTGAACAAAATAAATTGTTTTCACACTAATCCTAGCAAGAAGAGCACTAATGATGTCACCACTTGATGCACTGATGATGTCACTAGTAGGAGCACTGATAATATATATCTCCATTCATCTTGTAAGACATATTCTGGCAGGTCTTGTACCTTCACAGATGAATACAGCTACAATCTTTGCATATGACTCTCAAGCCTCACCCCAGTGTTCCTCTCTTTGTGGTATCTGCCATTTGTCTTCTTACCTCTACATATAGGACATGACACATCTTGCTCTTTTTTCATGCTGTCTTCAGAGAAGTTTATAAACCTGTTTTATGGGAGCCTTTAGTCCACATTAAAGGCTCATAAAGAGATTTATAAGGATGCGGCCCCAGTGCTTTATGAATATATATAACTCAGATTAAAGTGAAGGCGGGCAGCCTGGATACGGGGTGTTTATAGGGAACAGTTGACGTGCGCTGATGGCAACTCCAGATGTCAAAATGTAACACTGTTTTGTTTACTGGTGTTGTCTTACCAAGAGAAAATGTGTTTAGGAAGAAAGATGTTTATAAATATGTGTACTTCAGTCTATTACACTATATCACACTGAGTTATAGTAGATTTCATTATACAGCAACCAATCACAGCGCAGCTTTCATTTTACCTGAGCAGTATAAGAAATGAAAGCTGTGCTGTGATTGGTTGCTACTGGCAACAAAAATTACAGGGGAAGTCAGTGAGTTCGGTGAAGTCGGAGATTGACAACACAAGTGATCCATTCACTAATCCAGTCAATCTTCATTCGTATGTTCATTCCTTCATTCCTTCCTCCCTTTTTTCTGTTCTTCTCTGTTTATATATTTATATATTTTTTTATTATATTAAATTATAATAAATTATGTTTTCTTTTTAATATTTGATTTGGCTTTAGTAACAGAATAACACTGGTTACTGTCTGTTCATGTACAATAAGGGCTTCTTCACACGACCATATGTGTATTTGCACATACCTGAGAGCAGCGTAATTGCGTATTTTACAGTACTTTTTCCGCCCACAAGGCATGTTCATAGCTAATTAGTCTAATGAGTTCTAGATGTGTTCTTTTTCCAGCGGGATGACACAATGTATCACGCATCTCCTAGCATATTGTGTGACTACTTGTGCATCCCCATTGACTTCTATGGGCCTTTTGCTGTGCAAATGCACAGAAAAGTAGAGTATGCTGCGTTTTTTTAAACGCATGTGAACAAACCCATACGAATTAATAAGCTCTATTCACTACGTATTGTGCGGGCAAACAGGCACATAAATATGCCCGTGTGAATCTGGCTTAAATGTTCTTTGCTGTTCTTGCATATTTTTTATATATTTATTTCTTAGACTTTATTCCCTTCCATTATATGATGTTAATTGATAATATATTATTGTTCTCATGGAGCTATACTGTTAGTGATTGCATACATTACATCCAGATACATACACACCTACTGTAGTATTTCTCATATCCACCCTAGACATCACTACAAATGTCTTTCCTGTCCTGATGTGTCGGTGCAGGTTAAATGTATCATTATTAGTCCAGGCTGTTGATTTCACAGATGACCAACTAGACTGGATATGATTCTATCTGTGAGGACATATTTTCAGCTTCTTAGTGAAACTAGAATGCTTCAATTCAGTGAATGCAACCAGAGATATTGAAAATGGTGTGGATTTGAAACATAAAGTCTAGTAGAATTCTGCTGAACTTTTCGTTATACAAAGATTAGTGATGGGTGATTTGGGCAAAAAGTTTGGTTCCGTCTCAATTAGTTCGAACAGAACTGGAACTTCACCAATACCTCTAAAACTGGCGTATAACACTGTCTGCAGCCGTGAAAGCCCTGTACAACCCTTTTAGGTCACCTAGAAGTATATCTAAGTACCTCTGAGCTGTTTTAAGGCAAAGTTAATGGATAAAAAGAAGAAAAAAGAAGACAAAAAAAGAAAAAGAAGGAAAAATTGCTCAGCCATTCATTGAATGACAGCTAAGCACTGCCTGTGGTTGGTCACAGCGCTCAGCCTGTGATGAGACCCAAGCTGCTAGATGCGCCTGAGCCCTGGCAGCGGTGGAGAGCTGAGTATTTTTTAAAAAATTTTACACCAGATAGGAATGGTTTTTCACGGAAGAGCTTATATTTAGAGCCCTTCCCTGAAAATCACTGCAGGTGTTGCCGGCAGACCAATGCTTTCAATAGGGCCGCCAGCAGCAGCCGTGGCCCCATTGAACGCAATGCTGCCCGGACCTGCATTCACGCGTATTTGTGCACATACGTGGGTGTGCAGTTTTGTACGCACCTATTTACGCACACGCTCGTGTGAATGCACCCTTAGGTCACATATCTACATGAGTGATTTTTTTTTTGTGGGAAGAGTTGTATTTTTCTAGTAATACTCTTTAATGTACCATATAATACATTGGAAGACTCCTAAAAGTGGGGGGGAAATGGTAAAAAATCCTGTCTTTATTCTCTGGGTCAGTACGATCATAGCGATACTAAATTTATACAGTTTTTTTACACAAAAAAACACATTGCTTTCTGTTGATATATTTTGACCCCCATCACTTTATTTTCCAGATGGGGCGGTGTGAGGGGCTCGTGTTTTTTGCTGGGTGACCTGTAGTTTGTATCTGTAACATTTTGAGGAACATACAACTTTTTGATTGTTTTTTATTCAATTTTTTTCTTAGAGCCAGAGCGACTAAAAAAGCAAATTGAGTATTTATTTTCTTTTTATCGTGCAGGATTAATAATGTGATGTTTTAATTAATTGGATCTTTACGGATGCAGCAATACCAAGTTTTAGATTTTTTTTTCTATTTTTTAATGTGACAAAAGGTTAAAAGGTTTTCTTTTTCTAATTTAAGATATTTTTTTGTCTTTTTTTCTTAAATTTTTATTTTACTTATTTTTTACTTTTTTCATTAGTCCTAATGTGTGTCGTTTATACAGTATAATGCAATACTATGGTATTGCATTATATGTGTTTGAACAATCATGGCAGAATGAAGGAAGGATGGTGGGGGGGACTTTCAGAAGGCCTCAGGCTGCCATGATTCTTGGATAGCACCCCCTCGATCTTAACACGGAGGGACCCCTTGGGACATTTAAATCTCGATTGAACTGGACATTTTTAATGCTGTTGTCAGAACTCACAATGGCTTTTAAGTGGTTAACAGTTACAAGGAAAATACAACCTGAAAGGATCCGTGAAAGTAGAAGACCTTCGCAGAGTGATACAGACAGGGAAGGGTTAAGAGAAGAACGGCATTCAGTGGCTTTTTATTGCCGCCCGCAGATCCTCCTCTGAACAAGTCTGTTTTTGTACCCGGTTATTTTAGAGGTCAAATCGGAGAATAATTTGTACAGGGAGCGATTCATGATATGAGATTTTACAGCCAAAACGTAAACACACAGGACACGAGCGCCGAGAAGAATCGCCATTCAGCGCTGCGGGGCCTATAGAATCCTAATGAAAGATCCCATACATCGCCCCGCCGGCATTCCTTTATTAGCTATGCTAATTAGCCAACAAGCATATTGCTCGGCACTCGGCTTTCCCAGGAACGGGTCATTCTGTTATTAAGGACACACACTGTCACCCAGCTTTCTCAGTCTCCTGAATGGCGGCCATATTTTCATCACACAGGTGTATTCATGTCGCAATACGCAGCGAATAGAACCCATTGCTTTCATAGACTTCTATGTCAGCCAATGGCAGTGGCCAGAGAAGGGAGGTGGGAGCACCCTGCACCCCACAGGTGAACCACAGCGACACTGACACCTTGGGCTGCCCTAGCGTTCAAAACTGCACTACAGTAAAATACGAGGTATTGGTTAATATTTGGGCCAAAACACGTGAGCTCACAACCCAATGTCATGGACTGATAAGCAGCCACTTTCTGAGTGCTGCTCATCAGTGCCCACCACATGTGATACTTGCTCCTCCTTTTAGCAGGCTGTCTGTCTGCATGTTGGGGATAAGTAGTGTTTGTACCTGCCCTCTTGTATCAGTAAGTATACAGTCAGTTTCTGCGATCTTTATACATGAAGAGGCGCTCTCCTCTTTTCATCCCTACACCTCCATGCACCTACACAGAAATGGATGCCAGGTCTGCCCTGCTGTACATTTATGGCAAAATTTATGACTGTTTCTGGTGTACATTATACATAAATCCCCGCCCCTCACGACAAACCTGACCCATGCAGAAAGAGGAAAAATCGCTAAATATTTGTGCAAGCAAGCTCTATGGGAGCAAAAACCAAAAGTTTCATCCCACGCACATGAGATGCAATTTTCATGCAAGTGCGATGGGAGTTTTAATTTTTCCTATTGAAACAACATGCTCTTTCATTCACACGCATCAGTATTGCACGTGCAGTGAGTGATGCGATGCTTTTTTTCACAATCGCAGGTAAAATAACATGTATACCAGTGCAATATGGGACCAAGTTTCTAAAAGTGATTTAGAAGCGGTGTCTTGCCTCCTCAAGGAGAGCATCCAAAAAGTATGTGGAGACACCTAGGTAGTAAGTGGGTCAGGGGATGACATAGTCTCTCTCCAAGTAGAGCACTCAGAATGGGTGGGGGGGACACCTAAAAGATGAGTAAGGAGACTTATAAGGCCATGCATGCTCCTCCGTGAAATTTATGCAAATAAAAAAGATGGAACAATACCTCTACAGCGCCATCTACTGGATGGCAGTGATATCTCATTCGCCCATGTAGATTACAGCCGTAGAATATTTGTACCTTAGTCATCTTGGACTGTCAGCCCAGGAAAGCTGAGTAAGGCTTATTCACAGTCATAGTGTATTTCAGTCCATGAATACGCAGCTTATCACTGAGCTCTGTTATTGGCCGCAGCACCAAAACAAAACAATGAAAAGCAACTTTAAACTGAATCCAATGTGTGGGAGATTCGGAAGGGGAAGGCCGGGGGATGGGAAAATAGGACCAGCCATTAGTCTCATATTACTTTTGCTTCCGATCTAACAAAGGAACCGTCAGCACGCGATTGTTCTACTCTAGGTCTCCCATGTTAGGATCCAGCTGTCAAACCTCGTGGATGCCTGGACAGTAATCCCGGGTTGGCAGGTAGTGTAGAAGCAAGGGTGCATATTATCCTCATCTACCTGCATCTGCTCGTACCTCATGAGGAATTCATCACATCCGTCCACATCACCCTAGAGGGGAAAGGGGTGGAACGCCATTTCCTGGGGATAATTTATCTAATGGCGAGACTGACGAACCGTAGGAGGCCCTTCCTAATGGGGGAAACCAAATCCGGGAACATAGATAATAGGGTGGCCTCGGGGGTAAGTCTGATGGATGACCCACATGTATAGTTGTATAGGGCCACAATATTCCGTCACAGTGCGGCTATAGGAGGGGCATTCCCACCAGACATGAGTCATGGTGCCAATGGCTCCGGAACGCATATTTGGGATTTCAGCTGCACTTAAGCAGCGCTGCTGATTACAGCCACCTGATTGGCCCTTCGGCACCACGTGACTACACTGCTTGCACACGGATTGCCTTAAGCAGCCGTGCACTACACACTACAGTTAAGCAGCTGTGCACAGACCCTCCCTTTGGAGATGTGCACAAGTGCTACTTCACGAGACCCGTGGGGGTTAGGGTTTAGGGTTACGGGTTTGGTTTAGAGTTTAGGGTTAGGTTTAGGGTTAGGGTTAGGTTTAGGGTTAGCACGGCTCTTTGTGCACGGCTGCTTAAGTGTAGTGTGTAGTGCACGGCTGCTTAACTGTAGTGTGTAGTGCACGGCTGCTTAAGGCAATCCGCGTGCACGCAGTGTAGTCACGTGGTGCCGAAGAGCCAATCAGGTGGCTCTATTCAGCAGCGCTGCTTAAGTGCAGCTGAAATCCCAAATATGCCTCCGGAACATCTCCAACAGAAAGATGAAATTTGGTTAAAAGCTTTGTTCAGTCCCGCAGGAGTTCTATACCACCTAGATAGAATTTTGTAAATGACTTCACAAATATATTTTTGCATTTTAAAAAGTGTACGTTTTTACTATAAACCTTTCATTTACATAAAGTTTTGACATTTTGCGCAGGTAGTTCCTTCACAAAGTGCGTAATTATTCAGAGCTAATGGAAAAAATAAGGAATGAAGAAGTTTATAAGAACAGCAATGATAATGGAGAAAACACTATATGAAGGCAACAGAGTAATGGTACAATTAAGAAGAAGAGAAAGCACTTTTTGTTTGCCTATTTTCCCGCAATTCTTTACCAGACTAGTGAGATTTAATTTAAAGGGCAAAATCCATCAGAAAAGTTTAGAGCAATTACTTGATCGAGCATCGCTTTTTTCGAGTAACAAGATTCGGGGGGCGCCGGGGGTGAGCGGGAGGTTGCGGGTGGGAGTGGGGGAGAGAGAGAGCTCCCCCCTGTTCCCCCCCCCCCCTGAATCTTTTCGTCCGAGTAGGCAGTTACTTGAAAAAAGCGATGCTCGATTGAGTAATTGTCCTAAACGAGCACGTTCGCTCATTTCTATTAAGGATGTCTGTACAATGTTCTATCAGCAATAAACTAGTAGGAGCAGTGGCATTCACCAAACAAGGGGCAAGAAGAAAGGAGCCTCCGCACTAGAAAGTGGGGTCTTCCTGCTGCGCATATCGGAAAGTGTGTCCTCTGATATCTCTCTGCTTTTCTGTGTGACCAGAGTTTTTATGCAGCTATTGGAGCTGCATTGAAAGAACACAACCATGTGAAGCATTGGATTCCAATGCATTCATTTACATGAGTTGTTTTTGGCCACGTAAAATAAATCGCACCGTCAAAATGAGAAATTGGCGACCATTTTCGGTCACCGATTTTTCTCGTTGCTTAAAAAGATAGGTCTTGACTAGAGATGAGCGAGTACACTCGCTGAAGGCAATTGCTCGAGCGAGCATTGCCTTTAGCGAGTATCTCCAGCGCTCGAGATGAAAGGTTCGGGTACCAGGCGGGGGAGAGGTGAGTAGCGGCTGTGAGCAGGAGGGAGCGGGGGGGGGGAGAGAGGGAGAGAGAGATCACCCCTCCGTTCCCCCCCCCGCTCTCCCCCGCAGCTCCGTGCCCGCTGCCGGCACCCGAACCTTTTGTCTCAAGCGGGCAGGTACTCATTAAAAGGCAATGCTCGCTCGAGCAATTGCCTTTAACGAGTATACTCGCTCATCTATAGTCTTGCCCTATCTTTTGCCAAAAAACGCTGAAAGCTCCCTTAGACTCCTATGAGAGCCGAAAAAAAAGGAGGGAGTTTCCTGCAACTGGCACTCGAAAAAAGAATACAGCTGTCACTGTTTAAGCTATTGAAGCTATTAGAGGTCATTTCAAGGATTTCTGCCGACTGAAGATTATCCATGCTGCTGCGTATTTTTCCCCCGATACGCCGGTGTGAATGAACGACAAAATGGTAATTAAGCTCTGGACTTAATCTCAGCTATTCTTCATTGATGCGATTTGTGGCTACAATGCGGCCAACGTGACAACGCATGCGCTCGTGTGAATCAGCCCTTAGAGGGAGGAACAGATGAGAAAAGCTATGTCTTCGCCTCCTTCATGCACACTTTATATAAAAACTCCAGCCAACTCATGAAATCATTCCAATCACCCCCTCACTTTGTCCACATCATAACTTTGGTTCTCTAGTCACCCTGTGTCAACCTCCTCACAAAAAATCCTTCACTACCCTGCTGTTGACCATCGGGAATAGTATTATTAACCCCTTTACTGCCCTAAGCTATTGGGGATGGTATTATTAAACAGGTTTATCAGGACTTACCTTAATAAAGGTAATTATTATCAGGTATGTGGGCACTGCATCCCCTTTAATGTTAACCATACACAGCTCTATACATTTGGTAGTGACTGTGCCTGGTATTGTAACTCAGTCCCATTCACTTGAGATGTAACTATTAACCCCCTTCAGTGCCCTAAACCACCAGGTATGTTGCCATTTACCCCTTCACTGTCCTAGATCACCATGGGTGTTACCAATAATCCCCTAATTATCCCAGACCATTGGGATGTAACCCATTGCCGCAAAGAAAATTAACATTATCAACTACTTTTTGGAGGCCCTTGGTTGTCTATTTCTGGCCCCAATCTGTGCTGTACTCCTGGGAAGCTGCAAACTGTTAAAGTTAGGTGCAAACTCAGGATCTCTATTTTAACAACATAATACTGAAGATAAAAATACAAATTCAGGTATTTGCAGCTATACTGACATTTCTTACTTTTACCCAAAAATAGTTCAGTGTTCACATAATGCTGAACATATTTTAGTTTAATTATCAGAAGTGTCCCAACTCCCTCAAAGGAGGCATTGTTGTAATGAGCGAGGAGTGTGATTATAGCTGCACATTACCACTAACATGAGCAGAGGGGATTGAATGTGATCCACGTGCGCATTCATATTTGTGCATTCAGCAGAAGAAAATCCTTACATGTATAATAAGCGTGATACTGTAAAGCATCAGTGGGATCTTCACTCGTTATATCTCCCCCAGTGATTGTTGCCAGGATATTAGTGATCTTATGATTGACTCATTTGTACTTAAAGGGACGGTCCAAGATGAAGTAAATAAGGTTAAATCTTTGTATAATGAAAAGCTCTGCAACTTTCTACCAGACTTTGTTTCAATTCTCCACCATTTCTCCCCCCAGTTACTGACGTCACTTATAAGGCTTATTCACACATCTGTACATAGGCCAGGTTTTCACGCCCGGCCGATATACGGAGTCCCTTTCTGCAGAAAGAGGAGGCGGGCTCGGCTAGGAGCAGTGCTCTGAGCTCCCGCCCCCTTTCTGGCCCTCGCGACTATTTGCAATGGGAGGGCCGGGACAGGGCGGAACTTAGCTCCCCCCCTGCTCCGGCCTCCCATTGCAGACAGTGCCGAGGGGCGTAGAGGGGGCGGGAGCTCAGAGCACTGCTGCTGGCCAAGCCCGCCTCCTCCCCTTGCAGAAAAGGACACTTTATATTGGCCGGGCATGAAAACCTGGCCTATGTGCAGATGTGTGAATAAGCCCATATATTGTAATATAACTACATTGTGATCAGATATGAGAGCCACACACCTTATACTATAACGAGCCTCTATATCATGTCTGAGGGGTAGCCACAGCCCCGCCCCCTGTTACTGACATCACTGATATAATATAATTACATTGTGATCAGACATGAGATCCACACACCTTATACTACAGTAACAGCTATTCCTCCATGACTGCTGACAACCAGCCTCTATATCATGTCTGAGAGGTAGTCACAGCCCCGCCCCCTGTTACTGACATCACTGATATAATATAATTACACTGTGATCAGACATGAGATCCACACACCTTATACTACAGTAACAGCTATTCATCTATTACTGCTGACAACCAGCCTCTATATCATGTCTGAGAGGTAGTCACAGCCCCGCCCCCTGTTACTGACATCACTGATATAATATAATTACACTGTGATCAGTCATGAGATCCACACACCTTATACTACAGTAACAGCTATTCATCTATTACTGCTGACAACCAGCCTCTATATCATGTCTGAGAGGTAGTCACAGCCCCGCCCCATGTTACTTACATCACTGATATAATATAATTACATTGTGATCAGACATGAGATCCACACACCTTATACTACAGTAACAGCTATTCATCTATTACTGCTGACAACCAGCCGCTATATCATGTATGAGAGGTAGTCACAGCCCCGCCCCCTGTTACTGACATCACTGATAATATAATTACATTGTGATCAGACATGAGATCCACACACCTTATACTACAGTAACAGCTATTCATCTATTACTACTGACAACCAGCCTCTATATTATAGGTAGTCACAGCCCCGCCCCCTGTTACTGACATCACTGATAATATAATTACATTGTGATCAGACATGAGATCCACACACCTTATACTACAGTAACAGCTATTCATCTATTACTGCTGACAACCAGCCTCTATATCATGTCTGAGAGGTAGTCACAGCCCCGCCCCTGTTACTGACATCACTGATATAATATAATTACACTGTGATCAGACATGAGATCCACACACCTTATACTACAGTAACAGCTATTCATCTATTACTGCTGACAACCAGCCCCTATATCATGTCTGAGAGGTAGTCACAGCTCCGCCCCCTGTTACTGACATCACTGATATAATATAATTACACTGTGATTAGACATGAGATCCACACACTATATACCAGGGTAACAGCTATTCATCTATTACTGCTGACAACCAGCCTCTATATCATGTCTGAGAGGTAGTCACAGCCACGCCCCCTGTTACTGACATCAGTGATATAATATAATTACACTGTGATCAGACATGAGGTCCACACACCTTATACTACAGTAACAGCTATTCCTCCATGACTGCTGACAACCAGCCTCTATATCATGTCTGAGAGGTAGTCACAGCCCCGCCCCCTGTTACTGACATAATAATAATAATAATCTTTATTTGTATAGTGCCAACTTATTCCGCAGCGCTTACTGATACAATATAATTACACTGTGATCAGACATGAGATCCACACACCTTATACTACAGTAACAGCTATTCATCTATTACTGCTGACAACCAGCCTCTATATCATGTCTGATAGGTAGTCACAGCCCCGCCCCCTGTTACTGACATCACTGATATTATATAATTACACTGAGATCAGATATGAGAGCCACACACCGTATACTACAACCACCCTTTATATCATGTCTGAGAGGTAGTCACAGCCACGCCCCCTGTTACTGACATCACTGATAATATAATTACATTGTGATCAGACATGAGATCCACACACCTTATACTACAGTAACAGCTATTCATCTATTACTGCTGACAGCCATCCTCTATATCATGTCTGAGAGGTAGTCACAGCCCCGCCCCCTGTTACTGACATCACTGATATAATATAATTACACTGTGATCAGACATGAGATCCACACACCTTATACTACAGTAACAGCTATTCATCTATTACTGCTGACAACCAGCCTCTATATCATGTGTGAGGGGTAGTCACAGCCCCGCCCCCTGTTACTGACATCACTGATATAATATAATTACACTGTGATCAGACATGAGATCCACACACCTTATAGTACAGTAACAGCTATTCATCTATTACTGCTGACAATCAGCCTCTATATCACGTCTGAGAGGTAGTCACAGCCCCGCCCCCTGTTACTGACATCACTGATATAATTACACTGTGATCAGACATGAGATCCACACACCTTATACTATAGTAACAGCTATTCTTCTATTACTGCTGACAACCAGCCTCTATATCATGTCTGAGAGGTAGTCACAGCCACGCCCCCTCTTCCTGACATCACTGATATAATATAATTACATTGTGATCAGACATGAGATCCACACACCTTATACTACAGTAACAGCTATTCATCTATTACTGCTGACAACCAGCCTCTATATCATGTCTGAGAGGTAGTCACAGCCCCGCCCCCTGTTACTGACATCACTGATATAATATAATTACACTGTGATCAGACATGAGATCCTCACACCTTATATTACAGTAACAGCTATTCATCTATTACTGCTGACAACCAGCCTCTATATCATGTCTGAGAGGTAGTCACAGCCCCGCCCCCTGTTACTGACATCACTGATATATAATTACACTGTGATCAGACATGAGATCCACACACCTTATACTACAGTAACAGCTATTCATCTATTACTGCTGACAACCAGCCTCTATATCATGTCTGAGAGGTAGTCACAGCCCCGCCCCCTGTTACTGACATCACTGATATAATATAATTACATTGTGATCAGACATGAGATCCACACACCTTATACTACAGTAACAGCTATTCATCTATTACTGCTGACAACCAGCCTCTATATCATGTCTGAGAGGTAGTCACAGCCCCGCCCCCTGTTACTGACATCACTGATACAATATAATAGTATTATATAAACTATTTCTACTCAGTGGTAGGTATCTCCAAGTGTGGCATAAGGCTGTATTTTCACATTGGTATTCCATCTGATAATGATGTGGATGGAATTTGCACGTGAAAATAACACATTAATTTCAATGTGTTTTTTTACATGAGCGATTTTTCTCTTGGTCCTATGGTCCAAGACAGAAAAATTGTAGCATGTCCTATTTTAGGGCAGGAATCGCTAGTTAGTTCCTATGGCAGGTAGAAAAATGCATCATAAAAGTTCATACAATAGTGATGCAATTTTTCTAGTTTTTTCTATTAAAACAAACTGCAGTATTCCTGTGCGTGAAAAGCGCATATGCAGTGATGCACAAAATGCATCGTAAATGCAAGAAAATGTGATGATTTACAAGCGCAATATTGGTCTGAGTTTTTTTGGACTGATATCGCACTCTTCTGTGTAAATATTTTGTGCCCAATATTTTCAGCCGTTGGCGCGTAGATAGTTTGACAAGTAATTTTCCGTCGCGATGAGTTACAGCACCCTGCAGAGTCCACTAAGGTAGAGCTAAATACAGATTGTACCCAGGTGTGTATTACTGATTATACTGGGGGGCAGCTGCTGCCCTGGAGTCATATTATAAGACGGGTAGCGTGATATTTACCTATGGGATTGATATGCGCTAGTACAGCCAGCACCAGTTCATAATGCTGAACTATTCCAATCCCCGTGACGGCAGAAGGATTGTAATAAGCCGACTCATCGATGGGAAGCACAACAGACTATTGATGTTCAGTCAATGGGGTTTTGGCAGAAATGATATGATATTATTCCTGCCGAAACAAAAAGAGCGTTCCGAGCGTCCGCCGCGCATTCGTCATCTGGAATATAAACAAGAGATCAATCTGTCCCGGAGTTATTGGATAAGAGAATACATAAAGAATAATAGATACAAGTACCTGCTCTCCCGTATCACACAGGCATTTGTAAAAACGCAGTGTTTTTAAACAATACACAATACATTTGCGCAGTGAACGCGGTTTGATGAGGTAGATTGGCGTACATATCGGCACACCATACTGTAGTTTTTTCACAGGCAGGGCGCGCGCCACCCCCCCCCCCCCCCCCCTCCGTGATTTAAAAGGCAATTTAGCCTAATGAGGTCCAGATGTGTCCTATTTTTTTCGCGCGCATTTTGTGCGTGCGCAGAACGCGTTCATTAAAGCGAATCCGCTGACATCAACAAGTTCTATTCTCTGCACATTGCACGCGCAAAAACACACGCAAATACGGTTATCTGAAGAAGCCCTGACCCTCACAATCACAGCTAATCGGAAAATGTGAATCTAAACCACTATGTGCGTACAGGGCAGCATCTAATGTGCAAGTCAGGGTGAACCAGAGCGCCACCAAGTGGTGCAGTGGAGGAATCACAAGGTTAAATAATCTGTAATTCATGTATTGCGGAGGGTCACACCGGTCTTCACGCTCTGCATAAAATGAGGAGCATGGGGAATCTTCACGGCCCTGGGGTTGTTCGATGGACTTTATTTGAGCAGAGAGTTTTTGGCATAGAAACATCGTAGATGGCTGCAGGAAGAGGTTACTAATATGGTGAATTCCAATATTCTCGGAGTATAGAGCTCCCCCATAACACACCTAAATGGGGAGGTGAAAGCATCAAACCATCAGGGTTAGAACATTCTGAAGTGGCAGACAATTATTAACAAGGATACATCCTTACTTTCTTGCTATCACTTCAGAATCGTTGCTTTGCGACGCCTGATAGTACAAAACGTCTGCTAGTTCAGCACAAAACTAGCAGATCATCAGCCTTGAACTTTAAGATGTTGGGAGAATTTCTGCTTGAGATGCATGATAGTCGGGAAATTGTGATAATTGGCAGTCGGAGACGCTTTTACTTAAATCCCCTGCATAGACTTTAGGTTATCCAATGCTTGTAGTGTGAGGATGCCCTAAACCAAACATACCTTAATGCCCCAATATAAGATTGTCCTGTGGATATTCCTATGTTGCCACCTCTGCACCTTAGACATTAAATACTGCTTGCAGTGTGAGCATTAATATATATATTTCTTGCAGTTTAAATGGTGTTGTTGATAACATTGACTATACAGTGAGACGCATCACTACTGATGACATCACTGATGTATGAGGTGACATCACTGATGTATGAGGTGACATCAAAAGCTAAATTTACTGTGAAATGTATATGGCTCAGTCTCACGTATACACATTGGGGGAATTTGAAGTCACTATTTTCGCATACTTTTTTTTTACCCCTTACAAGATCTAAATGTAACAAATGTATCAGGTGTCACCAAATGTTGATCAATTTGCTGAATCTTTGAATAAGGCCGCCTGCAGATGGCCGGGGTGGATACCCTGTGAGAAAACTCGCAGCGGGACCCGACCCGCACCCATGCAGGGACCAGTGCAACTCTCACCTTCTCCCGCGGCTCTGGCTCTGTGATGTGCCCGCTACCGGCCAGCCGGCGCATGCGCAGAGCAGAGCCGGGGCGCCAGGAGTGACATCTCTGTGTGGGCCTCTGCAAGACCGCAATTTCTTTTTTATGCGTGTGTTTTCACGTGGACAAATTGCGGCTGTCTGCATAGGATTGTGTTTTGTAATGCAATCCTATGCAGGCGGGCAGGGGCGGAAATTCTGTGTGAAATCCCACTGCAGAATTTCCGCCCGTGTGCAGGGGGCCTTTGTCCACAGATGTGGAGTCACTTTGTATATTACCCAAAGTAAGATTGTGACAAATTTTGCGGCTTTTTAAAAACTTGCATTTCATAGGCTGGTTTCATATCTGCGTTGGGACCTCTGGCTGAAAGTTGCATCACAGATCCGGCTCAAAGTACCAGAAGAGAAGGTGCTGCATGCAGTGCTTTTTCTTCCGCCCATAAGCCGAGCAGCTGGGTGGAAAGTGAACAGACCCCTTTATAGCTAATGGGGTCCGCCCAGCGTTATTCAGTTTCGTCCAAAGACAAAGTGGTTCGTCCATGGAGATACCCTTTTCTCTTTCCCCTTTCCTAGGAAAGGGCACCCCCAAGTGCAGATGCGAAACCACCCATAAATATCTCTATATCCTGTCAAAGCAGCAAGCCCACACACACTTTTCTAGACACTTTTGAAAAGTGGAGTGAGAGGCGCTACTGTTCTTTTAATTGCATATCAATAGTAAATTTGCCTAAATTAATTTTCACCAAAAAGAAGGTTCAATTTATGCCAAAATTCCGGTGCAACACCAGTAATAAATATGCCCCTAATGTGTCCCTGTAATGGCCAGGTGGCTGCAGCGCAGAGTATGCACACAGGTGTATGGTGCGCAGCAGATTTTGCTGTGAATTGGTACAAAATTTGCAACAAATCCGTGTCAAAATCCGCATGTGTTATTTGCAGATTTAGCACAGATTTTGGTGTGCATTTACTACAAATCTCATCCCCTCATTGAAAGGTGTGAAATCTGCTGTGAAAATCTGCAACATAAATTGACGAATTAAAATCTGCACCAGGTCAGTTTACTCTGCGGAATTTGTCCGTAGCATGCGCATGAGAATTGTGTAAATTCCCATCCCCATTGCTTAAATTGTAAAGTGTTCTATTGGCTTTATGCTACATATGAACATAACCTTACAGTAATGGGATTATGTCATACACCATTCAGCCTTATTACCCAGCTGGACAGATTACTGCATATCTTCCTTGTCACTAATTATATAATGACATTTACTTCACAACAAATATTCATCTTCCAGCTTGTGGATGGATAAATGAAAGATTATCAGTGGGCAAAGTGTCTTCATCATGCTCATATGTCATTAGTCATTGGCAAAGTTCAAACACTTTAATCATTACTGGATGATGTCATCGTACATACTTCTGTTGTCATCTTATGTAATTTAATTTATGGTCTGACATTAATGTAATAGAAAAGATGTTCTACAGCTTGCTTTATCTGTCTGTCTATCTCATATCTATCTATCTCATATCTATCTATCTATCTATCTATCTATCTATCTATCTATCTATCTCATATCCATCTCTCTCATATCAATCTATCTCATATCTATCTATCTATCATCTATCTATCTCTCTCATATTATCTATCTTTCTAATATCTATCTATTTCATTTCTATCTCATTGCTATCTATATATCTAATATCTATCTTATATCTATGTCTCTCATATCTATCCATCTATCTATCTCATATCTATCTGTCGCATATCTATTTATCTATCTCATATCTGTCTCTCTATCTATCTCATATCTATCTAATATTTACCTATCTATCTCATCTATTTCTCATATTTATCTATCTGTCTCATATCTATCTTTCTAATATCTATCTATTTCATATCTATCTCATCGCTATCTATCTATCTATCTAATATCTATCTTATATCTATGTCTCTCATATCTATCCATCTATCTATCTCATATCTATCTAATATCTACCTATCTCTCTATCTCATCTATTTATCTCATATCTATCTATATCATATCGATCTATATCATATCTATCGGTCTCTTATCTATCTATCTTATATCTAACTCTCTCATATCGATCTATCTCACATCTATCTATCGAACTATCTATCTATCTCATATCCATCTCTCTCATATCAATCTATCTCATATCTATCTAATATCTATCTCTCTCATATCTATCTATCTTTCTAATATCTACCGTATCTATTTCATTTCTATCTCACTGCTATCTATCTAATATCTATCTTATATCTATGTCTCTCATATCTATCCATCTATCTCATATCTAATCTGTCGCATATCTATCTATCTATCTCATATCTACCTATCTATCTCATCTATTTATCTCATATCTATCTATTTATATCATATCGATCTATATCATATCTATCTCTCTCATATCGATCTATCTCATATCTATCTAATATCTATCTCTCTCATATCTATCTATCTTTCTAATATCTACCGTATCTATTTCATTTCTATCTCACTGCTATCTATCTAATATCTATCTTATATCTATGTCTCTCATATCTATCCATCTATCTCATATCTAATCTGTCGCATATCTATCTATCTATCTCATATCTACCTATCTATCTCATCTATTTATCTCATATCTATCTATTTATATCATATCGATCTATATCATATCTATCTCTCTCATATCGATCTATCTCATATCTATCTAATATCTATCTATCTGTCTCATATCTATCTCCCTCATATCTATCTATCTCATCGCTATCTATCTATCTATCTATCTATCTAATATCTATCTATCTTATATCTATCTGTCGCATATCTATCTATCTATCTATCTATCTATCTATCTATCTATCTATCGCATACCTATCTATCTCATATCTATCTATCTCATATCTATCTATCTAATATCTATCTATCTCATATCTATCTATCTCATATCTATCTATCTATCTCCACCATTGATCTTTTGACCTTGCATTCTCGGCTTCTTGTATATAAGATTAAATCATTCATTTCCCATTCATTATGGAAATTCACAGATGAATTAAGCAGCTATTAATATTTTGAGCTGAAGTTTCCACAATGAATTCAATGACTCCATATTAATATGTTCTGCAGCCAGCGGCATCAATCTCCTGCACCGTCTAATATGAGGAGAGAACAGATGATGCTCAGTTTAATTTAGACATTTACTAGACAAATAGGAGCAATAATATGGCGCTGCCTCCATTCCAGGACTATGAAAGAAACTGCACAATATTCTAGAAACTGCAACATGAATACATTTTAGTGTCAGGCGGAGGGTAAGAAAGGCTGAAATATCTCCTGTGACACAAACTTCATTCGGTATCATAATGACGTAACCTTGACGATTACAGGCTGGAAATGGAAAGCCCCTTCCCCTCTACTAAACTTCTCATAATGTTATACTGATGAGCTCCCTGTATGAACTGGAACATTGTGGAATGGAAATATACAAACCTCATTTTCTAGATATTCCTCATTGGGTAGGAGCTTACTAAATGTTACACATGGTGCTTCATTGTGTAGGATAAGGAAAATAATGATTTCTGATACATATAGTGAAATAGGGGTCATGGAGATTACAGGAACTTGTTGCTACAGTGTAGAAACCATATGGTGTCACAAGCCATTGCTTTACACCAGTGAGGAGGCCATACCCACACTATAGGAGATATGTTCAATGCTCATGGGAGATATCCTTTAAAAATTGGATGAGTTCATTGGTCAGATACTCAACAATCACTGTGGGAATGGAGAGGGAGAGATACTACTGCAGCTGCATCCCCTCTTCTCCTTCCCCCCGTTTTCCCCATTTCCTATTTACTGTAGACAGTTTTTTTTAGGGGACTGAGAAGGTTTGTGAACACTAAGTTTAGAGATAAAGGCAAAAGGGTCTGAGAGCTTCTAGAAAGTTACTACTTATTTTCTGCAGAAGTATATAACGGCATAGTTCTCTTTGTCAAACCACAGATATTTTTAGCCAGAAGTCAAGGAATGCATACTGGGGGTTAAATATTGCCATTACAATAATCAGGGGCACAAATGGGGCTGAGGTGGCTTTAATGTGGGTGACCTAATTTTCCCAGGGACTATACAGGGTAAGGGGTTTGGTGGTATTTAAGCTGGATCCATGCAGAAGGCACCCTCTTCCCACCCCTTTAATTTCATTTGCTATTATTCTGTTCTTGTACTTGTCACAGGAGTCTTGCTTTCCATGCGGGAGTCATTTAAAGGTGTATTCTGGTCTTTTTTTTCAACTGATGACCAATCCCCTGGATAGGTCATCAGTAGTTGATGGACAGGGATCTGCTGCTCAGGATCCCCATCTATCAGCTGATCGCCCAGCCTACTGTAATCAGCGGACGGGGAGGAAGTGGGAAGATGATCTTCACTCTCATTGAAATCAATGGGAGCACCATGCTGTTATTACACTTCTTGCTCTGTTACTGATAGGACTGGATGTCTTGTACTGTCCATAACGAGGAGCAGAAAGTGCAATAGAAGCGTGGATCTCCCATTGATTTCATTGAGAGTGAAGCTGGCGCTCCCACTTTCTCCCTTATCCACTGATGACAAGGCTGGATGATCAGTAGATGGACGGGGAATCTGAGCAACAGATCGGAGTCTATCAACTACTAATGACCTATCCAGAGGCTAGGTCATTCGTTGAAAGAAGGCTAGAATACCCCTTTGCATTACCACATGCTCACCTCGCGGGTGGATGTTGGCATTTCCATAAGGCTACTGGCTGGTTACCATAAAATTATTCTCCCAAGTTTACAGTTATTAGGAGATATTCAATAAATGTTGTGGCCGTCCCCTAGCGTCACCCCAGTTTGGGTCTGTTTGTTTAGTTCTATCATTATGGTTTGTAAGGTACTACTTTTAGATATAGCTGATTGTTTTTTGGCTTCAGTTAAACCTTGGGTCCCTCTATAAAAGACTGAAGCAGTTCCATCAGTATGCAGTTCATAAAGTAAAATGCCGTTTTGATGAAAACCCTGATGTGAACCATTAGCATCGTTAGGATTTCTCCATTTTTCCTCGTTCCTTGATGTTCATTAAATGAAATGTTGTTCTATAAACTCCTTCCAAATGTTCCTAGTAAGTACTAGTAAAGCGATTCGTGCCCTCGGAGGCTGCAGTCATTATTTTAAGGGATTTGCTTTGTCTCACTTGTGCATAAAAAACATTATTGGAAAAATCTGTTCAGGACAAAGTGAGAATGTCAAACCTGATAAAACCTTCATGGTGAGCAGTAAATGATGGCCCATGGGTGACGGCTGTATTGTGTCATGCCAATGGACCAGGTGTTATCACCATGCTAGAGCTGCAGCAATACCCGCTGCACCTTTACTCAACTGATAGAACCAACCAAAACTTCACCAAGTGCAAGCCTTTATCACCCCCTCTCTGTACTAAGGATCGTGGGATAGAAGTATAAGTTGGCCTGGCCCCAAACGCACCTTCTGCCCAATGCTCACTGTCGTTTTGGTGCTGGATGCCAACTGGGACACTTCTGTGCTGGTACATGGACTAATTGGTTGGCTGGGAGGTGGGAATCTCAGCCGGTCAATCAGCCTTAGTTTATGTATATTTATTCTGGCTCCTCCTCATAGAGGATGCTGGTTATACTGGAGGTGTTATGTTGTGTCGGCGACTCATGCTCTTGTCTTGCATCTCACTTAAGATAAGTCTGTTGGTGATTTCTTAGTCTGGGGTGTTATACATCTTATTCCCTGTACATTTGTGGTTTTATATTAATTCTGTAGCATTTAAAGGGAATCTGCTACCATATTTTAAGGCAGTGTCTGTTACACTGATTGCAGTGATATGTCTGCTGTATGTATCTGTACATTAGTGTTGGAGAAAATTGCATTTTACTAGTAGCAGCCAGACACAGAACTAGTCCTGCATATTCATGAGTTGTAGGCTAGCCACACCCACCCCGCCTTCCACCCAATTATTATCTGCTCTCTATGCACAGTAATAGGCAGAAAGCAGTCAATCAGTGGCTGGAGGGCAGGGAGAGTGTAGCTACCCTGCAGCTCATGACTATCCAGGACTACTTTAAGTAGTCCTCTCTGCAGGAGCTCAGCTGCTAATGTAATATTCTGCAAAACTACTTCACAGATACACACAACAGATATATCATTGTAATCAGTGTGACAGGCACTACCTTATGCTGCTGTCAGAGAGGGGTGCAAAAAGATAGTGATAGAGTCTCTTTAGGCTTTGTCTCTATTCCATGTCACCATCTAGGGAAAGTCAGGGTCGTCCCAGGTTCCAGACATTTGGGTCGCCCTTATCAAGGCGAGTTCTCCGCTGGTAGGTAGGGCTTTCTCCCTTTCAGCAAGTTTAGGGATAGTTTCCCCCGTCTTCCTCGTTTTGTATTTACTTTTTTCATTTTTGTGTTATTTGTGTTTATATTGTGTGTATATGTATTCAGCCTTTTAGGACACAACTAATATGTCCAGGTTGGACATTGGAAGTGCACTTTGGCCCCAGCCCTACTACACTGGACTCCATGAAATGGTGTACATATGATAAAGACAGCCCATGCAGCTTCTATTGAGCCCTGTGAGAGGGGGCTCAGACCTGGTTTCTTCCATTACTGTTGCCTTCGGATGTTAAGGACTCTCCTATATAATAAATCTGTATTGTTGTAAATCTGCAAATGGTCTTATAAGCAAAGAAATGACCAAAATGTCATGGAAATAGGGTGAAAGAGGAAATAAATTCAAACCATTTTGTCCTGGGTGGCAAAATCTGGCACCACAATTGAGGCTGATTTTGGTGTTTGCTATGGAGCACTCTGTCTTTTTTATACACGTCTGGTCCAGTGACATGACAGCTAAACTAAGTGCCCCCTTAAAGTATTTACCAAACCTGCCTTAATTGGCCGATCTTATCACATGTGGGATTTTTCTACGTTGAACAATTCCTATTTGTTAAAAACATCCCTTAAAAATAAGCTGATCACAAAGCATTGTGTCTCCAGCGATCAACTGTAATCTGTGTGGAAACCTGACAGTAAATGTTCAATTTCACTGCAGCGCCCCCGCAGGGGAAAAGAAGCATTACACACTATCCACTTACATCATTGTATTGTCTGTGTAGTACAGGACAGAACAGATATTTCAGACCCAGAAACACTCTTTATAACTGCTGTCCAATACATGAGGATCCTGAATGGAAGACCCCCTTCTTTTAACTCAAAAATCATCAATAGAGTATAAGAAAATGAGTTTCCAAAACTGGACAACCTCTTTAAGATTTACATGTCTTGTCAATATGAGCGCACATCCCACCTGTGTAGAAAAGCTTTGGCTTGTGAGCGTGGCGATTCTCATGGATAAGGTATTTGGACGATTGAACCTTCTGAACAATGAACACGAACCTTAAAAGTTTCCCAAATTGGCTGGAGCATCGAGTGATGAGCTGAGGAGATTCATTCGTATCTGATTATCTATGCCTCCTCCATAATAGGTCATAAAAGTTTATTTGATCTTGCAACAATAAAACTTGCACCAAACACGGTCAAATTAATTTCTGAGATTCATGCTGAGGCGGCAGAAATAAAAGCTCGTAAATTTGTGAAAAAAAACGAGGCCTTGCTGATCTTTTATGTTTCTTAGTTATTTTTATCCCTTTGAAAGTAGAAAGGCGTAAATGACACCGGATAGTGAGGTGAAGGTCTTATCATTAGTAACCAAGGCACCAAAATATCCTTGAGTTTCTTCAGACATCACAGGGAACTCTGATAAAAAGTTTCTTATTGTCATCATTCATTTTGAAGCCCTTGTAATGTCCTTCAATGTAACGCTGGGATTATGGGGTCAATCCATTCATGTCTTCACCAATGGATTGTGGAGGTGTAGAAGTGCATGGTCTACCTATGATGGTGGTAGGAGGTGGTGGTGTAAACTAACTGGAAGTTGGGTAGTGGCCTCCCGCATTGTCTCATACCCCAACCTTCATCTATTCTCCCTCATGTTATAGTATATGAGTAGTAGTGGAGCCACCTTCTGCTGCTTACCTCAAAAATCACAGCTGTACTTTAGGATGGACACAAGATATGCAGATCACCTCATACATGTGATAGATACTCCAAAATGTCAGAAATATAGCAGTTCTGCAACTCCATAACCTCCAAATGTGTGTTATTCCCTTATGTTGGTTTCTTAGTCTTATGTCTGTACCAATGTTTTGTACTCTTCTCTTTTTCAGATGGCTTTTGTCAGTCCGAATGGGATGGGATTGTCTGCTGGCCCGAAGGGAAACCAGGGAGCATGGTCTCCGTTCTGTGTCCTGAATACATCTATGATTTCAACCATAAAGGTAAGCAATAAGTCACACACTCGTGGTCTAGTTCCAGCATGTGAATGACCTTGGGGTATTCTCACACCTATGTAATTAGAATGTGAGCTCCTTTAACTTTTTGCACTTTGATTGCCTGAGCCGAAGTCCAAGAGAATAACCCAAGGCTGCTCCACCCCTTTCAGTTCTCCATCATCATTAAGCATAGGAAAACATGAAACAAAACAGATTTCCATGCTGCAATTACTGTGAGAGAATATTTAGATTAGCGTGAGAATGTTCTGGGAATTCCCCATATACAGTATATCCATGCAATACAATATTCAAAATACCAATGACCACCTGTCTGTGAGTGACTGTGTGAGTTACATGTGATGATGTCAACGTCATGTGATCAGTCATTGGGGCTCTGAGCTCCGCCCCTGATCACATGGCAGTAATGTCATCACAGGTCCCAAAACATGCAGAGCCTGACAGCAGCCATGTGCTTACAGGACCTGTGATGATGTCATCACCATGTAATCAGTCATGTGTGTGAAGTGCATGTAGCAGAGCTGTGTGTGACGTGCATGTAGCAAAGCTCTTGTGCGTGTATGATATCCATGTAGCAGAGCTGTGTGTGTGAAGTGCATGTAGCAGAGCTGTGTGTGACATGCATGTAGCAGAGCTGTGTGTGTGACATGCATGTGGCAGAGCTGTGTGTGACGTGCATGTAGCAGAGCTGTGTGTATGTGATGTCCATGTAGGAGAGCTATCTATTATGTATCAAACAGCCTAGAGGCACAATGACCATGACATCATCACAGGTCCTAAACCAGCAGATCAGGACAGCAGCCATGTGATTACAGGACCTGCGATGCTGTCACCATCATGTGGTCAGTCACTGTGGCTCAAAGCTCCGCCCTGATCACATAATCGTAACATCATCACAAGTCCTTCATCTCTGTACACCGAGTGAGGGATTAAGGGTGGACAACATCCCCCACAAACTCCCGTGGCCTCAATTGCTATGGATACAGCAGTACTCAGTCTGGCGGTTTGTAGTTGGTTGTGAGACAGCTGGACACCTGTGCGGAGACTCCTATAAATGACACCTCACTATATCACATTAGTAAGTGGCATATTGCACCTCCAGAAAGACTGGTACTAGTATTTCTCATAAACGTTAAATGGACCCAATTGACTTGCCAACCTTTAATTTCCCCATGTGACCATTTAACCTGAGCTTAGTTTTTTTCAGTGAGCTTTACATAGATTTAAAAAAAAGAACATGAAAATTTTGTGTATTATGTCATCTTTGAAGGAACTCTCCAAGGCATAAAGCCATAATGAAAGATGTGTAATTCTGTATAATAGGAGCAGAAGCAAATTTATGACAGACCTGTCAGGGATTGTCCCTTCTCTCTGTAGACTTAATGTCAGTTATTAGTCTTATTAATTCTCCAGTGATGTTATGTTCAGAATTGATTGAGGAATAATAGAGATGAAGCCGAGGACTGCGCCAATCCCCAACACTATAAGACACTGTGTACAAAATGATCTTCCGTGGATTCAGTTCAGCAGGAGGTTCATGTATCACATACAATACATTTGCAAAGTCTTCAGATCTTTTCACTTTTTTTACATTTGCTATGTTGCTGCCTTGCAAGAATTAAAAAAAAAAATCAAGTGTTTCCCCATAATTCTACGCTCAATACCTCGTAATGATAAAGTAAAAACAGCATGTTATACATTTTTGTATTTAAAAGAAAAAAATGAAAAACTAACAATTTGCATTGACATAAGTATTCACACCCTGTACTCACTACTTAGCTGAAGCACCTTTGGCAGTGAATACAGCCTCTTGTCTTCTCGGGTATGATGCCCCGAGGTTCGCACACCTGGATTTGAGGATTTTCTGTGAATATTTGCAGATTCTCTCAAGCTCTGTCAGGTTGGATGCGGGCCGTCTGTGGACAGCCATTGGATTCAAGTCAGGCGTATGGTTGGGCTACCCAGAACAATCAGAGAGTTGTCCCTAAGCTACTCCTGTGTTGTCTTCTCTGTGTACTTAGGGTCATTGTCTTGTTGGAAGGTGAACCTTCTGCCCAGTCTGAGGTCCCTTGTGCTCAGCCTGAGTGACCATTGGATTCTTGGTCACCTCTCCTATCAAGGCCCTTCTCACCCAATTACTTAGTTTGGTGGGTCGACCAGCTCTAGAAGAGTCTCGGTTGTTCCAAACTTCTTCCATTTAAGAATTCTGGAGGCCGCTGCTCTCTTGGGAACCTTCAGTGCAACAGAAACATTTTTGTGGCCTCCTCCAGATCTGTGCCTCCACACAATCCTGTCTCTGAGCTCAATGAGCAGTTGTTTCCTCCTCATGAATTTGTTTTGGCTCTGATATGCATCGTGAGCTTTGAGACCTTATATAGCCAGGGTTTTTTGTTTTTATTTTAAATTATGTCCAATGAACTGAATTTACCACAGGTGATTCCAATTAAGGTGTAGAAACATCTCAAAGATGCTGAACAGAAATGAGAGGCCCCCAGAGCTAAATTTCAAGTGTCATACCAAATGGTCTGAATGCTTATGTCAATGCAAAATATTCGTTTTTTACTTTTTGAAACGTTATGTAATGTGTGTGTACGTGAATGTGTGCGCACGCTAGAACATCCGCCAACCAAATTAACAGGAGAAATTCTCACCTTTTTGCTACCTGCAGCAGAAAGTGCATTGATGACCTCTTCCCCTACTCATATTAGAAGAGGAAAGAAGGACAGGTAGCGGCACAATGTGCCATGAATAGTGTTTTCAAATGTATTTCATCCTTTAAAACCAATACTGTCAATACTCATAGCACTCAGCCTGTACTATTACCCTTTAATACCACCCTCTAGATAGTCCCCTGTAGTGTCCATAGTGTCATTCTCATAAACGTTCCTAAAGTGCCTGCCTTACAGTAATGCCCATAGTGCCAGTAGTAATGCCCCTAGTGTTGGACTTATAGTAATGTACATAGTGCAAACTTCATAGCAAAGCCCATACCTTATAGTAATACACCTAGGACCCGCATTATGGTAATGCCCATAGTGTCTGCCTCATAGTAATTCCCATAGTGCCAGTCTCTTAGTAATGCCTGTAGTGTCAACCTTTTAGTAATGTACATAGTGCAAACCTCATAGCAAAGTCCATATTGCCTACCTTATAGTAATATGCATAGGACCTGCATTATAGTAATGGCCAAAATGTCTGGCTCATAGTAATACCCATAGTGCCAGTCTCATAGTAATGCCCATAGTGCAAACCTCACAACCCATATAATCTGGTTTATAGTAATGCCCACAGTGCCTAACTCAAAGTAATGCCCATAGTTTCAACCTTGCAGTAAGGCTTTCTGTCTCATAGTAACACTCATAGTGTAGAGTATCATAGTAATACTAATAGTGCCAGTTTCATAGTCATTCACCTAGTCCACATAGTCCCAACCTCATAGTAATACCTATAATTCCTGCTCTATAATAATGCCCATAGTCGTAGTCTCATAGTAATTCTGGTGCTTGTGCCACATAGCAAAACCATAGTACCAGTGGTTTTGCTATAAGAGGTGCAGGGGTAGCAGTTTCTACTGGGCCCTAGAGCCTTAGGGGGCCCAAAGGCCCCTCCATCATATAAGAAGACACCAGTATTATAAACAGCACATGATAGGTAGGGGGCGCTGTTACTGATTTTGCATCGGGGCCCAAGCGCTTCTAGGTACCCCTATGCATAGTACTGAATATTATCATCACTAGATAGCGGTCTAAATAGCAGAGGGGATCCGCACAGTGGAAATCCAAATAAGCCCCCATTATGTTGCTGAGTTTTGCAGGTTTTGAAGGTGGTTTGCCGATTATCTCAAGAGACATATTTGAAGCACTTTGTGTATGAATTGTAGAGATGCTGCTATAATGTGTAGTTGACAGGAGGCAGAAGCAATGTATATTACCTTATATATAATCTCTGCAGGGCACGCGCATCGACGGTGTGACATGAACGGCAGCTGGGAGCTGGTGCTGGGCAATAACCGCACGTGGGCCAATTACACCGAGTGTGCAAAGTTCCTGTCTAATGAGACCAGGGAGACGGTAAGGAGATGATATATGTCCCATTTCTAGAAATATGTATTGTATAGTCTAATTCAGGCTTAAATGAGGCTTCATAGCTGATATTGATCTCTTGTTGTCCAAGGGGCTTAGAGGTCTACATGTCTTTGGTGATCCAGTGTGCTTTGAGCTGCAGCCATCTTTGATGACCCAAAGAGATTGCATTTCCATCTATTTTTGGTAGTCCAGTGGGCTTAGTGTTAGGAATATTTTTGATGTCCCAGTGGGTTTACAACTGCATATATCTC